>NW_026096368.1:0-460188 GCF_023614345.1 Adelges cooleyi
ACTCAAACGTTGGTTACTTTTCTTAGTTCAAGAAAAAGAACACATTTATTTGTACAATATCAAAAAGAATTGTATCCGACTATGAGAATAAGACGTCTTAAACATTTTTCAGACACACGTTGGACATACCATGACAGATCTATTGATGCAATTTATCTAACTTATACTTATGGTGCCATTTTAAGAACACTACAAAAAAAAATCAACCAAAAGTCTAATGAAATGTATGTAAAATCTAGAACATTAGCTAAAGGTTTATTAAAATCTTTAAATTCATTTGAATTTAATGTTATTATGCATATGATGAGAAAATTTTTCAGTTGTACTACTCCACTATCTAATTATTTACAATCGCCAAAGGGTCAGTAAATAAAGATGGAGATTGTACGGGAGATACCTTTTCGACAGAAAGGCATTCTTGGAAGCAGGTCATTGTGCAAGTAAAATATCAACTATCTTGAACTGACGGAACAGCAATTGCCAATTACAGGGAAGACACTATAATTCTACCGACCGGCACAAGGTTAAAACTCTCACAGTTATCTGGCACTGATCCATTTAAAGGCCTAGTAATATGGCAAACGACGAACTTAGTCTGTGACATCGACGAATTCACAGTGATATACAATGGGCCGGCAACACTAATTCAGGCACTTAAACACGGTGACAGCAAAGAAACATTTACATATTTAGTCGAAACTGATAAAATCGTATTTGCCCCAAAACGATTACACTCAGCATATGCTTGCTCCGTTGAAATATTCACGACAGAACACCCACGTTTAGTAATTCTAACGGACTTAACATACATGTCTCATTTTAATTCTAAATCACTACCTGTAGGGGAACCTGGGGCGGAATGGGGACGCGGGGCACAACAGGGACACGGCTTTTTTTCCATACGCAACGTTGTGCGTCGCCTAGTATCGTCGGAAATAATAATGTTTTTCCTCCATGAAACCATAGGTAATGTTATCACAATCAAAACCCATATATTTTTTCGTCAATTGACTATTTGTTGTTTCATGTCAATTTTTTATAATTTCTATAATAAAAAGACTTTTTGGTTTAACTATGTTAGATTTTCGTAAATTGGCTTTCCAACTTGCCGAACGAAATGGTTGCTCACACCGTTTTAATCAGGTTGATAGAATGGCTGGTCAGGATTGGATGAATGGCTTTTTATTGAGACACCCAGATTTGAGCTTAAGAAAGCCTGAAGCAACTTCTGGTGGTCGGGCTATGGGTTTTAACAAAGTAGCTTATACTCAGTTCTTCAATTTATAATTGAGTGCATTGATAAGTATAAGCTGAAAGCGAATAGAATATACAATTGCGATGAGACTGGTATTACGGTAAATCTAAAAGGACAGTCGAAAGTGTTAGTTACTAAAGGGAAAAGACAGGTTGGCATTTTAACATCCGCTGAACGCGGAGAAACGGTTACTGCAGAAATATGCTTTTTGGCAAGTGGTGCATATGTCTCTCCAATGTTAATTTTCCCTAGAAAAAGAAATCAACCACATTTTTCTTCTGGACTACCTCCTGGATCGTGGGTTGAATGTCATGAAACCGAATGGATTACTTCTGAGCTTTTTTTAAAATGGTTCATGAAATTTATTGAATTTTCAAATGTATCAAAAGAACATCCAGTTCTATTACTGTTTGATGGTCATTCGTCAAACACTAAAACTCTACCAGTGATTGATGCAGCTAGAGAAAATGGAGTAATTTTACTTTTCACTTCAGTACTTAAGCAATTTAAAACCCAAATAAGGAATCCCACCCTTACTCCCTCTACAAAATTCACAAAATATCGACAAAAACTCCCTCAAATAGAATATCTTCAGGTTGTGACCACTCAATCAAGTTCCGACCTTCTTTATGTCCGATCACAATTTTGTATACTCCAACAACTCGCTAATTATATAAACTTGTTTTTTTTTTTATATAAATAAATAAAAAAAAAACATTTATTTTTTATTTTTGTGCTGTACTTATACGATTTTTCTTAATACTAACAATTTTTTTAACGTGGACGATATAACAAACGTATTCAATTTATACATTGTGTCAAAGTACAACAATTTTATTTTAAATATATCCTTTGTGTCAAATTTCTTTATTTTCTTAACTTTTTTTCTCATTCATCAAATAATGAACAACAAATTTACTTATTTTGCCCTGGATACGGAGTTTGGAAACTACCAAGGTAAAGACATCTTAGTTTCAGGGGCTATTAAGCAGGCAATTGGAAACGCAAATCCCACTCGCCTTAGAGGACCCCCACTAATTGTTTCACACCCTGGATCTAGGCCAATTCCTTCCACCTCACAAATATGACGCATTTCGGCACCATGTACATAATTATTAAACCCCCAAACCAACAATTAGAGCAGCAATACTTAAACAAATAGACATTTCTTTTACAACTGACTACGACACACTTAACGTTGATTATATTAATAATTACCTTTCTTATGATTCGAATCCTTTTATCATCCTCTTTCACGGCCATTATGACCACAGAATTCTAACTAAACTTAACATAACGACACCTTTCCTGAACCTAGTTGCTTCACGCAAACCAAATGATATATGCCACCTTTCATTGCACACATTCAACAATAAAGAACCCATATGTTCAACAGTAATGGGTAATATACATAAAAATGGAAACTTGCTCAGCCTTACCGAGGCTCATAATCTGATATGTGACTTAACACATTGTGAGCTATTAGCACACGATCCCGTATTCGATGCTCATCATACAGCTTGCCTATTTTCTTACTTATTTAGTCAAAGCTGATAAAATCGTATTTGCCCCAAAACGATTACACTCAGCATATGCTTGCTCCGTTGAAATATTCACGACAGAACACCCACGTTTAGTAATTCTAACGGACTTAACATACATATCTCATTTTATTTCTAAATCACTACCTGTACATGAAACAGATTTATTGACCTATTTCAATTCTAAATTTGTTTACATTGAATATTATTTAAGTTCAACTGTAACTTCAATGTATATAGATTTAGTTATGAAACAATGCAATTTAGAACGCAAATTGCTAATTCAACAACTATCTATTGCTTCATATAATTTAAATGAATTTGTTTACATTATGAGTCAAGGCCCAGGTTTTGCTGCTTTAAAATCAGAAGTAGTTTACTTATTAAAATGTAAACAAGTCGACGTACAATTAGCAAATCCAACAACATGTTTTAACGAACTAGCAGTGACGTATCAAAACAACACCAGATATTTAACACCGAAATCCCACATATTACAATAATATGGAACTGAAATCAGTTGTAATGAAATTTTACCTGCAGTTTTCAACTTGGAAGGCGAATTGTTCTCAATGAATCCTCATTACATCGATGTTCGCACATCACAGATGCTAAAACCACAAGCAGATTTTTCATGGTCTTATAAATCACCAGAAAATCTTATGAATGCAGGATTATATAGCAAGGAAATGATTAACACCTTACAGCGACATCTATTGTTTCCAAATGAAATTCTTGCAGCTGAATCTAACCTGATACGAAGGTCACTTCTTGGATACTCTGTAATGAATCAAGGTCTAAAACTTAATTCATTAATAGACAAAGATACACTCAGTGAATTGGTCGAGGAAAAGATTGCCAGGTTATGGGGATGGTTTACTTTCCTTGGTAATCTAATTTCTGGATTTCTCGGTATCCTATTCATATATAAAATTATTATGATTTTCATTAACACAACCCTAAATATATCAATATTATATCAGTCGTTTGGTTTTAGTATAAAACTATTAGCAGCATTATTTACAAATTTACGAACACAGTAATTTAATGCATAAATCCTATAAACAACAAGGTACTACTGACAATCATGAACAAAAACAACCCTTAAAGGCGCCAAACTTAGACGAACAAGCAAACATTATCTTGATGGACAATATCAAATTTGAAATGAACAGACCATCACCACCGAATCCACCAAAAAGGGCCTATCCTGTTTTGACAAATGAGTATCTTAATATACCACATTATCAAACCCCCAGAGCATCTTTATAACTGCTCTTGTAAAAAGTCACATAAACATTACAATTTTATTACATAGGCAAGGCACCCTAGATAAACAACAATAACACTGTCACTTCAGTACTTAAGCAATTTAAAATCCAAATAAGGAATCACTCCCTCTACGAAATTCACAAAATATCGACAAAAACTCCCTTAAATAGATAATCTTCAGGTTGTGCCCACTTAGTCAAGTTCCGACCTTGCCTATGTCCAATCACAATTTTATAATTATATAAACTTCTGTTCTTATTTTTATTTTTGTGCTGTGCTCATACGATTTTTCTAAATACTAACAATTTTTTTTAACGTGGACTATAAAACATTGTGTCAAACTTTCGATTAACAATACAACAATTATATTGTTTTTTACTTTGTGTTAATTACAACATATTCTTTGTGTCAAATTTCTTTACTTTCTTAAATTTTTTCTCATTTAACAAACCATAAACAACAAATTTACTTATTTTGCCCTGGACACGGAGTTTGGAAATTACCAAGGTAAGGATATCTTAGTTTCAGGGGCTTTTAAACAGGCAATGGGAAACGCAACCCCAACTAGCTTTAGAGGACCCCCACTAATTGTTTCACACCCTCGATCTAGGCCAATTCCACCTCACAAATATGACGCATTTCGGCACCATGTACATAATTATTAAACCCCCAAACCAACAATTAGAGCAGCAATACTTAAACAAATAGACATTTCTTTTACAACTGACTACGACACACTTAACGCTGATTATATTAATAATTACCTTTCTTATGATTCGAATCCTTTTATCATCCTCTTTCACGGCCATTATGACCACAGAATTCTAACTAAACTTAACATAACGACACCTTTCCTGAACCTAGTTGCTTCACGCAAACCAAATGATATATGCCACCTTTCATTGCACACATTCAACAATAAAGAACCCATATGTTCAACAGTAATGGGTAATATACATAAAAATGGAAACTTGCTCAGCCTTACCGAGGCTCATAATCTGATATGTGACTTAACACATTGTGAGCTATTAGCACACGATCCCGTATTCGATGCTCATCATACAGCTTGCCTATTTTCTTACTTAGCAATACGCATAGGACTCGATCGTATAAAACAATACTTAAGGGACCACTTCTAGTTCACAAAATAATCAATGTTTTGCATATCTCAAATATTCATTTCTCACCACAGCAATCTTTAAACAACTCATAACACTTTTTTTTTCTCTTCACAAAATAACAACTTTACGTCACCCACAAACATTTTTTAAATCATAGTTATCGGCAATATATCAGGGTCAAACTTTACAACAAATCATACAAGAATCAACCACGAATCAACAAACATTCCCACAACCTCTCAGAATTCAATTAACAAAAACCATTCAGAATGAGAAAATCTGTATCTCTGGAAGATCACAAACTTTTTTTAGAACAAAACGAAATACCATCTGACGCGAAATTGCATTTTCAAGGTGTCCCTGTTTTTTAGAAAAATTTATGTAACGCAAATGTTAGATTAAATTGATTGGAATTCTAATAAATCATTCAATTCTAAATTAAAATACTTTTATAGCTTAGACAAATAAAACATATTTAACAAACAACAAATGTACAAAACATTTCGCAAACAATTTTATAGAAATAAAAAAGCACAAGAAATCTCAAAATAAAACATAATTCATCACAATAATCTAATTAACCTTAAATAACTCCATTATCACCATCGATATTTCATTTACAAATTAACTTAAAATTAAATCAATCATTCATCAACAAAATTATACCATTAAACATTAACAAAAAACATAGCACATCTTATTTCACACATGAATCAAAAATTCTCATAACAACATTCTTTTTTTTAGATGCATAAGCTTAATTTCGAACACAAATTACATAATATACTCCGTACGCAATGGCGGGAAAATGGTGAGAAATATTATTGGTCACTCTCTGGTTTTCCTTTTATCATAACTAGTTGGAACAACCAACTTTTAACAAGAAGTTCTCAAATAAAATTAGCACCTATTGCGCTTAATTTTTTTCATAATAACCATTACGAAATAAATGCATACAAAAGAGAATACATTAACATATTAAAATCAGACGATAAAAAATATTTAGTGTATCAGCATCCTTATTCCATATCAATCATGAACAACCCAATTAAACCTTTCAAAGATGATAATGACAACTTATATTTCTTTGACACACTAAATAAAAATTTTCACCCAAAACCATTTACGAAATTTCTCACACAAGCAAGAAAACGGGGTACAGACAAAGGTTTTTCTGTTCAACAAATTTAAACAATTTGTAGCAAAACAGAATTTTTTTTTTTTTTTGCGACTCAAGTTTGGAATAGACACGACAATGGTCATTACACAAAACTGTATAAACTAATTGAGGTCTTTGTTTTAACGCTATCATACATGCATTATGCTAACATTTTTTATGTCAAAATTTTATCAACTACTTCTGGAATATGGAACGATGATGTTAATATGCAAAATGTACCAGACGATCGAATAACACGATCCCACGCTAACAAACACTTATTTTATCATTATTTTACGACGAAGATGATATAAGTAATATTTTAGCTTGTTCTTTTAATGATTTATTTGATCAAAATGTTATAATTGATAACGATTTTGACATCGAAAATATGCCCGTTGAAATTGTAAATGACAACAGTGCACCTATAATTGTTCCTCCATCGACTTCCGCACGTTTTTCCATTTTTCCACCCTATCAAGAGCCACAATCGACAAAAAAAAACTTATTAATTGGAAATGGCGGAAGGGGAACTTGGAACTAAATGAAAACCTCATGAAATGTTCTGAAAGTCCTCTTCCCCAATGCATATTAGGCTTTTCCAACTCCTTTGGTAGTTTTTAATCATTTTTTTCTGATGACCTGATGAATAAAATAGTGTTCTAGCCAAATTTAATGGAAATTGCGAGACACTTGGCATTCATAAGAACAAGACATAAGAAGGAGATCGCACAAAATACACCCTTTCTCCAAACTACACTACCACAAATAATTCAGACGACAGTACACCCTACACAGGTACCTAATTTAACTGTAAATTTTAAAACTGAAAAATAAACAAAATCCTTCTAAAATAAAAAAAAAATAGATTAAGAAGACATAAAAAAAGTAAATGCTTAATTTTTTATAATTTTTTTCCATCGACATAATGTTACAATGAATAATAGTTTTTACAAAAGTTACTAAATTTATCATTACCAGTTATAAAGTTGTTTATAAGGTATTACAAAATATTATCAATGTTTATACTTTTATTATTTTAAATTATTATAAACAATTGTATTGTGAAGATATGATATGTATTTGATTTTTTTAATTTCAAAATACATTTTCACAATTATTCATTATAACAAAAAGTGTAATCATAATATATTCTTTTTATTTCACCGACATCCAAAAACTTAAATTCACAATCTTAACTTATTCTAACAAAAATATTTTGCAAAATTGGCAAAACAGGTATAAAGAGCGCCACGCTCACACGCGCCTAACGGTGTTATAAACATCATCGCGACCACTGACGGGTTAAAAATAAATTAGAATGCAGTCAAATGGAGGATCTAATATCAATATTATTAGAAAATGTGGAAAATGAAGATTATAATGGTAGGTGTTAAATTTTTAATACAAACAAAATATTGGGTTTTGTTTAAAAAAAATTAACAATGTTAGTTATTACAATTTATAATTGAACCTAACCATAACATTATTTATTTTTTAGTAGATAAAATATTATGTTCAGATTCCATAGTCACCACACACCAAATTGAAATTTGTAATAATGTGCAAGAAGTAGTAGAATATCAAATAGAACAAAATTCTACTAGAACAGAGACTGAAAGTGTACAGATAGGAAATGGTATGTGATTTATTTTTTAATAATAAGTATAAAAATAAGTGAACAGTTTTAATTAGATAAACATCCATTATTACCTATTATAAATTCTAAAATAGTTTGAAAATAATATACCATCCTCTTTACACTTATAAGAATATTTTATAAAAATAATCCAGGGGTATCGATAAACGTGTACGGCTTCAAGAAGGAGAGTTTAACGTATAAAATAAATCTAAGAATAATAAAGGCCAGACGTCTCAAAAATCAGAAAAAAACGATTTCATTATTATCCCTTACAAGGTGTGTGATCGTGAACTAGCCGATCATTACGATTTATTATATTTCAACAACGGAGAGGGAGTATATCACTACTGTTACATCAAGAACCTTGCAAGATTGGTTGGATGTCAAATGTCTAAAAACACCAAGGAAAAAGCCATCTGCAGACGTTGTTTTAAGGTGTACACCGATGAACCGGGTAAAATTGATAAAGAAGCTAGACTTGTTGATCATAAAAGAATTTGCGACAAGAACGAGTCAGTAACTCCAATTCTACCACCACCAAAAACGTACTTGCAGTTAGAGAACTGAAGTAACACATAAAAACTCTATTTTGTTATTTACGCAGATTTCGAGCGTTTGTTAAAGAAACCTGTTGGAGATAACCATTTTGGGAAAACAACTGTCACTCAAGAACATTTCCCCATTAGTTATGCATACCTAGTTCAAGCTAGCGAGGATGTACCAACAGAGCTAATGGAACAATTCGGCATACCACAATCCCCGGTTATATACAGAGGTAATGCAAATTTTGAGGCTAACGATGTACCAAAACATTTTATACAGAGCATTACCAATGTAGCACGTAATATTGTCCAGCTTTTAAATATCAACACTCCTATACGTATGACATCACAGAACGAAAGTAACCATAAGTCTAGACGGTGGACGGTGGCAAATGTCCTCTTTGTAAATGTAAATTTTCATTAATAAATAATCCGGTACGTAATCACCACCATTTAAGCGGTAGATATAGACAGACCGTCAATAATAGATGTAATTTTAAAATGCAAAAGCCCAAGTTCTTGAGTTGCATCATTTATAACTTATCAAGCTATGATAGTCATATAATAATAATCGAATTAGGGCACGATCCGCATACAATAAACGTTATTCCGAATAGTGAAGAAAAATTTATATCTTTTTCAAAATTAATTTCGAATAAGTTTTCCATACGCTTTCTAGATAGTTATCGTTTTATGGCTAGTAGTTTGGAAAAATTAGCCAATAACCTTGCTCCATCCGATAAGACAAAGTTCCGTTCTGTGATAAATGCATATGGTGAAGATGATTTGGATATGGTTACTCGTAAAGGTGTTTACTGTTACGATTATACTGACTCATGGGAAAAATTGGAACAGTGTCTACCGCCTATAGAACAGTTTTACAGGTGAATTATAATAATTATATATTACATAAAAATATAATAATAATAATAATAAAATAAATTAAAAACAATTTTTTTTTTTTTAGTTCACTGACTGAGAAAAATATTTCCCAGGATGACTATAAACACGCTCAAATGTATGGAAACGTTTTAAATTCAAAACTTTAGGCGAATACAGCTTATGGTATGTGATATATTTAATAGTATTCTATCTTAGTCTGATAATTATATATATTTTTGAGGTATAATGAATTGGATGTACATATTTTATGTGATGTTTTTGAAGCTTTTAGGGAGCTCTGTTTAAAAACATATGAAATCGAATGTTGTCATTATTATACTTTCCCTGGTATGAGTTTCGATGTTTGTTTGAAATACACTGAAGCCAAGTTGGAATTGATATCAGACTATGACATGTTACTTATGTTCGAGCAAGGTAATAACAATTATAGTTTCACTGATATTACATCTTTAACAATCGTTATCTAATTTAGGTGTAAGAGGAGGAATCTGTCAAGCTTTAAAGAGATACTCTAATGCTAACCACAGCAAGGCACCCGTATACAATCCTGAAGAACCAAACAGATGGATAACATATCTTGATGCAACAAATCTGTGAGTAATAATAATGTGAAAACTGTATTTATAGTTTATTTTTTTTTTAATTTTCATATAATTATTTCAGATATGGTTGGGCAATGTCACAAACGATACCAACTGGTAACTTCAAATGGTACGAAGGAAATCTTTCTGTACAATCTGTTCAAAACCGTTTAGATAGAATAGATGACAAATCGGAAAACGGGTTGATTTTAGAGGTTGATGTCGAATACCCGAAATCCCTTCATGATCAACATTCAGATCTACCGTTTATGTGTGAGAAGATTACCCCTCCTGGTTCAAAGATAAAAAAATTAATCTTGACGTTAAACGATAAAAAAAAGTATATTGTGCACCACTCAATTTTAAAGCAGGCTCTGAAGGAGGGTCTTGTTTTAAAAAAGGTGCATAGGGTACTTCAATTTGACCAAAGCCCTTGGTTAGCTAGCTATATTTCACTCAATACGGAAATGAGGAAAAAAGCAACCGACGATTTCCAAAAGGACTTCTTTAAACTTATGAACAACGCAGTTTTTGGTATATGTGTAATATATATAAAAAATAATATCATCTTAATTATTTTAATAGGTAAAACCATGGAGAATGTGCGCAATCGCATGAAGATGTCTCTTGTTTGCAATCCTGTAGCTTTTCAAAAACTGATAAACAAGCCTACATTTAAGTGTGTAACGCAATACAATGAAAACTTGTATGCGGTACACCTCCACAAGGCAGTTTTAAGTTTTGATAAACCTATTTATGTAGGATTTACTGTCTTGGAAATCTCCAAGACTTTAGTGTATAATTTTCATTACAATGTAATGAAAAAATACTATGGATGTGACATAGGACTGTTATACATGGATACAGGTAATACTATTATTATTATTTTTTTTTTTTTATTGAAGAACTATTATATATATTTATTATTAATATTTTCAGATTCTCTAATGTATTTAATTAAGACAGACGACTTTTACCACGATATGCTAACCAAACCAGGCTTTCTGGAATTATTATGAATTGTTCACATCAATTAATATTGAATAGAGCATCGACAGATTCGAACGCTTTACAGAAATTCGAAGAGGAAGCTGCTAAAAAAACAGCTCTTGTTGGAACAAAAATAATTCTTTCTAAAATTGTATGGAAAATGCCGTTAATTAAAGTTAACAATAAAGAAAAACTCGGTCTAATGAAAATATTAGATGGTCGAAAATCGATAGCGGTTCCATTTAGGACTTGGGAGCTATCTGAATATCCTACACTCCCAATAAATGCACGTCACTCGTGGTCTGTACGTACATGTAACAAATTAGAAAAACCAAGATATATTGTTGTAGGATTTCAAACTAACCGTAAAAATACCTATACTTCATCCATGTCCGTTTTTGATCACTGCAATCTGTTTAATTTAAAAGTGTATTTAAATACACATTAAAGCATATACCGATTTTCAAAAATCTTACTATGACCGAGATAGCGTTGCTCCACTTCTTAATAAAGATAATTTTTTAAAGTTTATGCCTGTGGCAGTCATTGATCTTACACACCAGGATGATGAACTTAAAGTTAGCACAACAGATTTGAGAATTGAATTTGAAGCTTTAAAAGCTTTTCCTGCAAATACCTCAGCGTACTGTATGATTCTACACGATCAAATTATTACTTATAACTCTTTTTCGGGTGATGTCCGAAAATTGTAACTTTTTTTTTTAACTATATTTAATAATTTGTATTAATTTAATTGTTTTTAACCTTATATTGTATGAGCTTATTTCATGTAACTATATGTAGTGTAATGTACCTTATATGTTAAGAGATTATTTAAAAAAAAAAAAAAAAACATTTGTATTTTAAAATTAATTTTTGTTGACTTTTTATTTGAAACGTAAATTACAATAAAACCATATTTAATTAAACAGTATACACTTAAAATTCAAGTTTTCGAGGTGCCCATGTTGACTTCTCCGTGTGTTTATAGTTGTCGTATGCTTGTGTTGAAAAGGAGAAGCATTGTGATTCTTCTTCACCACGCCAATCGTATCAAGTTGGACCATCATTTACATCGATTGCATTTAAAAAAATAATTTTTAATTAAATAATTAAATAATATGAAAATTTTTAAAATAAAAAAAATGTGTACAATACAACCTAACCTAACCTTACGATTTATATTTATAAAGAAAATAACGGGGTTGACCTTTTCTGACGATATATTACACACCTTAACTTGACCGAAACGAATTTTATGTATATATTTTTTACATAGTATACATTATTTTAAAATAACCTTACACGTCGCTACATGTGGGAGGATGATCTTTACGTGACCAATCCAAATTCTTCAGTTTTACATCATGTATAACCTAACCTAACGGTAAATTTACTATCTACATTTATAAAGAAAACTTCTCGGGTACATACACAATATTTTTTTGAATCTATATATCCTGGAAAATAATTAGATACGTAAATCAACATTTACTGTTAACCATTTCAGTGAACAACCCGTGTATTTTTTTTAACTTAAAATATTAGCAAATTAACTATGTCAAGTCTATCAGAAATTTATATAAGAAACGATATGTTTACCTCCCGTTTTGTTTTTGAACGTATATCTCAATATCCTCTAAAATACGGGGTAGATCATATACGACGATATTCAAGTGCGTTTACCGAATGGAATGCCGCGTATTGTTGTAAACGTTTCAACAGTTGCGATTATACATGCAAGAACGCCCGTGTTAGAGTACTTTTGTAGGCATAGAAAGACAACCTGAATTTGGGGTAAGATCATTTGCCATCAACGATATTAATGGATTTTTCGCATTTATGCGTTTGATGCATTGTAAACAATGCAGACGTCCACTGTGCCGATGGCTCACACTCGATAGATCAATCGCCAGGAATTGGAGCCTGCTTACATTAGACAAGTTCGTAAATTACGTTGATCTACCTATTGAATATGTTAACTTGTAATTTTTTTTTTTTACTAAAATTAGATTTAAGAAACCAGAGTTATTTAATGTAATTTTTTTTATTAATATTAGATTTTAAAAGGTATGATTGTGACTTAAATATTTTACCTAAAAGAAACTTTTTTTTAAAAAAACAATAAATCGGCCATTCCCCGGGCGGCGGCCGAGACACCTACAAGACGACGTGAGGCGGGGTACAAGACAGCTGTGAATTATCCGATCGCCACCTGCGTAATCCCCAATCCCCAAAACTAATCTCCAAGGCTAATCCCCAAGTTAATGCCCAAGATTTATCCCCAATCCCCCCATTGTTCCAGTACATACATTCCCCTTCTACTGTGGCCGATTACCTAGTATCAAGATGTGCATTTTTAAACGACTTACAAGAAGTAGAAAAACGATATTTTACGGAAATTATTGAACTCTCATACCACCAATGTCACGAAATGCTTGAAAAACTGATATTTAAACTACCGAATGGTAACATAATCTCATATCTAAGGGTAAACCACACACAATCATTTGCCGCTATAATAGCAGTGTCAGTAAATAAAGATGGAGATTGTACGGGAGATACCTTTTCGACAGAAAGGCATTCTTGGAAGCAGGTCATTGTGCAAGTAAAATATCAACTATCTTGAACTGACGGAACAGCAATTGCCAATTACAGGGAAGACACTATAATTCTACCGACCGGCACAAGGTTAAAACTCTCACAGTTATCTGGCACTGATCCATTTAAAGGCCTAGTAATATGGCAAATGACGAACTTAGTCTGTGACATCGACGAATTCACAGTGATATACAATGGGCCGGCAACACTAATTCAGGCACTTAAACACGGTGACAGCAAAGAAACATTTACATATTTAGTCGAAACTGATAAAATCGTA
This sequence comes from Adelges cooleyi, assembly GCF_023614345.1. NCBI lineage: Eukaryota > Metazoa > Arthropoda > Insecta > Hemiptera > Adelgidae > Adelges > Adelges cooleyi. The sequence goes on from NW_026096368.1 coordinate 13,888, forward strand.
TTTGCCCCAAAACGATTACACTCAGCATATGCTTGCTCCGTTGAAATATTCACGACTGAACACCCACGTTTAGTAATTCTAACGGACTTAACATACATGTCTCATTTTAATTCTAAATCACTACCTGTACATGAAACAGATTTATTGGCCTATTTCAATTCTAAATTTGTTTACATTGAATATTATTTAAGTTCAACTGTAACTTCAATGTATATAGATTTAGTTATGAAACAATGCAATTTAGAACGCAAATTGCTAATTCAACAACTATCTATTGCTTCATATAATTTAAATGAATTTGTTTACATTATGAGTCAAGGCCCAGGTTTTGCTGCTTTAAAATCAGAAGTAGTTTACTTATTAAAATGTAAACAAGTCGACGTACAATTAGCAAATCCAACAACATGTTTTAACGAACTAGCAGTGACGTATCAAAACAACACCAGATATTTAACACCGAAATCCCACATATTACAATAATATGGAACTGAAATCAGTTGTAATGAAATTTTACCTGCAGTTTTCAACGTCAGCAAACAAAAGACCTATTGCTACTATTAATGCCTCTACTAGTAGTAGCAATAACGATAACTCTATAAAAAGCAAGCGTATGAAAATATCACGGTTAAGGAGCATAACAGAGCTTGGGTTTGTGGAGACGGGCTCATCCCTTAAAAGCAACATTCGATGGTTTTATAGAAAAAACATAGAATTTGTTCTATCATGGTCGGATACCATGTGTTTTTAAATTTGATTAGGAATGAGTTGGCCTCAACGCTCAGGAATTGTGTTCTGGAATCTCCTATTAAATTCAATCTGAAGTTGGAGGCGACCTATAATATTCCATACCAGGAGCATAGTGAAGAAAATAGGTCATTTAAAACTGGAGCAAAGGAGATATTCCAGGACGCAAATATTGAGGAGGAAATTAATAATGCATTTTGAACATTACTCACCGGGGAAGAAGAGTACACGGGGCGGGGTAGTGGGTTTTCCCTGTTAAACATCGATGGACTCCTTCTAGGGGTATACAATTATACTCCGTTAGGGGGTTCATCGTATATAACCCTGCCAGCAGATATTCGAAACAGGTGGGCAAGAGTTAATCCACAAAATATCGATGAAAAATGTTTCCAATGGGCGATACTGGCAAAAAGGGTTACAGGGGTACACAGAGATCGTATAGGAGCCAATTATGCACGAGTAGATGGACTATACGACTTCTCTGGTATAACCTACCCTACTCCGCTTTAAGATATCAGATTATTTGAAAAATATAATCCTTCTACCTCGGTGAATGTGTTCGGATTGAAGGAAAAAAAAGAAGCTGGAGGAGTAATAAAACATGTAGTATTCCCGTTGCGGGTAGTTGATGATGAGAAAGAGGACCATCACGACCTTCTGCTTATTACAAACAAAGCTCAAGTCAGCCACTATATGCAAATAACCAATTTTGCTCGTTTGGTTCAGTGCCAGCAGTCCAAAAACACATCGAAAATGATTAGTTGCAAACGGTGCTTTACAGGTTTCAACTTTGTACCCAAATTACACAAGCCGCACGGGCGAGAAGCACTCCTACAGCATAAAAAAATCTGTGGTGAGTACAAGCCTTTATTACCAATAATGCCAGAGGAGGGTACAAAGTTGAAATTCGAAGCATGGCAAAAAACCCAAAAAGTTCCATTTGCAATTTATGCCGATTTTGAGAGCTTGCTGGTGAAGTCCGACAAAACTATAGGTGCCAACACAGAGGAACTTCATGAACATGTCGCAATGAGCTATGCGTTCATCGTAAAAGTATCTCAAGAACTATTAGATATGTACAACATTCGGAGGTCAATAAATTTGCACAGAGGTAGCAGGTTATCGGAACCCGACGAAGTGGCGAAACGATTTGTGGCTGACATAAGCGAGGAGGCAACGAAAATCAGTGAGCTTTTAAAAAATACTAATGTACCTATAATAATGAGTGAATAAGAGGCTGCTGCTTATATTGCGAACATAGCATGTGAGTTTTGCAAGACGCAGTATTCAGAGAACAACCTCAAAACAGCCGACCACGACCATCTGACAGGAAAATTTAGACGAACCCTATGCAATAAATGCAACTTAAAGCTTGTGACAACAAAGTTTGTGCCGTGTTTTTTGCATAACATGAGCAGTTATGACGCCCATTATATCATCCGCCAATTAGGAAACGATAACAAACGGATAACGGTGATACCAAACACGGAGGAGAAGTATATTTCTTTCTCAAAGTTCGTTACAAACACTTTCTCCGTCCGTTTCGAACTGGGTACATTTTTTTTTAATTTTAATTTTTTTACCGTTTTTATTATTACTTTTTACTTTAGCCATTTTTTAATTCACAATAAAAACACAAACAAAATTAGACTGTATGCCTTGTTAGCTTAACACTGACTGAACGAAAGACAAGATATGTTAAAGCTAAATTATTCCTCATTAATTCTAGTCTTTTTAAAATAAGTTTTCAGTTGTACCAACTTTAAATGCATCATAAATTTAATATTTTGAATGATTGTGTTCATTACAATATTTTATAGTTATTATTATTATATTTATTTTCTCTTTGCACACTGAAACAGGTATCTTACTTTGAGAATGGACGGTACTTTATAGTACACACACACACACACAGTCAAAATGTGTTCTTATATACGTAGCTATAAGCTCTATACACTATTTAATAATAAGTATTGGATATATCGCAAGTGAAAGAATAAAAAATATAATTTTTTGCTTTCCACGATGCTCACCCAACACCTCGGAGAATGTGTATAAAACCATAAACAACCGCTTTTTTACCCTCGCAGCACCTGTTTACACTGCACACTGCACCAGATTTTTTCTTAAGGGTGAATTCCTTAGGGAGTTCACCGTCAAACATTGAAAGCATATATTTAGGCATACACACAAACAAACTACACATTCGCATACTGCAACAGATTTTTTCTTAGGGTGAGGGTATTTTTTGGTATATTATGTATTTAGGCAACCGTCAATCTATTTTGAAGGTTTCAGTAACATTTTATTTCTCGTTTCGTTACAACCTCGTTTTTCGTCTTTTAACTGTTCCATCATTTAACATTCAATAAAAATGCAACCAAAAGTTTAAAAATAAAATCGCGAACATCAATCTAACCGAGGATGATGAACCGACGGAGCCTCGTGAAATGTTCATTGCCCAATTCGGTATACCGACCCCTGTTTTTACGCGTCAAAGGAGAGAATTTGACGCGTTTGCTTCATCAGGGGAGGAAGAAGAAGAAACATCTAGCGAATCTTCTTCTTCTTCTGACGACGATGAAGAGGGTCTGTTCAATCTATCTGATAACGAAAGTAATTATCCTTACAAATATTATTTATACATTTTAAAATATATATTATATATTTTTACTGCTAGGTTTAGAAAAAAACATAACTCATAAACAATACGACTATCTGCTGATTAATTATTTCGATTTTAGTTAATTACAGTGGAAATTCAAAAGACCATGGATTTTACAGAAAACTTCATCCCTCTGCGGACAGAGGAGCTTAACGAGTGTTCGTGGGGAGTCGAAACATTCTGTGATCCATGGCCGATAGAAGGTAGCGATCAAATGGCGACGCTTCGGTGGGAGTTGAGGTTCGATGGCTCTCGCGATAGCAATGTCAGAATGGAACGGATTTATACACAGGCGTTTGATATTAACCAATACTCTGAAAAAGCAAGTGAGCGATAAAATACATATTACAGAAATTTTCAATACGATTCTATCAAGACTATTTTGGGGGGGACTGATAGACATGGGCTTATAGGAGGGTACTTCGAGCAAACTATTTCTGCTATACCTACTTCGAAGTAAAGTGTTGTTTCCGAAATTAGTGGGGAAGAAATTTAATAATTTCAAATTATAAGTGGGGTTGGGTTCGTGGTCAGGATGGGAATAGGGCAGTGAGAAGAAAAATGTATTTCTGCAACACTGATGAATCGGAATGCCATCTACCGACTCTGGAAGATGGTTTTGAAATAGTGTCATGTAGGAGAGAAATGTTTCGATCATGGGATTTAATTTTCGAATTGACCCAGATGAAGAAATGTGAATGTTGTGAAACACGTCTGGAAATTTGGGCTAATTTCTCAGACATGTTGTGGATAGATGAATGGGTTCCGAATAATATCGAGCATTCTCAAAAAATTAAATATTTTTTTTCTCATTTAAAATAAAATTTCGGTTAAATCGGTTATAAATATTTTTTATTTTAAATTCGGATATAATTAATTTTTTTTTCTTTTTCCTTTTTGCTTTAATTTAGCTATAAGTTAGTGTCAAACGTCTGGTGTAAATATGTATCCGTTATTGTTAATATTATTATTTTTTTTTTTTTAATTATTATTATTATTACTATTATTACTATTTTGAATCGATTTTTATTATAAGCTGAAAATGAAAGTGATAAATTTAAATTAATCTTGAAGGATTTTAAATTGTCATGATATATAATGTAGTGACCAGGTATAATAATAAAATAGTACAAATATTCTAGTATTGTTGTAACATGAGTATATTCTTAAAGAAACGTACATTTTTAATATACAACTGAGAAAGAAAATAAAGGTAATACTGTCATATTATTACATTTAAGTATTATTATTATTACAAGTGTTTTTTTTTCAAAAAATTAAAAATAAAAGAGCACTACTAATATTATACAATATACATATCAGGTAAAATGTAATAAATTCAATTAAAAAAAATAAATAAATAAAATAAAATAAAAGATTAAAAATATATTTTCACAAAAATTAAATTAAATTAATTTTTATTAGACATTTTAGTTTAATATATACATATATATATATATATATATATATATATATATATATATATAAATCTTATACTATTTTCAAAACGTTTAGTTTGTGTTGATGCTATAGAAAATTCTACAGGAAAGGAATGTTTGAGTTGTTTAGTAAATTATGTGATAAACATGGGTTAATTTAAAGAATTCAGTTGATAGGCCAAGCATACAATGGTGCATCAAGTATGCAGAGCGAATTTAAAAGTCTTAGATCTTATGTACAAGCTGAGAATTCAAGTGCTCTAAATATATGGTGTTTTGCTCACTGTCTTAATTTAGCAGTCGTTGTTGCTTGTAAAGCCACTGAGAAAGTTTTAGACTTTTTTGGAACTGTACAAACGTTGGTTACTTTTCTTAGTTCAAGAAAAAGAACACATTTATTTGTACAATATCAAAAAGAATTGTATCCGACTATGAGAATAAGACGTCTTAAACATTTTTCAGACACACGTTGGACATACCATGACAGATCTATTGATGCAATTTATCTAACTTATACTTATGGTGCCATTTTAAGAACACTACAAAAAAAAATCAACCAAAAGTCTAATGAAATGTATGTAAAATCTAGAACATTAGCTAAAGGTTTATTAAAATCTTTAAATTCATTTGAATTTAATGTTATTATGCATATGATGAGAAAATTTTTCAGTTGTACTACTCCACTATCTAATTATTTACAATCGCCAAAGGGTCAGTAAATAAAGATGGAGATTGTACGGGAGATACCTTTTCGACAGAAAGGCATTCTTGGAAGCAGGTCATTGTGCAAGTAAAATATCAACTATCTTGAACTGACGGAACAGCAATTGCCAATTACAGGGAAGACACTATAATTCTACCGACCGGCACAAGGTTAAAACTCTCACAGTTATCTGGCACTGATCCATTTAAAGGCCTAGTAATATGGCAAACGACGAACTTAGTCTGTGACATCGACGAATTCACAGTGATATACAATGGGCCGGCAACACTAATTCAGGCACTTAAACACGGTGACAGCAAAGAAACATTTACATATTTAGTCGAAACTGATAAAATCGTATTTGCCCCAAAACGATTACACTCAGCATATGCTTGCTCCGTTGAAATATTCACGACAGAACACCCACGTTTAGTAATTCTAACGGACTTAACATACATGTCTCATTTTAATTCTAAATCACTACCTGTAGGGGAACCTGGGGCGGAATGGGGACGCGGGGCACAACAGGGACACGGCTTTTTTTCCATACGCAACGTTGTGCGTCGCCTAGTATCGTCGGAAATAATAATGTTTTTCCTCCATGAAACCATAGGTAATGTTATCACAATCAAAACCCATATATTTTTTCGTCAATTGACTATTTGTTGTTTCATGTCAATTTTTTATAATTTCTATAATAAAAAGACTTTTTGGTTTAACTATGTTAGATTTTCGTAAATTGGCTTTCCAACTTGCCGAACGAAATGGTTGCTCACACCGTTTTAATCAGGTTGATAGAATGGCTGGTCAGGATTGGATGAATGGCTTTTTATTGAGACACCCAGATTTGAGCTTAAGAAAGCCTGAAGCAACTTCTGGTGGTCGGGCTATGGGTTTTAACAAAGTAGCTTATACTCAGTTCTTCAATTTATAATTGAGTGCATTGATAAGTATAAGCTGAAAGCGAATAGAATATACAATTGCGATGAGACTGGTATTACGGTAAATCTAAAAGGACAGTCGAAAGTGTTAGTTACTAAAGGGAAAAGACAGGTTGGCATTTTAACATCCGCTGAACGCGGAGAAACGGTTACTGCAGAAATATGCTTTTTGGCAAGTGGTGCATATGTCTCTCCAATGTTAATTTTCCCTAGAAAAAGAAATCAACCACATTTTTCTTCTGGACTACCTCCTGGATCGTGGGTTGAATGTCATGAAACCGAATGGATTACTTCTGAGCTTTTTTTAAAATGGTTCATGAAATTTATTGAATTTTCAAATGTATCAAAAGAACATCCAGTTCTATTACTGTTTGATGGTCATTCGTCAAACACTAAAACTCTACCAGTGATTGATGCAGCTAGAGAAAATGGAGTAATTTTACTTTTCACTTCAGTACTTAAGCAATTTAAAACCCAAATAAGGAATCCCACCCTTACTCCCTCTACAAAATTCACAAAATATCGACAAAAACTCCCTCAAATAGAATATCTTCAGGTTGTGACCACTCAATCAAGTTCCGACCTTCTTTATGTCCGATCACAATTTTGTATACTCCAACAACTCGCTAATTATATAAACTTGTTTTTTTTTTTATATAAATAAATAAAAAAAAAACATTTATTTTTTATTTTTGTGCTGTACTTATACGATTTTTCTTAATACTAACAATTTTTTTAACGTGGACGATATAACAAACGTATTCAATTTATACATTGTGTCAAAGTACAACAATTTTATTTTAAATATATCCTTTGTGTCAAATTTCTTTATTTTCTTAACTTTTTTTCTCATTCATCAAATAATGAACAACAAATTTACTTATTTTGCCCTGGATACGGAGTTTGGAAACTACCAAGGTAAAGACATCTTAGTTTCAGGGGCTATTAAGCAGGCAATTGGAAACGCAAATCCCACTCGCCTTAGAGGACCCCCACTAATTGTTTCACACCCTGGATCTAGGCCAATTCCTTCCACCTCACAAATATGACGCATTTCGGCACCATGTACATAATTATTAAACCCCCAAACCAACAATTAGAGCAGCAATACTTAAACAAATAGACATTTCTTTTACAACTGACTACGACACACTTAACGTTGATTATATTAATAATTACCTTTCTTATGATTCGAATCCTTTTATCATCCTCTTTCACGGCCATTATGACCACAGAATTCTAACTAAACTTAACATAACGACACCTTTCCTGAACCTAGTTGCTTCACGCAAACCAAATGATATATGCCACCTTTCATTGCACACATTCAACAATAAAGAACCCATATGTTCAACAGTAATGGGTAATATACATAAAAATGGAAACTTGCTCAGCCTTACCGAGGCTCATAATCTGATATGTGACTTAACACATTGTGAGCTATTAGCACACGATCCCGTATTCGATGCTCATCATACAGCTTGCCTATTTTCTTACTTATTTAGTCAAAGCTGATAAAATCGTATTTGCCCCAAAACGATTACACTCAGCATATGCTTGCTCCGTTGAAATATTCACGACAGAACACCCACGTTTAGTAATTCTAACGGACTTAACATACATATCTCATTTTATTTCTAAATCACTACCTGTACATGAAACAGATTTATTGACCTATTTCAATTCTAAATTTGTTTACATTGAATATTATTTAAGTTCAACTGTAACTTCAATGTATATAGATTTAGTTATGAAACAATGCAATTTAGAACGCAAATTGCTAATTCAACAACTATCTATTGCTTCATATAATTTAAATGAATTTGTTTACATTATGAGTCAAGGCCCAGGTTTTGCTGCTTTAAAATCAGAAGTAGTTTACTTATTAAAATGTAAACAAGTCGACGTACAATTAGCAAATCCAACAACATGTTTTAACGAACTAGCAGTGACGTATCAAAACAACACCAGATATTTAACACCGAAATCCCACATATTACAATAATATGGAACTGAAATCAGTTGTAATGAAATTTTACCTGCAGTTTTCAACTTGGAAGGCGAATTGTTCTCAATGAATCCTCATTACATCGATGTTCGCACATCACAGATGCTAAAACCACAAGCAGATTTTTCATGGTCTTATAAATCACCAGAAAATCTTATGAATGCAGGATTATATAGCAAGGAAATGATTAACACCTTACAGCGACATCTATTGTTTCCAAATGAAATTCTTGCAGCTGAATCTAACCTGATACGAAGGTCACTTCTTGGATACTCTGTAATGAATCAAGGTCTAAAACTTAATTCATTAATAGACAAAGATACACTCAGTGAATTGGTCGAGGAAAAGATTGCCAGGTTATGGGGATGGTTTACTTTCCTTGGTAATCTAATTTCTGGATTTCTCGGTATCCTATTCATATATAAAATTATTATGATTTTCATTAACACAACCCTAAATATATCAATATTATATCAGTCGTTTGGTTTTAGTATAAAACTATTAGCAGCATTATTTACAAATTTACGAACACAGTAATTTAATGCATAAATCCTATAAACAACAAGGTACTACTGACAATCATGAACAAAAACAACCCTTAAAGGCGCCAAACTTAGACGAACAAGCAAACATTATCTTGATGGACAATATCAAATTTGAAATGAACAGACCATCACCACCGAATCCACCAAAAAGGGCCTATCCTGTTTTGACAAATGAGTATCTTAATATACCACATTATCAAACCCCCAGAGCATCTTTATAACTGCTCTTGTAAAAAGTCACATAAACATTACAATTTTATTACATAGGCAAGGCACCCTAGATAAACAACAATAACACTGTCACTTCAGTACTTAAGCAATTTAAAATCCAAATAAGGAATCACTCCCTCTACGAAATTCACAAAATATCGACAAAAACTCCCTTAAATAGATAATCTTCAGGTTGTGCCCACTTAGTCAAGTTCCGACCTTGCCTATGTCCAATCACAATTTTATAATTATATAAACTTCTGTTCTTATTTTTATTTTTGTGCTGTGCTCATACGATTTTTCTAAATACTAACAATTTTTTTTAACGTGGACTATAAAACATTGTGTCAAACTTTCGATTAACAATACAACAATTATATTGTTTTTTACTTTGTGTTAATTACAACATATTCTTTGTGTCAAATTTCTTTACTTTCTTAAATTTTTTCTCATTTAACAAACCATGAACAACAAATTTACTTATTTTGCCCTGGACACGGAGTTTGGAAATTATCAAGGTAAGGATATCTTAGTTTCAGGGCCTATTAAACAGGCAATTGGAAACGCAACCCCCACCAATTGTTTCACACCCTCGATCTAGGCCAATTCCACCTCACAAATATGACGCATTTCGGCACCATGTACATAATTATTAAACCCCCAAACCAACAACTAGAGCAGCAATACTTAAACAAATAGACATTTCTTTTACAACTGACTACGACACACTTAACGCTGATTATATTAATAATTACCTTTCTTATGATTCGAATCCTTTTATCATCCTCTTTCACGGCCATTATGACCACAGAATTCTAACTAAACTTAACATAACGACACCTTTCCTGAACCTAGTTGCTTCACGCAAACCAAATGATATATGCCACCTTTCATTGCACACATTCAACAATAAAGAACCCATATGTTCAACAGTAATGGGTAATATACATAAAAATGGAAACTTGCTCAGCCTTACCGAGGCTCATAATCTGATATGTGACTTAACACATTGTGAGCTATTAGCACACGATCCCGTATTCGATGCTCATCATACAGCTTGCCTATTTTCTTACTTAGCAATACGCATAGGACTCGATCGTATAAAACAATACTTAAGGGACCACTTCTAGTTCACAAAATAATCAATGTTTTGCATATCTCAAATATTCATTTCTCACCACAGCAATCTTTAAACAACTCATAACACTTTTTTTTTCTCTTCACAAAATAACAACTTTACGTCACCCACAAACATTTTTTAAATCATAGTTATCGGCAATATATCAGGGTCAAACTTTACAACAAATCATATAAGAATCAACCACGAATCAACAAACATTCCCACAACCTCTCAGAATTCAATTAACAAGAACCATTCAGAATGAGAAAATCTGTATCTCTGGAAGATCACAAACTTTTTTTAGAACAAAACGAAATACCATCTGACGCGAAATTGCATTTTCAAGGTGTCCCTGTTTTTTAGAAAAATTTATGTAACGCAAATGTTACAATTAAACATATTTAACAAACAACAAATGTACAAAACATTTCGCAAACAATTTTATAGAAATAAACTATCATACCAAATAATAAAACAATACACAGCTTTTGTATTACGTTTTAATATTTTTTTTCATTATGTTTGTGTGTTATACATTTTAATAAAATCAAGTCCGATTATAAAAATGGTTTTTTATTTTGTAAAATATATAATACTGCCTATACAAAATGTACTTAAAACAATTATAAGAATTAACATAATTATAAACTTTTTTAAAAGTAGTAATATTTGTCAAATCCTAAATGCATTGTGTTGCCTCCAGGCAAAAATGATTATTTAGATATTTAAACAAAAAATTAATTTTTTATTTTACCTATAATCAGAAACACCTAATAATAAAAAAAAAATTAAAATTAAAAAAAAAAATCATGCATTGTAGTTGCATGAGAGTTTAACGTATAAAATAAATCTAAGAATAATAAAGGCCAGACGTCTCAAAAATCAGAAAAAAACGATTTCATTATTATCCCTTACAAGGTGTGTGATCGTGAACTAGCCGATCATTACGATTTATTATATTTCAACGTATAAAATAAATCTAAGAATAATAAAGGCCAGACGTCTCAAAAATCAGAAAAAAACGATTTCATTATTATCCCTTACAAGGTGTGTGATCGTGAACTAGCCGATCATTACGATTTATTATATTTCAACAACGGAGAGGGAGTATATCACTACTGTTACATCAAGAACCTTGCAAGATTGGTTGGATGTCAAATGTCTAAAAACACCAAGGAAAAAGCCATCTGCAGACGTTGTTTTAAGGTGTACACCGATGAACCGGGTAAAATTGATAAAGAAGCTAGACTTGTTGATCATAAAAGAATTTGCGACAAGAACGAGTCAGTAACTCCAATTCTACCACCACCAAAAACGTACTTGCAGTTAGAGAACTGAAGTAACACATAAAAACTCTATTTTGTTATTTACGCAGATTTCGAGCGTTTGTTAAAGAAACCTGTTGGAGATAACCATTTTGGGAAAACAACTGTCACTCAAGAACATTTCCCCATTAGTTATGCATACCTAGTTCAAGCTAGCGAGGATGTACCAACAGAGCTAATGGAACAATTCAGCATACCACAATCCCCGGTTATATACAGAGGTAATGCAAATTTTGAGGCTAACGATGTACCAAAACATTTTATACAGAGCATTACCAATGTAGCACGTAATATTGTCCAGCTTTTAAATATCAACACTCCTATACGTATGACATCACAGAACGAAAGTAACCATAAGTCTAGACGGTGGACGGTGGCAAATGTCCTCTTTGTAAATGTAAATTTTCATTAATAAATAATCCGGTACGTAATCACCACCATTTAAGCGGTAGATATAGACAGACCGTCAATAATAGATGTAATTTTAAAATGCAAAAGCCCAAGTTCTTGAGTTGCATCATTTATAACTTATCAAGCTATGATAGTCATATAATAATAAACGAATTAGGGCACGATCCGCATACAATAAACGTTATTCCGAATAGTGAAGAAAAATTTATATCTTTTTCAAAATTAATTTCGAATAAGTTTTCCATACGCTTTCTAGATAGTTATCGTTTTATGGCTAGTAGCTTGGAAAAATGACCAATAGAAGGTAGTGATTAAATGGCAACGCTTCGGTGGGATATGAGGTTTGATGGCTCTCGCGACAACAATATCAGAATGGAACGAATTTATACACAAGCGTTTGATATTAACGAATACTCTGAAAAGGCAAGTGGGCGTTCAAATACATATTATAGAAATTTTCAATACGATTCTATCAAGACTATTTTGGGGGGGACTGATAGACATGGGCTTATAGAAGGGGTACTTCGAGCAAACTATTTTTGCTATACCTACTTCGAAGTAAAGTTGTTTCCGAAATTAGTGGGGAAGAAATTTAATAATTTCAAATTATAAGTGGGGTTGGGTTCGTGGTCAGGATGGGAATAGGGCAGTGAGAAGAAAAATGTATTTCTGCAACACTGATGAATCGGAATGCCATCTACCGACTCTGGAAGATGGTTTTGAAATAGTGTCATGTAGGAGAGAAATGTTTCGATCATGGGATTTAATTTTCGAATTGACCCAGATGAAGAAATGTGAATGTTGTGAAACACAAAATTTATAGTACACACACACACACACAGTCAAAATGTGTTCTTATATACGTAGCTATAAGCTCTATACACTATTTAATAATAAGTATTGGATATATCGCAAGTGAAAGAATAAAAAATATAATTTTTTGCTTTCCACGATGCTCACCCAACACCTCGGAGAATGTGTATAAAACCATAAACAACCGCTTTTTTACCCTCGCAGCACCTGTTTACACTGCACACTGCACCAGATTTTTTCTTAAGGGTGAATTCCTTAGGGAGTTCACCGTCAAACATTGAAAGCATATATTTAGGCATACACACAAACAAACTACACATTCGCATACTGCAACAGATTTTTTCTTAGGGTGAGGGTATTTTTTGGTATATTATGTATTTAGGCAACCGTCAATCTATTTTGAAGGTTTCAGTAACATTTTATTTCTCGTTTCGTTACAACCTCGTTTTTCGTCTTTTAACTGTTCCATCATTTAACATTCAATAAAAATGCAACCAAAAGTTTAAAAATAAAATCGCGAACATCAATCTAACCGAGGATGATGAACCGACGGAGCCTCGTGAAATGTTCATTGCCCAATTCGGTATACCGACCCCTGTTTTTACGCGTCAAAGGAGAGAATTTGACGCGTTTGCTTCATCAGGGGAGGAAGAAGAAGAAACATCTAGCGAATCTTCTTCTTCTTCTGACGACGATGAAGAGGGTCTGTTCAATCTATCTGATAACGAAAGTAATTATCCTTACAAATATTATTTATACATTTTAAAATATATATTATATATTTTTACTGCTAGGTTTAGAAAAAAACATAACTCATAAACAATACGACTATCTGCTGATTAATTATTTCGATTTTAGTTAATTACAGTGGAAATTCAAAAGACCATGGATTTTACAGAAAACTTCATCCCTCTGCGGACAGAGGAGCTTAACGAGTGTTCGTGGGGAGTCGAAACATTCTGTGATCCATGGCCGATAGAAGGTAGCGATCAAATGGCGACGCTTCGGTGGGAGTTGAGGTTCGATGGCTCTCGCGATAGCAATGTCAGAATGGAACGGATTTATACACAGGCGTTTGATATTAACCAATACTCTGAAAAAGCAAGTGAGCGATAAAATACATATTACAGAAATTTTCAATACGATTCTATCAAGACTATTTTGGGGGGGACTGATAGACATGGGCTTATAGGAGGGTACTTCGAGCAAACTATTTCTGCTATACCTACTTCGAAGTAAAGTGTTGTTTCCGAAATTAGTGGGGAAGAAATTTAATAATTTCAAATTATAAGTGGGGTTGGGTTCGTGGTCAGGATGGGAATAGGGCAGTGAGAAGAAAAATGTATTTCTGCAACACTGATGAATCGGAATGCCATCTACCGACTCTGGAAGATGGTTTTGAAATAGTGTCATGTAGGAGAGAAATGTTTCGATCATGGGATTTAATTTTCGAATTGACCCAGATGAAGAAATGTGAATGTTGTGAAACACAAAATCTGGAAATTTGGGCTAATTTCTCAGACGTGTTGTGGATAGATGAATGGGTTCCGAATAATATCGAGCATTCTCAAAAAATTAAATATTTTTTTAAACTCATTTAAAATCAAACTTCGGTTAAATTCGGTTATAAATATTTTTTATTTTAAATTCGGATATAATTAATTTTTTTTTCTTTTTCCTTTTTGCTTTAATTCAGATATAACTTAGTGTCAAACGTCTGGTGTAAATATGTGTCTATTATTGTTATTATTATTATTCCTATTTTATAATTACTATTTAGACCGCTTTTATTTAACACATTTTCCAATTTGCTAGTTTCATATGAAATAAAGACATGTGTATACTTATCTTTTAATCGAACATTTTTATTTACTTATTATGGGCTGAAAATAAGGGTATATATTTCAATTATTCTTGAATGATTTTCATTGAATTGCCATATTCATTCGAAATTTGGACGTCGCACCTATTTTCGTGCTATTTTACCTGCAGACCAGAGAGGCAAGCATACTAATCGTCCAATAGCTGAAAGACAATATTAAAGACTATATAAGACAAAATATTAATAGTTTTCCTGTTGTTGATTCCCACTATATAAGAGCTGAATCAACCAGAAAATATCTGGCCTTTCGATTTCTAAAATGCATAGGCTGTATTTAGAGTGGATTAAAGAGAAACCTTTTACATCAGCACATAAAAATTATCCTCTTAATGGATGACTTTAATATGATGTGCCAAACTAAACACAAATTTGTATGTGGTTTACGATTTGTCTAATGAAGACTTTTTCATTATAATACTCACTTTTTTAATTACTTATTGTTAAAATTTATTGTACTATTAATTCGTTACTACGAAACGAATTTTATGTACATTTTTTTTACACAGTAAATAATATTTTCAAATGGCCATACGCATTGCCACACGGGGGAGGGTTTTTTTTTAAATGAACAAACCAAATTCTTCAGTTTTACTGTTTGTATAACCTTAACCATTACACGGTATATTTACTATCTATATTCATAATATAGATAGTACTACATTTAATAGTAAAAAAAAAAACCCTCTCCGGGGAACCTACACAATATTTTTCTGAATCTGTATACCTCCGGGGAAATATTTAGACACGAAAAGTAACATTTACTGTTAACCAGTTCAGTGAACAACCAGTGTATTTTTTTTAACTTAAAATACTAGCAATATAAACTATGCCGAATTTATCAGAAATTTATTTAAGAAATGACATGTTCAAATCACGTTTTGTTTTTGAACATGTTGTCGTGGCCGTAGACTTTAGGAGTGATTAAAATAACAACAATTTTTTAACTTTAGTCACCGTTTATTCTACTACGCGATAGTACTACGCGACAATAATAATAATACTGATTATCGGCGGTCCGGTGACGGCCGTATTTATGTTACCGGCGGCGGTCAACATTGCTGATAAGCTGAGCAGGGGTTTTGCCTAATGGGCAATTAGGGAAGCACGACCCGGTCGGGTATTGTCATCGCGGTCCGGGTAATAGTCCAGACCGCGGTGATGGCAATGCCCGACCGTGTCAATATATCACAATATCCGCTAAAATATGTAATGAACGTCCGTGTTGGAGTACTTTCGAGGGCATAGAGAGCCGGCCAGAATTCGGGATAAGATCATTTGCCATCGAAGATATCAATGTATTTTTCGCATTTATGCGTTTGATGCATTGTAAACAATGCAGACGTCCACTATACCGATGGATCACACTCGATAGATCAGTCGCCAGGAATTGGAGTTTGTTGACACTAGACAAGTTCGTAAATTATGTTGACCTACCTGATGAATATGTTGACTAGTATTTTTTTTACTCATATTAGATTTAAGAAGACAGAAACAGTTAATGTAATTTTTTTTACTTATATTAGATTTAAGAGCTAGAAGTGTAAATTTAATATTTTGCCTAAAAGAAACTTTTTTTTTTTTAAAACATTAAATCTTCATTTTCGGTTAACTACATATTTAATTTAATTTATTAAATTTGTTTTAGATGGATTCGTTTTAACTAACAGTGGATTCAATGGACTTTGTAAATCGACATATAAAATCCCCTCAACAGAAGTTTTGGAAAATAGGGCTTTCAAAACAGCAAGAACTCTATTCCAGGACACAAACGTTGAATCAGCAATTGATGAAGATTTTGCTAAGTTAATTTCTGAGGATGCCGAGATGGAAGGAAAAGGATCCGGGTTATCTTTAGTGAAAATTGACGGTATACTACTCGATATATTTAAATATACACCCCTCGGAGGTTTAGCTTTTAAACCGCTTCCAGAAGCGATTGAAAATCGCAAGGCAACAATAAATGTGCAAAATAACGACGAGATGTGTTTTTAATACAGCATTATGGCTAAGGATGTTACTGCATCAAACCCCAGTCGTGTTACACATTATCAGAATGTACCGAGCCGACACAATTTCTCGAAAATTACTTTCCCCACACCATTATCTGAGGTGAAACAATTTTAATTAATTCAAATTCAAAACAATATGGGTAATGGCTTATAATATTTTCACTTTTTTTTTTTTTAACTTAAAATGCAATATTATATAATTTTGATTTAGCAAAAAAAAATTTAAGAACACAATTAGGAGATGCGCGAGAAACTTTTACAAAGTTAGCTGAAACCAACGCACAAAAGCTGAGTGTAAGTAATAATAAAAATATTTGTGTAGACATTTGTTCAATTATTTTGATAAAAGTTTGGTTGTGAAGCTGAATTAAACTCTGTTAGAAGTAGCAAGAGAAGTTAGCTCCACCGAAACATAAACAATAACATTGTATGAACATTTTTCACACTCATTTATTTCTTGGAGGATTTTTGAGACTGGGTCCGAAGTAGTGTGTTTTGCAAGCTAGCTGCAACAGCTATAACTATTTTTGAGTGTGCTTAATTTATTACGCAGAGCTAACAATAAGTTATCACATCTAAGCTCTTTCACCTGGCTACCAAGATCAGAGAGGCTCATATTCAAAGATGCAAATTGTGCTTCTTGAGAATCAATAAATTTTTTTATTAGACGCTAGATTACTTGATTGGGACTAATTAAGATCTGAAAGCGCTTTCATTATGTCTTCATTAAAATTTATTCAAATTTTACCAAAGTAAATGTGGCATTTGCAGTTTTGCAAGAAATACAATAAAGGAATAAAAGTAATTCCTGATATGATTTGTGTGGTACATACAATATTTTTTGTGTATTAAGATTCCTTATTCTAAAGGGTGTTGTTTATTTTTGTGTATTAGTAAGTTAGTTAGTTACTTGTCCTCATTGTCAGCCGTCAACGGTTTGTCCAGATTCTCGCCTCCTTGAATACTTCGTTGCCGTGGAGTAGCGTCTAACCTAAACCGGTATTACATTATGATGTTACAGCTTTATTAGCTGAATCGACTTACTTGTCCTCATTGTCAGCCGTCAGCGGTTCGTCCAGACCCTCTTCGTAGTCAGTAAATTTTTAAGAGATACCACAATCCTCTATCCTTCAGTTCTTAGAATTATATATAAAAACAAAAATTGACTAGAAACTAGCTAATTTCTTCGCTTTTTGACAACTACGGATTTCTTCCGGATCTTCGTTTTTTAACCGTCTGTCATCATTCTATTCATTGCGTTTGCAAGTTGAGAAATGGATTGACTTAAGCTCTGAAAATACAACTTTAAACTAAAAATGAGAAGAGATCATAATAATACAATTTTTTTGTTTTTATATATAATTCTAAGAACTGAAGGATAGAGGATTGTGGTATCTCTTAAAAATCTACTGACTACGAAGAGGGTCTGGACGAACCGCTGACGGCTGACAATGAGGACAAGTAAGTCGATTCAGCTAATAAAGCTGTAACATCATAATGTAATACCGGTTTAGGTTAGACGCTACTCCACGGCAACGAAGTATTCAAGGAGGCGAGAATCTGGACAAACCGTTGACGGCTGACAATGAGGACAAGTAACTAACTAACTTACTAATACACAAAAATAAACAACACCCTTTAGAATAAGGAATCTTAATACACAAAAAATATTGTATGTACCACACAAATCATATCAGGAATTACTTTTATTCCTTTATTGTATTTCTTGCAAAACTGCAAATGTCACATTTACTTTGGTAAAATTTGAATAAATTTTAATGAAGACATAATGAAAGCGCTTTCAGATCTTAATTAGTCCCAATCAAGTAATCTAGCGTCTAATAAAAAAATTTATTGATTCTCAAGAAGCACAATTTGCATCTTTGAATATGAGCCTCTCTGATCTTGGTAGCCAGGTGAAAGAGCTTAGATGTGATAACTTATTGTTAGCTCTGCGTAATAAATTAAGCACACTCAAAAATAGTTATAGCTGTTGCAGCTAGCTTGCAAAACACACTACTTCGGACCCAGTCTCAAAAATCCTCCAAGAAATAAATGAGTGTGAAAAATGTTCATACAATGTTATTGTTTATGTTTCGGTGGAGCTAACTTCTCTTGCTACTTCTAACAGAGTTTAATTCAGCTTCACAACCAAACTTTTATCTAAAGGCTTTGAATACATTAAAAATGAATTACTCAAATACCTTATCTTCTATAAACAATATTTGTTTTTGATGACACCCTTGTTAAACAATCATTGGATTCTCAACACAGTCTATACTGCGACCACGTTAAGACGATGACCGGGCGGCGGACGCGTTTTCGTTCGTTTCGGTCAGATCCCTGTCCCGTAATCTCTATACAATAATGCCACGCATCTGATTGGCTAGCCGGTTTTTTACCGTTACAAAAACATCTGTTTATACAGCTGCAAGCCAAATAACAACGTTATACACCGTGTTGTAGTCATCAGCGTACGTGGTATTGTACTCTTTGGTGAAAATATTTTTTGCATATTATATTAATTGTTAATTGTTGTGTGTCATTTAATTTTTTACTATGGATAAATACTATCAATCACCTGTGAAAAAAAATCCGTCAGGAAAAGTAATCAGCAGTGCTCAAAAACAAATGATTGTTAATCTATATAAGTCAAAGATGTCTGAGGTACCTAATATTAAGTATAGGGATTTGATGTCCTTAATTTCTAAAAATCTGGGGATTGGTATAAACCGTGTTCGCATGACCATATCCGAATACAAAAAGAATAAATTTGTGACATCACCAAGCCGTAGAAGAAATCGTCAAGGGATCTGTGATAAAGTCGGTGACTTTGACAAAAATACCATTCGCAGGAAGGTACATCAGTTTTGGTTTAATAAAGAAATGCCGACGATTTCAAAAATATTAACGGCTGTTAATGAAGATGACTTATTGCCAAATTTGAAACGTAAGTCTTTACGAAAAATATTGAAGAGTTTACGTTTCAAATTTTGTAAAAGAAACAGGAACAGCATTCTGACAGAAAGAAAAAATCTTGTTGCATGGCGTCGAAACTATTTGAGGTCCATTAAGCAGTTTAGAGAAGATGGGAGACCAATCTATTGTTTAGATGAAACCTGGTTGAACACTGGAGATTGTGTAAATAAGGTTTGGGTTGACGAAGCCGTTACATCGCATAGAATGGCCTTTCTGGAAGGACTATTAACCGGCCCTTCTAATCCTACAAACAAAGGGAAAAGATTGATCATTTTACACATTGGATCAGACGACGGGTTTCTACCAGGTGGCCTCTTGTGTTTCGAATCAAAAAAGAACACAAGGGACTACCACGATGAAATGAACGGCAAAACATTGCAAGATTGGTTTGAAGAAGTACTGCCACTTCTTAAAACAAATGCTGTAATTGTGATGAATAACGCTCCATACCATTCTGTGAAGACCGAAAAAGTGCCAACAACAGCATGGAAAAAACAATCGATTGTCGATTGGCTAATTTCCAAAGGAGAAAATATCAATCCTTCTGAAATGGTGAAAGTGAATCTAATGCAAATTGTTCAACGTCTTAAGCCAAGGTAATATATTTTTAATAATTATATAAAACAAAATTTAAATAAAAAAAGTAGAATAAATATTATTTGTGATTATACAAAAAAAGTTAATACATTTGTTAAATAATCATGATACACTCTGTATAATATAAATAATATAATATGATTGTTTTTTCTAGTTTCAATTCGTATTTCATCGACGAAATCGCTAAGAAGGACAACAAAACTGTTCTTAGACTCCCGCCTTACCATTGCGAATTAAATCCAATCGAGCTGGTTTGGTCACTGGTAAAAGGCTACGTTAAAGCAAATAACACAATGTTCAAACCAGAGGACGTCAAACACCTGTTTTATAAAGCTCTCGACAGAGTTAAAAAGGAAGATTGAGTTTCTTTTATTGATCATGTTAAGGAGGAAGAAGTTAAATTTTGGAAAGTTGATTTTATTTTTGATGAGCTCGTTAATAACGCTGTACCCAATCCCGATCATGTACTGACAATTAGAAACTCATCCGAGGAATTATCTGATGAAGACGATGACGATGTTGACAATATTTAATTAATGTATAAATAATGTAATTATGTATATCATAATGTTTCAAGTGTGAATTATTTATATAAATACATTTTTTTTAAATATATATTTTATTAGTATTTATACAAGTATTTGATTACGGTAGTATGAAAGAAATTTTCACATTACTATTGGTTCACTTAAATTATTTTTTTAAATATAACATTTTAAATATAATATTTTATATATATGGTCATCGTCTTAACTTGGTCGCAGTATACATTCCGTCATCTACAATCACACAATGTGACACTTTACACGGATTCTATTCACAAATAACAGATGCCATTTATTTTATGTTAAAAAGGCTCTTTAATAATTATTTATTTATTATGTGAGTAATTGTAATATTAATTCTAGGTATTTGAAGAAACTCATACTTTTCTCTAAGTATTTCTTCAAATACTTAGAGTATTTGAAGACACTTATATTTCGTCTGACTGTTCAATACCAGCAACTACTGACACTACTGACAAACATGAACCAAATAACAATATCAGTAATTGTGATGATATTCTTACTCTAAGTAATTCAACAGTTTACAGTAAAACAGTAAGAAACCATGATTAGTATTAAAGAGAATAGTATGATATAAAATTAGTAATAGTATAAAGTAAGAATAATAATCATGATATTATTGTTATATCGATCAACGAACGTGTAACGCGACAGTACCCTTCACAGACCTCTTCAACTGACGTACCCCAGGAAGTCAACGACAATAATACTTTAAAAAAGTAAGTGTTTAACAACTTCTATTTTTTTTCTACTCCACAAGTTTATTTATATTAAGTTTATTGAATTCTGTTAGCAGTTCAAATACAACATCTACGAAGTCAAAGATGCAGCCAAACTACTTTATTAACAAAACTACTGCAGGCGAGTATGAGTTATTGGACATATAAGTCGATCAAACTGATCGAGAGATATTTATCGAACAGTTTGGCGAGCCGGAAGCAGTCTTGGATAATGAAGGGTATTTGCATGATATATTTGAGGATAGTGAAGAAGAAGAAAAACAAACTGGTCGTTCGTCTTCAGTATACGATTCTCAAGATGAAAGCGAATCAAAAAGTACGTAATTAATAATAATAATGTTTATAAGTATATATATATATATTTATTTTTTGAAGTATATTAATTTTTTTTATCATACTTATAAAACTTTTTTGTTATTTTCTAATTAATATTAGTTAATTAATTATATCTGTTTTTAAATATAGTGGAAACCCGCGTATTTGGCGAACACGCCGCTGACTATACTCCGGTCCATCCATCCCACCTATATGAATGTTCAAGAAAAAATGGAAACATATTTGGTTGAATGGTCTCTAGAAGACAGCGGTGCGATGAGTGACCTATGTTGGCGTATGTCATTCCCAGGCTTGGCAGACAGCTATAGAAATTTGGAGCGAATTTATGCCGGGGCGTACGACGTTGACAATTTCAGGGAAAACGCTTGTGAGCACCCAAAATTATACTATAGTTATTTTCAATAAAAAACAGTAGCATCCTTATTAAATCATCCGAGAACACTAATATCTTTTAGGGGGATGGTTCGGGCAAATTTCTAGTGTTTTTTTTCATTTCGGGTAGTAGTATTATGTTTGGAGATGTGGGGCACCAATTTTATCTTGAGCAATTATAAATGTGGGTCTGTTAGCAGTATAAATTTAGAGAGGACTACGAGAAGAAATTACTATATCTGCAATTACTTCAGTAGTGGACCTTGAACGGGTTGCCTCATGGAAACAAATTTTCCGACCAGCGCACCTAATTAGACTTAACAAACTTAAAAAAATGTGAAGTTTGCAGGGCCAGACTGGAGGTCTGGGTAAACTTGACAGATCTTAATATGATACATGCCACAAACCCTAACTTTACCCTAAAATCAGAAATAGTCAGGACTTATTTTAATTATTTTATCCCAATTTCTGAACACTATCCAATATTAGGTGTGTAGATTTCAATGTCATGCGTGCCCGGTGTAAATTTTCTCTGTATATACAATTATAATTATGTCATATTATTGTTATCAGTATTATTATTATTGTTATTGTTTTATTATATTATTATTATGCATTACTATTATACATAATAGTATTTCTGTTAATGTATAATATATTCTGTACAAAGAAAAAATACTGTAAGCTACAGCTAATGTTATCGTATACTTTTTAATAAATGTTATCATATAACTTTTGTAATGTTATCTTATAACAAAAACTGATGAAAACCTTTTCATTCTGGTTAGTTTTGTTTTGTTGAGTGCATTTATTTGGTTATAAGTTTTATTAATTTAAGTTTATCATTAATTCACGATGAATTGGAGTGATGAACAAACAATTTCTTATATTGAAATGTATTGTGATCAAAGTTTTTTGTGGGACCCACTAATTCACATATACAAAAATAAAAACAAAAGGCATGATGGACTTATGGAAATTGCGATTACTTTTACTTCTTTGTTGTATTTCTGGCATAACTGCAAATGTCACATTTACTTTAGTAAAATTTGAATACATTTTAATGAAGACATAATGAAAGCACTCTCAGATCTTAAGCTTCTAATAAAAAATGTATTGAATCTCAAGAAGCACAATTTGGTTCTTTGAATATGAGCCTCTCTGATCTTGGTAATTATAAATGTGGGTCTGTTAGCAGTATAAATTTAGAGGAGAGGACTACGAGAAGAAATTACTATATCTGCAATTACTTCAGTAGTGAACCTTGAACGGGTTGCCACATGGAAACAAATTTTCCGACCAGCGCACCTAATATTGGACTTAACAAACTTAAAAAAATGTGAAGTATGCGGGGCCAGACTGGAGGTCTGGGTAAACGTGACAGATCTTAATATAATACATGCCATTTGGGGAATACACCGCTGACTATACTCCGATCCATCCGTCCAACCTATATGAATGTTCAAGAAAAAAGGAAACATATTTAGACGAATGGTCTCTAGGGGTCAGCGCGCTGAGCGGTGCGATGAGTGACCTACGTTGGCGTATGTCATTCCCAGGCTTGGCAGACAGCTTTAGAAATATGGAGCGAATTTATGCCGGGGCGTACGACGTTGACGACTTTAGGGAAATCGCTTGTATATATGTATATATATATATATATATAACTAATTACAGACCTATTTCCGCTCTCATGTTTACCTAAACTTTTTGAACAATTAACCGAAAAATTTATATCACAACCTTAAAGGCATTTATTATTTATAAATCAACACAGATTCAGATCAGGATGGTCTACTATAACGAATTTACTACGAAAATGGACTTCGAGTCGATGTTATTTATACCGACTTTCATAAAGCATTTGATTGCGTAAATCTTAATGTCCTAAAGTTAACTTGAATTTATCTTCCAAGTTACTAGTCCCATCTGGTGCCCCTCAAGGTGGTCACTCATGTCCCTGTTTGTTTTTAGTACTTTTAATAGATATCTCGGTTCTTGTTTTAATTAAAGCCAGTTTCAACTCTGCAGATGACCTTAAACTCTACTAGATAATCCGATTTTATGATAATACAAACGTCAACACTACTAGACTATGGCTTTTATAGATAATTATTTTGATATTTGTGAATAGAGGCATTTAATTATATAAACATATCCATATACACAATAATATATAATAATTGTGTGGTTATGATTATGCCTGTAGGGAAAAAAATATATATAAAATAAAAGTCAATGCTTTAAACACAAAACCTTATAAAACTAGAATTTGTATTCTAAGTGTTAATTATTTTCTAAATGAAGTTGTCGATAATATAAAAAAACCTTATTTTCAATAATTTGTTTTTTAATTTATAATCATTATAGTATTGTACTTAGTTGATATTTGAAATTGAACTATATGTTTTATAAAGTATTATTACAATTACTGTAGGTAATGCCGTTAATAAACATACATTTCTTTTATCACTCGATAAACTCTTAATTACACCAAAATGAAATTTGAAATTAAACTGTGTCACTGTCTTTAATAAATATATATAACATTATATTATAAAGATATTTTTTTTAACCAATTCTCAATTTCATAGTTTTAGAAATTGTACACATTATATCATACCCATAACGTAACAGTAACAAGACAAAAGTTTTGATTATTCTGTTGTTGACAATGTTGTCATAGTCAAAGGCAATTTTTTAAAGCGTGTATTCTTGATATGACAATACGTCTATATTACCAGAATACTGTCCGCTAAATTTTAGTCGTTGCCAAATCGACATGCAAAATATTTATAAAGTGCGTACTCTTCACATGGCGTTATGTCCATATTGCCAAAATACTGCCCACTTTTTGTTATCATTGACAACAATTCATGTTATTTTCTGAGCATACATTCCAAACATATGGAGATTAAAATATGTGCTACGTTATGGTAGTTTTTTTTTTTTTTTTTAATAAGAATTATGTAGCAGTATAAATGGTTGACTATTATTGTAATTTTCTTTTTATATTTTTTATTAACAGTCGTTATTTGTTCTTAGTTGTACTATATTAATTGACTGAAAATAATGTTCAGTTTTTAAAACACAGTTAAGAAAAACACACATTAATTTCAAATTATAATTCTAACTTAAGTACAATTCATTTTCTTTTTTTTTTGCATTAAACAATAGAAATATCAAATGATATTTCTAACTGATAGAGAAAATCAATAGTGTACAATATATATGATTAGGTACTTCTGATTATAATTATCGAACAACTTCATTTACAAACTCTGCTAAAATTTAAACTAATAATTTACATTTTGATTACTTAGTTTAAAACATCAACTATGTTATATAATATACTTTTTTCCATTTCATTTAGTCAAAGAAATTATAGTTTATTTATACATATATATATATATATATATATATATATGTATGAAATATTTTTTACTCAAATACTTTAGGTACTCAAGAAAAATTATTTGTTCTTATTTATCTTAAAAAATTAATTAGATGTCAAAGAAAAAACCATAGACCGGGCGTGTTTTAATGAACTAAATTACACTTTTGTATCTGTTAATGCATTTAATTTATAAGAGATTAAAAAATGCACTTCCAATTCTCTTAGTAGTTAGTATTGTCTAACAAATACTTTTGTAAGGGACGCTACCATAGAATAGATAAAAATAGAAGGAACTCTTTCAAAGTAAACAAAAACATGACGGTCATGTTGAAAGGGCGTCTATGTAGTACTATCAGTTTAAAATTTTGATATTTTTAACTTATTTTATAGTTGATAGCAATAAAATTATGTATATATTTGATCCTCCAAACTTGATAAAATCAACAAGAAATATGTTTTTCAAACATTATTTAAAAATTGGTGATGAAATTACTGACAGTATCTACCTCATACAATTTTATAATGAAGATAATCAACTCAAAATAAGATTGGTTCCTAAGCTTACTCGCATACATCCTGGGCCATTTGAAAAAAATAGAGTCTAATTGGCCGCCTAGGTGTTTAGCGAGTCTGTAGTTGTTAGCATGAATACCTAATTAGCATTGGGTGAATTAGAAATTGAATCCTATATTGAAATTCTGAACTTTTTCCAAATATTGATATTTTATTAAAAGTACTATCAACACTACCAGTTTCTACAACAACTCTTGAACAAACTTTTTCTACATTGAAACTGGTCAAGACATTTTTATGAAATTCTACATGACAGCCTAGCTCTACTAAGTGTTGTTGAAATATAATTAATATTCTAAGCCAGTGTAATATGTCTAATTTAGTATTTCACTTATGTATCTGAAATCTTAGAAAATTATTTTATAGATATTGACTTGACCTAGGTATAGGATATAAATAAGTTTGTACGTGGACAAAGCGATACACTCATTATACAGCTAGTATATCGTCATTATGCTTGTATCTATAGATGTATGCATTTTTCTATGATGTATTTTACTTATAATTTTCATTATTATTAGTTTAACTGTTATAACTTATATACAATACTAACTGTATTATTACTTCAATTGTTTGTATTATTTCTTTTGTGTTCCTCTTAAATTATTTTAACAAGTGTCCATAGAGATATTACGGTTAATGCTGAACAAGTTTGAAACCAGTTTGCTAGTCAAAAAGAAAGAAGTATATTATTAGCTTAAAATATATTGTATTTCTGTAAGTCCTCTTTGTATAACTATATTTTATTTATCATGTTTTGTGGTGTACTAGTGGAAACAGTACTTACAGTAAATTATTAATTACACAAGGTGACAGGACGTCAAGGTAATTTTCTTTATTTAATCATATATTTTATTAAAAAAAGGATACATTTTTTCTTATTTGTATCCAAATTATCCCGGTATACTAAATTTAAAAAAAAAATTAAGAAAAGGAGAATGTAAATTAGTAATTACTAAAAGGTCTAACATTTAAGCTTGTAAGTGTAAGTGTAAGTGCAAAGGTAAAGATAAAGATGAGAGATGTTCTTATGTTATCTACAGTTCATATAATACATAGTATGAAGACAACAAATAAAAATAATACAACGCAATAAAACCAAATTGCATATTCGAATACAATACCAATATAGCAATAATTAACAAAACTTATATAATGATGAGTTTCATTGAGACAATAAAAAAATAGGTAAAGTGGTACAAACAATTTTTTTTTTTACTTATTACGTGTAGCGATTATGAACTTGGAAATTATATATTGTAAAATTGTCAATAAAAAATTAAGTTAACCAACATATCGTCCTACATTAATCAATTAAAATTTTAAAAATCATACTACACCTTGAATCTACAAACCTTAATATATTATAATTCTTCATAGAATAAACTATAAATCGAAGGATGAGTTATAAGAATGAAGAAGACATAATAAATTAGTGAAGAGTGATTTAAGTCGGTATTATTTGGTACAAGTCGACAATTTTATAAGCCATGACTCCCACAAATATTACTTAATGCCGGCCCTGCAGTGCACGGTGCGATGAACGAAATGAGTCCAACAAAAATTTGTATGCCTATATCTTCATATTATTTGCACAAACCATATTATTTCATATTATTTTCACAAGAGTGAGCCTGTCTCAATGATTTTCCAAGAAATAAATAAGCGTGAAAAATTTTCATACAATGATATTGTTCATGGTTCAGTGGAGCTAACTTCTCTTGCTACTTCTAACAGAGTTTTATTCAGACTTCACAGCTAAACTTTTAACTAAATGCTTTGAAAACATTAAAAAGGAATTACTCAAACACCGTATCTTCTATAAACATAATTTGTTTTTGCCGACACTTGTGTTAAACAATCATTGGATTCTCAACACAGTCCACCTTCCGTCATCTACAATCACACAATGTGACAGTTTACACGGATTCTATTCACAAATAACAGATGCCGTTTATTTTATGTTAAATCAATACTCAAATCTTAAGGCCATCGATTAAACGACAATGACCATAAATGGTAACACATTATCTACGAATTATTAAAAAAAACTTAGTATTACCTCGCGATGATATTATGTCATAATGAAATATAATCAAGTCGGAAAAACTTAAGTACTAATCAGACGCTTCCGAATCGCATGTCTTTTTTTTTTTTTTTTTTTGTGTGTATAAAATAACTTTGTAACAACTATTGGTACTCACCCGCGAGACGTATGGCGCTGACGGCAAAACGGCAATGTGACGGAACAATTCTAACGGTATGGTCGCGTTAGCTAGTAAAATAAAATAATTTGAAATGTCAAATGAACTCGAACCGGACATGACCGGATAGGTGTTAGTAATTTTCATTTATAGTAATAATATTTGAAAACCGTCGTCGACGAACCACGATACACCAGGTCCGAACGAGAAGAGTAAAATGAAGCGGCCGTACGGCGGTGCAAAACGCATACCGTTGGCGGCTGAACAGCGCTACGAACGTTGTGGCTCTCCCCACCGCGTTATATATCATTACATGGTTACAGGCGCGACGGCCGGGCCCCATTCGACACGTTATAACCGGCAAACCAAACACAACCGGCGTCCGGACTCCGGCCCGGCAGGTGGTACATGTGAAAACTGACAAAACGACGAAAAAGGTCTTACAACGACTAAAGCATTGTTATAATATGTACTGTATACAATATAGTACTATACTATTGTTTATTATACACGGGCACGCAAACAAATGTCTAAAGGCACGGTGCAAGCAGCAAGACGCCGTCACGCAGTTCACATGGAATTTATAAAATGTACATGTATAAGGGTCGAAGGCTATGGATGGTCCCACGGTACAAATATATCGGTATAATACATTTGGTTAGGTATACAACAAAATATACCGCTGACCTGCAAGCACTGCCGGCAGCGATTTTTCAATATTATGATCGGAAGTATCGTTTTATTATTATTTAGGTACGATAATAAAATATTCTATATAATTCGACGGTTCCTATGGACCGCGAGCCACGCTGATCGAGATCGATATTATCAACTCTCTACCCCTTAACATTTAGTTAGTGGGCCTCAAAGTAATTATAAAAAAAATAGTGGTCCGCAAAACAAAAGAGGTTGGGAACCACTGCTATATATTATAGCACAGATCCCCATTTCCCGGGGTATTGTACCCGGCCACACTCATTAATGATATGCTATATGCTTAGGACTACAACCCAGCGTACTTAATCAATTTTGACCAAAATTCGACTTATTCGCTTATTCACAGTTTTTACAGATAAATTAGTATATTTAATCTATGATAGTAGGTACGGGTTATTTATTTTATTTGTTATTATTTTATAATCGTGATACAAATGGCTATAAGTGAATTGGATGACGAGGAAGCTGTCTGCTTAGTATATTCATAGCATAATCGTATGCGGAAAAGCAAAATTGCATCCATAGCCATAGAAAAATAATCAAAAAAAGGGTTTTTAAATATTAATTTCTTTGTTATATAGAACTACAAGTTGCTCAAGAATTTTCGGGATGCCTAAGAAATTAAAAAGCATATAATATACAGTGGTCCAACTGATATAAGACACTCATTTTCTCGAAAAATATCAAAATTTTGAAAAAATGTTTATTCTTATTCTTTATGGTTCATATTTTACTATATTTTTCAATACTGTGAACATTTTTAACTTCATCTCTTATACGTTGAACGAGTAAAGACTCACTAGCACTCGTTACTCGTTTACTCTGCTTGTGGACATTATCGACCGATCTCACTATCATTAATTCTATCAAACATTTTTGAAAAATGATACAAAACATCTATTTTTTTTCAAATTCACACTGGTCTCGGAATTGGATTGCCAAGAACTGATGCATTTTTACGGTACATAGGCCATAGGCGGACTTAGGGGTGGGCCAAAGGGGCATTAGCCCCCCCAATATGTGATTTAGCACCCCGGAACCAATTGGTTTTTTTATTTTAGTAAAATTCTTATTTAATTTTCTATTACCTAAAAAAGTATAAAAACCATTTTTTTTCTAATGTGCCTTTTTAATGTATATTTTAATACTTAGTTTTTTTTTTAGACTAGTTGGATAACGTTTGATTGTGGTTTATGTGTCATTTTACACAAGACAACTTCTAATGTTTTATTATCCTGGCGGCTGACCGCCAACCGTCTAGTGGCAAGACCTATTGGGAGGGTGGGGTGAAGGGTTGTTATTGTCATTGTAGATTACTTTTCCACAGCTAAGTATAAACAAATATAAAATATAAACATTGTATACATCTCTATATATATATTAATAATGAAGCAAACTTATCCCAGATATTATAAAAATAGTTAAAAACCCATGGTGAAATGAAATGTTTTTTATTTTTTTTATGTAAAAACATTTTGGGGTATATGCCAAAAATTATAACCAATTCATTGTCTATTTTACTGACAAATAGTACAGATAGTGTTTTTAATACATCAAAAATATTTCAGTTTGTTTTGGCAAGTGGAGCTTGTTATATAAGCAAGTTGAATTATAATTACTATAGTAAATTAAAACACAACAATTTTACAGTAGGTATTATTTTAAAGGATACGATAACTTTTAGAAGTCAAATTTTAACCTAAAAATTTAATTCATCCATAAGGTATAGCGAAACCAAAAACTGGTTTGTAATGTATTAAATAATTGTTGTGTTTTTTGCTTTTTAAATTATAGACGAAGTAAGCGGATGGAAATAATAGTATTCTAGCCCTTTTCTCACCTCGCCGAGAACATAAAACTAAATTTTAGTTTTTTTTGGACATTTTTTAGCTAAAATAAATAGACAAATTAATGTAAAGTACATTTAAGTTCATTGGGTACATTTGTTCCCTTGTTAGATATATATATTTTTTTTATTTAGATAACTATTATTTCAAAGACATTTTTGTGTGATATTTAAATTAAATATCATATTTTTCGTTACTTAAATTTTTGCTTAGCCGACAATTACCACTAATAACAATATAAAATATGTTTTTTTTATAATAGAGAACTATAAATTAATATTATCAGATAAAACAAGAAAAGAAAATAAGGGACGATAATTGTGAGCGGGAAAAAATATCATATAAGTACATTCCAACTAATTGTAAGGCGTTCAAACATTATTTTTTTCTAGTTATATAACTTTTTAAGTTACCTATTTTTCTCAGTTTTGGCGGAAGTTTGATAAAAAACAACTCAATGTAATTTTAGATCGTATTAATAAGACGGATTCCAATTTTCCTTTTAATCTGAAGTTTACCGTTTTCTTTATGGGCATTAAAAGGTCAATTTTTGGTTGTGCTATTAGAATTTGAATTATAAAAAAAAATTATTAACACTACACAGTAGCGGCTTCGGTTGTTATATTTATATTTATAATTTATAAATTAAATGTACTATATAGTAATAATTTCGTTTTGAGTTGATAATCAACTTCGATTGTAATATTATACATATTGCATTAATGAAAAAAAATGACAAAATATAGCATATATATGCCCACACATACGTAAAGTGGAAAATTTACGAAAAATAAATATATTGTAGGCTACATTAGTGTCTAAATATTGTCTGGGACTAAAGCCCCCCCAAAAAACAACCCCTAAGTCCGCCTATGTACATAGCATCCATAACCAGATTACAGTCTCTTTCTTACAGCTAAAGAGATTTTAAAGCTTCAAAAAGCCTGGTTCAGCATTCACCGTAGCTGTCCATTTTCTTATCACATTAGGTTGAGGAAGTTAGAATATAGATCTATAAATTATTATATTACAATGTGATTATTTGTTTATTTATTCATGCAAAAGAGTGTACACAAAATACAAATAAAACAATAATAGTTATAAGAATATTACAACTTATGGTACAAACAAAACTTATATAAAATAACTAAAAGTAAAAATTAAACCAATAATAGATTAAGTATGTACCACAGATACATAATATGAGTTGTAGTATATATCTGTGAGTATTACAGACTATAATAATATGATGTGATTACATATTTCATATAACGAAAAATATAATTAAGCTGATACAAATACCAACTAAGCACTGTTTTGTTTGTATCTGGTATTCAGAAAACACTACTATGTATTCATAATACATGGTTCTATAAATTGATGAAATATATTTTTAATTTAAGTAGGTAGGAAAATGTACCATTTTGTTTTATTTACTTACAAATATTTTATAGAGAAAGCCCTAAGAAAGGTGGATGGAAAAAAAATTAAACCAAGTATATTTTCCTACTATTTATAGTAAACAAATATGCAATTATGATATCTTTATAAAGATTCTTTAAACATTATTGTACATTTATTCCCTTCTTGTTATGAGGAATTATGTATGTAGAACTGACCGACAAAATCTATAGGCTTTGGACGAATAATAACTAATTGTAAGGGCAAATTTGTTCAATTCTTCACTATACCTACAACCAGTATGCTGTTTTTATTTCTGTCAGCATATCTTGTAAATTTAATACTTTGATATACATTTTTTTCACTTTTTGTTGAAGGCTTTAATACGACTTTTCATATTCCTCTTAATAGGTGTAACCGGTGTATGTAGATTTTTATTATTAGGTCTTCCCTTTTTTGGAATAACATATGATGGCCGTCAAGGATTATTGTCAGTATACTGATCTGGACTAAAGGTTGCATTTCCCTGGAATCGCTTGGGTGTAGTAACATGCAGTACTTGACACATCACTAGGTATTGAAATATTGTCAAATAACCCATGTTTGGATATAATTGGATCTTCTGAGAAAACCGGTACATCAATAGGCCTGAAAATACTAGTAACAACAGCATTCTTGGGTGTGTTTGGATTGTCGGATGATATTAAATTTAAAACACTTGGAATAGCATCATCTTTTAACAAATTATTATTTCTATTAACAACTGCAGTTTTATAGACATCATTTGTAAAATGTTCACCACATATACGAGTATATTTTGTTGGAATAATGTTAAGTTTAATAGCCTTTAAACAACAATCAACTTTTTTTCATCTTTTGGAAATCTATTGATAAAAAAACAAATTAAGCCATTTGAGCTAGGCATATATTTCAACGATACACAATAATTTTAATTTACAATCAACAAGGCACACTTACGAAAAAAAGTGAATACCACTTCCAGTAACTCTTTTATTTGGACGTTTCCAAACAAAGCATCTGTATACAATTTTCTTGAATTAAAAAAAAGAAAATTAGACAAGATAGATTAGATTGTCAACAAAAAAGATTGGAAATTGAAAATGAAAAATTACAGCAACACGAAATGAGCTAATGAGGAATGCGATTTTACAATCTCAATGTACTTGCAAAAAAAACAACGCTTCATTTGGTTTTTCATTAGCTGAATGCAATATAAGAGTGGTTAATAATGCAGTTTTTCCTTATAAAATACAATAGATGTTCAACATAACTGTACTATACTTTGATGACTTTTTGTTACTTATATGAAGGCTTGTGAATATTCAAAAAAATAAAAGTGAAATTAATTTTATTATGTTGAAGAAGTATGTTTATTTTATGTTTTTATTTTTAGTATGTTAGGTTTTTTTACCTACTTTTAATATTTTGTTATTTTTATTGCAAAACCTTTTGTAATTTAACATAAAACTACTAGTCTAGTTTAAAAACTAATATTTTGTGACTGGAAGAAAATATAACGAATAATAAGTATTGTGATTTAGTTATTTATGTTTAAACCCAGTTTTCATTGAGTAATGTATAGTTTCTTACAAAACATAATACTTATAATTATAAGTTATAACATAAAAATGTTAATAATGTTGTTTAAATTAAATATGAATTAACTTTTTAGATACCTATTTTCTTTTATTCAAGTGAATACACATATTAAAAACCTATACATATGGCAAGTATGAATAAAAATGCAAAAAAAATATAGTAATAATTAACATAACAAATTGTATATGCAGAATTATATTGAAAAATATATATTTAATTATAATTGATAATAATAATTATGTTTTATAAATGCTGTTATTTTCAGTTTTTTATTTAAACAAAAAGAGCATCTACTGTTCTATCGATCCTATACCTGTTTTGACTTAACTTTAAATTATAACAAGGTCCTCGGTCCTTGAATGGGATCATCAAATATATCTGTAACGATACCTACTGTTGCTGAGCAAAAAGTAAGAACCACATTTTGCTTGTAAAGAATTTTTCACCTAAGAATCATTAATTTCTCCTTTTAGGGATATTCATACATTTAATATAAGGTGCTGAAAATCATAACAATTTTATGGGTTTCCTTTAGAAGACATTTTAATTGTTGTTATTTCATAAAATTCGAAATTTTATCTCTTTTTGGGTAAATTCCAGAGTTTCATTAACTTTTAAAACTTATTAATAGTAGATAAAGTAAATATTTAAATACCATTTAAAATTAATAACGATTTACTAAAAATGTTGACTAGTAACGATAACCAGTTATAAATAATTACTCCTAAATTATGAACTCTAATAACTTAAAAAGTAATTATTCATAACTTGTTGTTCTCGACCAGTCAAAAATATTATCAAATTTTATATCTGTAAAAATTGCAAAAGTTAATAGCGCTGTGAAAAACACAAATGACACTAAAAACAAAAATGTTTTCAATGAACACTAACTATAATAGTGTAATTTATTTGAAAAGAATTTTAGTGACAAATGGATCACCCCATATTCTGCACCGGTCGTCCTGTAAAAAATAAATATTAAGAAAAAACGTTGGTATTTGACACATGTAACCACACAGACGGTATTTTATGCCCCCGATCTACTACTATAATGTATATTATGCATAGTGCTCGACCGTGGCAGTGGGGTGTGTGTTAAATTTCAAGGCCAACGCGACGACGTCGACCGTTTTAAGAAATTCCTCAAAAACACAATAATATAATTCTGGACATTATTTTACAAAGCCGGCGATGGATAACGGCCGTGCGATATAATTTTTGTTTAGGTAAACAGAAAACACATTTACAGCGGAGGCGTATTTCCCATTAGACTTGAGTAGGTAGCTGCCCAGGGCGGCACGTTTTATAGCATTTTTTTTTTTTATCATATTAATTCCGTATCCAAAAGGAGAAAATTCGTTATTTAATAATCACGAGAAATAATCATTATGAACAAACTCTAAAATTTAAATAATAGAATTTTAATTTTTAAAGTATTATTATAAAAAAAAAGGTTTATTTTAACAAAAAAACTGAAAAATAAACAGCTACTTTTTATCAACACTATTTGGATTTACTTTGTATTACTTACTAATTAATATATAATACTAACTATTAAAACAATGATGGAGGTTATCCATTGATATTATTATTGGTTTTTTTAAGATGACTAAATACCTAACTAAAAGGTAAAAAACAGTACAGTGGAGATGGAATATTTTGGGGCGGGGAAGGTCATAGGTCTACAGACTACGGAAATTGTTTTAACTGAAATTTTCAATTTTGTAAATAGTAAAAAAGGTACCAGAAAACAATGTCCATCGTTGGCTTTAATGACCATTGAAAATAGAGTACTGCAGTGTATAAATTGAAATGACGTTAATAAAAGAGTTTGCACCACAAAAAGC
Source organism: Adelges cooleyi (assembly GCF_023614345.1). NCBI lineage: Eukaryota > Metazoa > Arthropoda > Insecta > Hemiptera > Adelgidae > Adelges > Adelges cooleyi. The sequence goes on from NW_026096368.1 coordinate 49,899, forward strand.
CCGAAAAACATTCTTAATTTGTACTTATACTTGTCATCAATTTTTATATTCAATGATAAGTTTAAAACAGCGAACTGATGTCAAGTATGTATACAAATATACATATATTAGTTAACAAATTGTAACAGTGTGATTATTATAATTTATTTTTTTTTTGTAATGGTTAGTAGGGTAAAGGGCGGCATATGTATTAACTGTTTTCAAGGGTTTCACACGCTGTCGAAGGTTCTATACGGCTCACGACACCGATGGAATTTTGAAAAAATAATATGATAAATAAACCCCGAAGACCGTAAAAGGTTCTTTATTGTGTAGCGCGTTTAAGGACCACCGACGGATGAGCTATAGTATCCCAATAAAAAAAGGAAAGACATTTTATTTTTGTCAGCACATTTTTCAGATTTGTATGCGGTTCAGTTCAGGTCAAAAAAACATACACTATACAACGTTACAGTACATTATTTTAACATTCAGACGGAAATATTCTGTCAATCTTATAATATACAAACATATTTTGATTGCAAGTAACTCGCCGGTCTGAAAGTTAAAATATTTTCTAGATTTTTAGGCCTAATTATTTTAATTTGTATCTGCACCTTAATTCTTGACGTTGGCGTTGTATCTTTAATAATACACCATATTAGAAATTAAAAAAATGATGCCAGTGAAAATATCAAATTACACACGGAAAAAACTATAATATAGTTGGGACAACCATAATTATGGTTAATATAAGACACAATAAATATTCTAGTTGGAATAACTAAATAAATACAGGGTCGGCCCTAGTGATTTTTTATAGGGTCAGTGTACCAGTTGTGGCCACATTAAGAAAAATTGTAACGGTTTTAATTTTTGCTATTCCGTACTCAGTTAGACTAGGTATTTTGACTAAAATTATAAAATCCAATGTAGTATTTAACGTTTTTTAAAACCATGTATTTACTTATTGTAATGGGCCTTTACATTTTTTCATTTTAATATTTTTAGTAAAAAAAAAATCAATTGTGCCATTTCTGGCCTAATGAAAAAATATCAATACGGACGACAATCTTGGAGAGATGAATGAAGTGGATAAGACATCTCATAAGAAACAATACACGGATAACGACTATAATTGAGGGAAAACCCAAAGGGACTCCAGGAAGAGGAATACCTAGGCAGTCATATATAAAACAAATTATGTTGGATATAGGAAAAGAGTCATATAGGGAATTGAAGAATGTCGCAATGTTTAGAGAATAATGTAGGAATATTTCATCATTTATACCAATCTACGGATTTAAAAATATATATTCAGCGGATCTAGCTGATCTCTTTGATCAAATGTTACCATAGGTTAGGTCAGGTTAGGTGAAGTTGGAATTATACAGATGGTGGCCACAATCTCACTTTACAAGTTTCATTCCAAAAAGATGGGGGATTCTAGTTCATTTACCTAGTGTTTTTTATTTACTAAATTTTAAGTACATATTATAATGTTATTCTATAGCGATATAGCCTACTGGAAAATTTGTTTGTTTGTATACTATAGCGGATGTTAGAATAAGTGACTATTAGAATTTATTTGTTGTTGGGAAGTCGTGTAGTCCATATTTTTTTTTTTTATACAGTATTTGGTGTAACGCATAATCAGCTGCTGATAACGCGGCTTTCGTTTTATCAATTATCACGAACTGACCTGGGGCCCTATTCTGAACGCCATACGAACGGTTCGTATCATAGACCTATAAAGAAATGGACTGATAGTAGAGAGAGAGGTCCGAATATCGACATCGTTAAAAAGAGACAGAGAGTTGTTAGGTTGGTCATGGGAGAAATAGTAATATGATAATACCCGATAACGAAATTTTTATATTAAAATATTTTAATTATTCTTGTTAGTAATTAAAATATTGAATTTCGTTTAATTTCTTATAATGGTTTTTCAATGTGTCATTCGTTCGTGCAAAACAAAATCAAATAAAGATTGCATCATGCATCGGTAAGTTGAGACATTATTTACTTATATTATATTTTTATACATTTGAATATTGATCATAGGTATATTACTAATAGTAATATACTAATAATATATAATCAATGATTTTAATAATAATATAATTTGTTTCAAAGCTGGCCTAGAAATCATGAAATGCTTTTAAAATGGGCAAATGCGATACGTATGTTTCAACCAGATTTTACTCCGACGACACATACAAAAATATGCAGTAGTCATTTTATAGAATCTGACTATAACTTGAGCTTTACTGGTAAAAAAATGTTAAAAAAAGAAGCTGTGCCAAGTGTATTTAAACTGGGTATGTTCTTCCTTATACTTGTAATTGTTATTAAATTTATGTATTTTTTTTATAAATATAATATTGTATATACATTTTGTTAATGTTATGTGATTGTAGGTACCTATATGGAAGTAATTTTTTTTAGAGTAATTTGTTAATTAAATTTTACTTTTCTTATCTTATCTTATTTACTTATTATTTAATTTCAAACAATATATTATAGAAACATGTAAGAAATTATTCAATGTTGAAATGGTCGAAGTCTTTGATGATGAAGAAGGAAGAAATTTACTATAAATGCCAAGTAATTTAGAAAATATTTTGTTTTTAATTTTTTATAAATCTCAAAATAAAGCAACTTCTAATGTGTTTTTTTTATTTTAGTGGATGAAGAAGATATTAAAAAATCTCACATCTGATCATCTGAAAGATGAAAAGAAAGTTAATGAAAATTGTTTTTCATTACTCAAGGTAAATATATTATAATAATGTCAAATAAATGTTAAAAAAAACGTATTTTTTGTATAAAAAAATTAATTTGATTTAATTTTTATAGTTATTGCTGTATGTGTTAAATGGCTTGGTTGATAAGGTTACGTTCAGTGTTCAATGTTCTATGGATTTGTTACCAAAGACAGGGCTCGGATTTTATGCAATCCTGACATCCAATCATGAATTTAAGTATCGTTGATCCGTATCCTTTTACTGTAATATTAATGGCTCATCACAAAAAATATTCTCCTCCTTTATCTTTTTACACTACATGGTTAATTACTATATATTTTATATGTTCTTCACAAAATAATTTTTAAAAATTTCATTGTACGTCTTAATTGTCAATTTTCATCCACCTAAAATATTTCTAATAAGAACCATTGATATTAAAACTGATTCTATCTCAAACATTTTTATCATTATTGCAATGACTGTGTGTATTAATTTGTTAATTTTCAGTAAAATGTGATGTCATATCCATGGCTTTTATAGATATATTTAAATATCTATGAACAGTTTCATTGAGGAACAAAACAAAATGGACCGTTGTGTATTGTTAACAGTTTCACTCGTAATACAATCTTATTTAGCGATAAAGAACATTTTTCTAATTATAATATTTATTTACTCGTTTTAATAATGTATGAATAGCATAACTTCTTTGAATTTTTTAGTGAAATCAAAATGATGTTGGGGCTTTGTGTTTATATGTTTATATTTTTTAAATAAAAAATATACTATTGGTGATAAAAATAATAAAATTGTTGTGTTATGTCTATTAATTTTTTTGGTTACAGTATAGTTCTTACTTTTGTTTATTTGTAAAATTATACCCTAAAGAATTTATATATATATATTTTTTTTTTTTTAAAGGACTCTACCTAATGTAGAAACTGCTTTATTTATGCGACAAATTCATCACGAGTCTGGTGCATACTCTCCTGAGTTACGTACTTTTGCTCTGACATTACATTTTTATTTGCCAGCTGCATATAATTATATTATATTGGTCGTAACTTGAAAAAGAAACAAATAAGTAGTGATTTTACAATACCTAGTGACTTTGTTTAAACTTAGATGCAGATCTGTGATACAATAAATTGTCTATTGAGTTTGTAAAGAAAAACTATTTTTCTAAACATACACGTTTTATAAAAAGTAAAACAGAATGTTCATTGATAAAATTTGAATGAAATTGTAATGGTTTTTAAGTATTTATTAACGATATACTATATACATATCTATTTAAAACAATACATCATACGAAAGCATTGGATACCCGACAAAATAATGAAATACATATCCTTAAATGTTTTACAACTTCACATAACACAATAATAAATAATAATTAAATAAGATTTAATTATTATAAATTTCCATTTGGTGTATTGTCATAAATATATTTAAATTATTATTATTCCATGTCTTTTCAATTTTTATTCCATGGTCAACCTAACAACCATCTATCTCTTTCTAACGTTGTTCATAACGCGGCAGCATAGGCGGGGTGTGTGAGAGGCGCAGTCCATATCTTTATAGGTCTATGGTTCGTATACGGTGGAGTCGGTATACGAACATTTACCATACGGATAAAAAATTCGTCGTTAGAACATGATATACGGACCGTCCGGAGTCCGGACGGTTCGTATGTATGGTCAGCTTTATTCTCCGTGTACTTTTTAGAGTTGGGGGTAGTTCTTCCAAAAAATGATAACGCGTGATAAGAAAAAAATGTTACATAACCTATAAAATGTGTAATACTACAGATAGTACCAACATCGATTTTACCAAAAACCCGCCAAGAGAAATTTCGTATTTTAATATCAAAAACATTGCCTTTAGTTAGGTTCTTATCTTTATTGCAAATTGTAGTTAGATCTTTATCAATTATCTAATTTAAATCGTATACACTATACACGTAAAATTCATAATAAATTACATTATATTATAGTATATACCTATCATATAAGTATATGTTATAATTTAATATTATTTGGTATAAAATAATAATAATTTTATTAAAATTTCCCTCAAATTGTTTATATTACTATTTAAATAAAACATTATTTTTACTTTTTACCTAAATTAGTTAACGATTTCAGAATTTGGCTGTCAAGTATAAATTAGTTTTACCACATCTTACATATGTATTCTGTAGTTAAAGAATACAGGTAGGAGCTTATAAGCTTTGTCTTCAATCTTGTCTTTTAGAAGATATATTATTAACAAAATTTGGTACCTAAAGGATATATTAGAGCAAGATAACGGAACATATGACACTTGTAGTTTAAATACCTTACATGAATAACTAGAACCAAACACATATTTCATTTTCAAGTTTCCACATAAATCAATATATACATTATAAGGTTATAGTCCAAAGTGAACCTTTTGCCAGATAAAGACTCGTGAAGAGAAAAAAAATTGTTGTACGGCCCCTTTTGCATGGGATAATAGGTAGATAATACGAATATGGCATAATATAAAATTACTGTAAACTAGATTTAACAATTCTGTTGTATTAATAAAAATGATCAAACTTGGGTCGTAATCGTATAAACGTCATACTCAATAAATATATAATGTAATTTAATAAAAACTTGCTTTTATGTTGGTGAGATTATCAAATCAGACTGATCGGTATTAAAATACCTTGCAAGACTGAATGTTATTTATAATCAATTAGTAGGTTTTTAAAATAATTATTATTCACTTAATATTTTACAGAAATTAGTTTATATTAAGCTACTCCGGGTATATATTTTTATTATATAAACCAAACTAAACAATATGAATTTGTTCTGAAATAGTTATTCATATGATTTAAAAATATGGTACAATTTTTGGTCAATATAAATTTGCAAATTTACAATTATCTCTTGATTTGAAAATGTCCTTGTTTGTTAGAAGATTGCATAGCACATATTTTATTAATCTATGTACTTATTCATTTAATATGGCCATTTACTTAGTGAATAGTTAAATTAATAATTTATGAATAATTACACCAGAAATCGCATAATATGACAATTGATACACATTAATGCGAGCGTATCAAATACTCATCACATAAATGTTGATCTACCCTTGGTATGGTACAAAGATCTTAATTAAATAACTGCAAAACTTCTTCAAACGATTGTACTGTTCCATCCTTTATAAATTAGGTATGGTACCCTCGTGTTTAATATATATTTTTCTGTTCTAGGAACTTGCTTTCTGTCGTAGTTAAATAATTTTTGGATTAAGTCCTGCCGTTTTATGGTGGACAATATTGACATAAAGCTTTTTTTTAATTATTTTAATTAATACTCTGATAATCAGTTAGTATAAAAATCTATTAGAAATTAGAATACCTACTTAGGTATATCCATATTTCATTTAGATCTTTTAAAATTATTTTTTCATAGATCCATAGATTTATAAGAATTTTTGATATTGCACATTTCCAAACATAAGTAGAATTAAATGTCTAAAGTGATGCTGTAAGATACTAGTGAAAAGTAATAAAATATTTTTGTACAAGCCTGGCAAAGACTTGGCTAATTATCTTTTACCTCGGTTGCCTTTGTAGAAATACAATTATTATCAATTAGATTTGTTTCTTATAGAAGTGATATTATAACTTTTCTGTTATTAATTCTGCCTACATTCCATTTATTAAGAAATGTATACTTTTCTTATATTATAAAAAAAATAGAAATAATACATATTATAAAATAAATAGATACAATTGCAAGTTGCAGCATCTCATCATATTTATTTATCTCTTATCTCGTTCTCATCGAGATCTGCTGTTAAAGCTCTTTTTGCCCACAATAAGTTTAATAAGTTATAATAAGACTGATTTAAGTATGTTAATATTTACTTAAGATTGGTGAAGTTGTGAAAATTTAAATGATATAAACGTAGCTATGGACATATTTAATGTGAAAACTAATGAGGCTATTTCCAATTCCACTAATATGTATATAATAAAATTGTCAAATCAGAAATTAAAAGATTGAATATCAAGCGGTCAGGTTAACTCTATTTTAACTAAGTGAACATTTAAAAACAGATTAGATAATCCCATTTTTATTTAACATTAATTAAAAATGGTATAATTGTGTTAGGAATATCTTATACCCCCATAATTTTGGTTAGAAATACTAGATTAAACTAGTAGAAGATAATTCTAACTTTATACTGTTAAACAGTTGTACTTAACTAAATTGTAGTTAACAATGAAAAGTATAAAAGTTGTAGGTATTTAATTTATCATTATTTTCAGGTAAGTGCCCCAATAGTTTTAACAAATGTGTCTTCATTTCTTTACACAAAACAGGAAATAAATAATTGAAAATGTCAAAAATATTGAATATGTTATAAAACTATTCAATTATTATCAAGACATTATTTATATATATCTATAGTTATTAGATAATAGCAGGTATTGTTAAGGGTTAAACTTACTAAAGCTAATTTATTATTTAAATGTTGAATCTATAATTATTTACTACATTATACTATGCATATAAATAAAGATAACGGTATCTGGACTTAATAATACAATTTATATCGAACACATCATTGTATACTCAAAGAGAGTATTCAATATGTTAAACATCCTTCGTTTAAACGTATTATATAATATCACTTAATACAATACACAGATACAAATCACTCGTTATCGAGAGTAAACGTGTCTATGAGAACAGATTTAGAAAAAATACATTTGGTTTACTTTTAATTTATTGTGTCAAAAACTACATCTAAAAACTAATGCATTTCTAAATAATAAAATTATAAACAAATATATACTATATACTAAATACGCTTTGTTTTTTTATCATAATTAAATATTATTTAATTAAAAATTATCAAAAAAGTAAGTGGTTATTAAAACATGTTTTCAGTTGTAAAATAACACAAACAAAAATGTTTTGAAAAATAATTTTACCTAATTGAAATTATTATGAGAGAAAATTAGTCAATCACACTATATAATTAAGCTAACCAAGAAAAAACAACTTTTATTTCTAAAAAACAATATAGACTTCCTGTCTATCAGGCCACCTATAGTAACACAGTATACATTTCAGACCAATTTTATAATTTATAAAGTACAATTCATAAAGTTTGATAAGCCATTTAAATAAATAATAAATAGTAATAATAGAAATAATAAATGTAATAGTTTAAAACACATAAAATAATCTGGTAAAAAGTATAAATAGTATAAAATGATACTTAAGTAAAGATATTTTTTAACTAAAAATGTATATATTATAAACTAAACATCAAAATTTACAAATGTATAATTATTTGGTTTAGCAAAAAAAAATTGTACCGTTTTTTTTTTTAATCTAGGTATTCAAAATTTTGACTACACAATTTTTCCTAACAACATCAACATAATTTGACAACAGTTTACAAATTTTCAATCTATCAGTTAGGTCAAGATATTTTTACAATAAATTAATATTTTAATGTTATTAAGGTAAGTAAATATTAATAAATAAGCAAATACAGAAGCTACATTTATAATTTATTTGGTAGGCTAATAATTATGTTTGTTAAAATTGTAATAGTAATATACTGTTAGTATCGTTAAACTAAAGATACTTGTATTGACACTTAAAGTGTAAAAATATTCAAACAATATTACAAGTATTCAAAAAAAAAAAAAAAATTTAAACAATCTTAATTTTGTTTTAATGTAGTTGAAAATTAAAAATATTTAGCCAAATGAGATATCAGTGTAGTGGTCATAAATACAGTACAGTTTATATGGACGTTGAAGACAGGATAATAAGTTATTCAATAAATAAACAACTGAATTACAGTTGATTAATAATAAATTATAATGAGACTTTTTTAAATAAAATTAAACAAAATATAAAGAGATTGGAGATGATACTACGATGTTTAACAGCAGGTAAACAGAAATACTGGGTGGCGTTTATACTGTTAGTCTGATACAGAATATTCTTCCAGGGGTTTTGCACAAAATTCAATTAACTTCAACAACAAATATTCAAATATAGTGTCAAAAATCCGTCATGGATTACAGTGTCCATGGAGAAATATATGATATGTCCATTTAATCTTCCTCTGGTCACATTCTAGCTGAAAAAACAACAAATGGTTAAATAATATTAATAATAATTATAATATAAAACCAATTTTAAATGAATTACTAATGTTAACGTTTGTTAATTGTGAAGTTAAAATTAAATATAACGAAAATTGATAATGACATTTTTTTATACCATTCAACTTAAATTATCTATCAATAACACTTGGAAGAGTGATTTCATGAATAGACTATAATTGTGACCGGTATATATCAAGTGGACCTAGTTTGTTATCTCATACCAATGAAGCGTAAGATCTACAAGTAAATGCAATTTTTCTTGTACAAAAACTAACAATGTTAGAAAATAGTAAATTAAATTATTAAAAAGAAAGATAATTTACATTTGATTTCTTTTTTTTAAATACCCTATATTAGGGTGTTTTAGATTGATATTAAACTAATTTTGTATCAATATTTGTATTAATACTACAAATCTAGAATGTTTTCCTTACCTAGTCTATTTAGACAAATGATAAAACAATTATTTCTTCCAGTTAGTGTCGATGGAGAACTGTTCAACCAGAATCTTTGACTCATCTTAAAACTGAAAGATATATTATTAATAAATAAGTTAAAAGTTGAAATGTTAATTATTAAAATAATAGAGATTAAATCAATTAAAACAATTTTACAAAAAATAACTCCATACCTGTTACCACACTTAATCAGACTAGAGATAGTTTCAGGAATCGAACCGCTCTAATGAATAAGCATACCGATAAGCTTTTTATGACTTCAGACAACTACCATCATACTGTAAAACATAATTTACTTGTATTAATATTTTTATTTAAATAGGATGTAATAATATTGTCACACAAATTAGTACAATATAGTGTATGTATGAACTTTGTCGCTAGGCACTATAATTGATAAATATATTATGTTATTCATATTAAATATTGCATGTTTATATTATGTGAAAATAAGAGTTTTGAATTATGAATTAAAAATGAATTCTAATAAAAATATTCATTTAATATTAATAAGAAACGAAAGTAAATTTTATTTACCAATAATTATCGTTGTCGTCATATGAACTAGTTGGGTTTTTGTCATTATAAATGTATCGTAAAAATGTGTACTATTATATATTATATTTAAGAAAATATAATATATTTTAACACGGTTTTTTTTTTATCATTTGAATTATTGCCGTTTAGTTCTAGAGATAACAGTTAACTCTGACAAACGTTAGTTATATTTTAGTTACTTTTATTCTGATAGAATTGGCAGACTGATAGAATGTGATTTTATATTTTGTTGTTTCTGGGTTGGTCACGCTGATAAAATAAAAATTGTGTTATCTTTTGGAAGAACTCTTATCTCTTATCATTTTTTGGAAGAACTGCCCTGTACACTACTTTTTATGCACATTAGTCATTACATCAGTGGCGTAATTTGGTCATGGTTTTTTTTTTTGGGGGGGGGGGAGGACAAAATAAAAATTGCATACATTTTACTCATCACCCCTTCCCTCCCCCAATTTTTTTTTTGTTTGTATCATAAGAACTGCTAAATAAAACCATTGTGATATGTAAAACGTCATTTTGGGTGGGGGGGGGGATGATAAGACACTCAAATCTCCCCCCGTAATTACGCCTCTGCATTACATCTACAGAATAATCTACATTGTATTTAAAAAGAAAAGTGATAACAGCCAACAATATGTTTACTTCCATTTAAATAAAAAATGTATTTTATGTTATATTGTTCTAAAATATAAACAGAAAAAAAAATGTTTATATATAGTTTAAATACGAATGTATTATGCATTAGCCATGATAACAACAAATTATTTAAATTATGTACAAATTTGTATTACATTAAAAAGGTGTATTTTATAAGATACAACGTCAAATTATGGTTAAGTTTCGTTTTTATAGAGGTTAAATTATTAATGATCTATTTTTTAGGACTTCACTATTAATTTGTCTTATGTAGGAATTATTTGCTATTTAGAAATATGCATCCACATATTATAATAGTTTTATCAAATAGCTAAACAATTAGGTATTAATATATTAAAATAAGAAAGCAACGTTGTATTTAATTACAGCAGATTATAAACATGAACAACTAAATTGTGTTTAGAAATCGAATTAAAAAATGTGTTCTAACACCGTTAGCTTAAAAAACGAATTACAACCATAAAATAATAATAGTGCACTAATTATTTATCTTACAAAAGTGACATGGCCTTGTAATAGCTTACAATAGCTTGCGTACATTTTAATGCAAAAATACCAATAATTACGTCGTACAATAAATATCAAATAACACTAATATCAAAGTCAAAGCATACAATTCTATATCGAAAACTAAAATAATTGTGTAAAAACCGGTATGTTTTATTGCAGTGCCATGCAATGTTAATATGATAATAATGGGTATTTCGATAAGCTGATAATCGCAAATTTCAATTGTACAATTTATTTTTACGAGAAAGAATATTTCAATTGAGTAGTGTAAGAAAAGTTAAAACGGTGAGCTTTGTACACGACACGCAGCACGCCTTGTAGGTATATCATATTTAAAAATGGCAGATTAAAAAAAAAAGAAGTCCTCACCAGTCAATGCAGAACAAAAAAAGTCCTTGACTGACTTTATGGTTCTGCATCCCGACCTTGTGAAGGGAAAACACACAGCAAGCTTCACGCAAGCAAAGTCCATAGCCATTTGGATGGAAATAACGAAGCAGTTGAACGGTATGGAAGGTCCAAAAAAAGACTGGAAAGCTTGGCGACGTGTAAGTGTATTTTTATATATTATATCTTATATCTTATATCAAGAAAATATTTGAAAAATAATTAACACGGGACCAAATCAATCATCATAAATAATAGCGTATTGAAGTTGTATTACAGACGTTTAGAATTACTCATTATTATTATTTTTAATATGCTTATACATAAGCCCGACATGAGGACTTTAAAAAATATTTTTTTAATTTTCTAATGTAATTAGAATAGAGGGACCACTGAGCTGCACTAGTATAATATTACTAATGTTCTGTAATAGACGAAAAGCCAGGGGGAAGTGGCGGTGAGTGGTTTTTTTAAATATTAATAAATTAGTCTCTTAATCGGGGTGTGCATGTGTGTACATTTACTACAAGAGCTCACTTCCTGCCTCTAGACTTACTATTACACAGTGTTATAATATTGTATATAGTACATACCTTGTCGTGGAGTTACTCGAAGCTTTATGACCTTGGCGATATCCCTTTCGTTCATAAAATATTTCAGACACTGGTGTTTTAACGTTATCTTACGATAATCTGTTTCTCGTTAAAGTGTAATTCAGTACACGGTCTACCAATGGTTTTATAATAATCAATGCGCTTGTCAGAAATAACAACGTCTACTGAATTATTATAAGCCGACTACATTCCTCGCTGACCAAAAATAGTCACATGGGTGTAATAGGATGGTTCGACCACTAGAATTAATGTCCTTTAACGATACCTTTAAGAGGAAAATAATTAGGTATAGGTATATATATATATATTGAACGAAAGAACAACAGTGTTTTTGTTGGTTAAATAATGACACGTGTGTGATAAGAAACTCGTACGATTTAAAATATTTAAGTGATTAAATTGTAATGAATATAGTATTTTTTATGTATCGCGACGGACTTGGTGTATGAGTGTGTAAGGATAGTAAGGAAGGATTAGGATATTGGTGGCCGCGGCGGACTGATAACAGCTACCCGACTTTGGCGTCCACATAATAAGGAAGGATATTGGTGGCCGCGGCGGACTGATAACAGCTACCCGACTTTGGCGTCCACACAATAAGGAAAGGAAGGTTGAATGAGAGATGTAAGAAGACAACTGCGCTTCGCTGCGCCGTAGGCTGGGTTAAATAGTGCGTTTTTGTGTTGGTTAAGTTCGTGTCGAGTCGTGTGTCCGACCCCTTCTTTAATGAACTTATTGTTATGTAAATGTTACGCCTCTCATGAGTATGTACGCTATCTATTAGAGTATTTAAAGTTTATTGAAATTATTCAAAGAGGTTCTATATCACACTACGCGCGTTGTATATTGAATAATAATAACATGATAGTTATATAAAAATGTCACATATAGTATAAATTTGAATGTATAACATGTTATTACAAAATGATAGTTTAATAAATATAGTTAAAACTTAAACATATGATTTATGTTACTACAGTTCAATAAAGGCTGTTTGTAAAGAATAGTATAAATAAAATAACTTATATACTTTATGTACCGTTATATAATTAATAAAATATAAATAATGTTTTTAGACTTGGCATGATATAAAGGCAGATGCCAAAAAAAAAAATCAAAAATTAATTCTGAATTACGGAAAACTGGGGGCGGCATAGGAAATGCTATGCCACTAAATGCCGTCGATGAAGCGGTAGTGGGCATTTTAGGGGATATTCCGGTTAGTGGAGTCTGGAGACCCGCATATTGCCCAGTCACGGTGTACGTTCAACCCACCGACTGACGGGTAAGTTTATTGTCAAATGACAATGAAAATTTTTTTTATACAATTAAATAAATAAAACAATTAAAAACAGTGGTTAAAATTATTATAAATTGTATAGTTGGATACCATTGATGCCATCCACATCGTATGCAGCAGAAGAACAGCATTAAGAGGGCAATATTTTAACGTAAGCTGGTATTGTTAAATTGCCGAATGTGATTATTTAAAACTATTTTGAATAATATAATATAATACTTTTTATACATTTTGGTAGGGACTTGGATCAAACGGTACAATCATTGAATGAGGGAAGCGTAAATGAGAACAGTACTCATAATGATTTGCCAAAAACCGTTCAAACAAATAAATCGTACGTATTTTTTTTAAACAACCTAAGTATTTTTAAATAATCGCCATTAATAATAATAAGTAATGCTCTCCCGGTTACACCGCAAAACGCCGCCCGACAAAACGCCGCCCTTAAAAAGACCGCCTCCCAGTAATGCCATCACTAACAACATGTGTATACAATATACGATTATTAATCGTGCTAGTTGTGCTGCCAGCATGACCTATTATTAAGGAGTAAATAGTAATCATCCATCTGATTTGATCATAATAATTTTTAAACATTTATTATTATAGTTAAATGACGATTGTTAATAGCATATACCTGTGCTGTTACAAACATTTTAGGTTACATTTGACTTGTAAATTAAAAATTCAGTACAGGTAAACCGTACGTATAATGCCCTAAATTAGAATTCGTCTTGGGCAGCTTTTTCCACTGCATTCACGGTAACCACGCCACAGCGTTGAACATAAATCTCTATGACTCCATATCGACGCTAAAAAAGCAAAAGGTCGTAAACGGCTCAGTGTACGCTGACTGGATTGGAGAGTATTTAAATAATTTTCCAGGCAACATAAAAACGTTTTACAGAAATACAGAATATCTGAATATGCTACCGTTTGTGCTTCAAAAAATGAAAGTGTTGAACAAAAGTTACTTTGGATAATGAAGATGGATTATGAAAGTGATAATCAATTATCCGAAACTGTAGGTTTGAATAAATGTAACAATTGATTTGTTCTCTAAAAATCTCTCACTGTAATAGTAATTCTTGTGTCATTCATTGTAAAAGTGAATTATCTCTTTGTAACTGAATTTTGAAACAACGAGCTTTTTGAAAATTAATGTAAAGCAAAAAAAAAAAAAATAGAAAACACTGAACTAATACTTGTACCTATTTTTAATGTTTATTACAAACCAAAGGTTATACAAATTTATAGTGACTTGGAAAATGAAACCAAAACTAATGCAATAAATTAACTTAAACTTTTTTTTCTTTTTTGGAGCTACACCACTTTTACAACGAACGAACCAATTTGTAATACAGTAAAGTAAAATAATAGTATGCAGATTTCGTGTAAATGAACACTCTTTATCAAATGTAATCAATAGTCTGACAACTACTCGCACCTTAAATAAGTGTGCCAAATGAGTTAAAGATAAATGTCATCAACCTCATCATCTTCACCGTCGTCTACTTAGTTGTGACAAGTAAAAAAACGCAAAATATATTCATGTAAATAATGAAACAAAAATATATTAACATATATTTTAACAAAAACACCTAAAATCTTTAAAAAAAATTGATCAAATCATTAAAACAATTTTATTTATATCTATACAGAATGATACTATTAGGTTTTGTGCTCAAGTACCACTCTTGACTTAAAGTTTACACAAAGTTTAAATTTTTTTTTTTTTTTACTTAAGTTCTTTCCGGATGATTAAAATTGAGAACTGATATTAAATTCGTAATCACCGACCCAAAAAACATATAATTTGACCACTTTTGATGTCTTTTACACAAAAATCCAGAAAAATGTTTTAGCTTCGATGCAAAGCGAGAAGGTATTGGTTTTACTCTGATGTGGGCTTTTTTTTTCGCTGTATACACTGTAACTTTTTTAATACTAGACCAATTCCTTTGAATAGCAACTCTATAAATCACAAATTTTGTCTAGTTTGTACTTTGGGGGGGTAAAAGTTGAAAAAGTTTAAGTCTTCACAGACGAAAGTTGAAAAAACAAAAAAAAAACCGTACGAGTTTTTAAGTTAGAACTTTTACTGGCTATAGTATCGAGAAAAAGAGTCGGATCGAGTTGAAATGTATAAGAAATATTTATTTGTTATGCCCGCGCACGTCAGTTTTGTCAAATTCAAAATATACCCATTTCCCGCCCCCTAGGGGGGGTACAAGTTTTTTTGTTTTTCGGGGTTTTTAGCCGTAATTTTAAAACTTTTGGGTTGAAAATTTGCCAGTAGTTGGAACTCATATGTATCCATAACATATTAAGCGGGTGAAAAATTCGGCACTACAGTTTTTTTTTAATTGCCGGAAAACCGTGTTTTCGCACATTGCGTATATTTTAACAAAAACACCTAAAATCTTTAAAAAAAATTGATCAAATCATTAAAACAATTTTATTTATATCTATACAGAATGATACTATTAGGTTTTGTGCTCAAGTACCACTCTTGACTTAAAGTTTACACAAAGTTTAAATTTTTTTTTTTTTTTTACTTAAGTTCTTTCCGGATGATTAAAATTGAGAACTGATATTAAATTCGTAATCACCGACCCAAAAAACATATAATTTGACCACTTTTGATGTCTTTTACACAAAAATCCAGAAAAATGTTTTAGCTTCGATGCAAACAGTCATCACCTGTTGTATGGCCATAAGCCCAACATAGCTTATATTATACTATAATAACACATACCCAGTATAAAATGATTTATCAATTTTTTCAACCCAATATAATATGTTTTAGTTAATAAACATTTTATTCATATGCCCAATTATTTGTGTTTTGTCGAGTAAAATGTTTATCAAATTTTTATTTTTCAATTTACGCATTTTAGCAACACAATTAATTTTGCATTGTCGGTTTGCTTAACATAATAAATACACACGTATTATTTGTACGTATAATTTTATCGTCTAAGCTATTCATATTGCAATCTAAACAAATTAGTAGTAGCTATATTACTATAAAGTGTAGGTATGTAATATTAATTAACGTGTTAAATGTTTTATCAAGTGTATAAATAATGTGTCAGTTTATTAAAAATTCTTGATAGTAATGAAAAAATGTATTCGAATTTGTGCCCAGCCCGCATGCTATGCTTTCATAGTTGTTATTATTCACACAAGACCTGCCGTTTTTTGTATACTCTTAAGTGTTTCTTTTTTCTTAATAAACAAAAAGTCTGGTGAAAGCCACGAGCACGGATTAATTTAGTTCTTCAGTTTTTTTTAATTAAAAATCGTCTATGAAAAATACATCAGATTGTTTTTATGTTGGTATACCTAAAGTATAAAACTAATTTTTCAGTTTTTTCGCTTAGATCGTTTGTCAAGTTCACTCACAACACTGAGCGTGAAAACCCATTTAAATTTGTACACAACTTGTTAATATAATATCATTGAGCATAGAAACTATCCATACTCAATGATCGTCGCCGTTTAACGACCAAAACGGTTTTCGGTTTGTATAGATGACAATCTCTGGGTATTAATATTGTTAATAATAATGTGTAGTTAACATTCAATACCTTATGTGAGGTACATAATAATATTATATATTTATATAAAATGTAAATTATCAACCCATTGTATCTGTGATCCACAGTGTGATACAATGTTATTTAGTGTGATATAATACTATGAAACGTTGGCGAACTAGTCAAGACATCCAAGTGGGAGTAACCTCAAGCCATGTAAATAGTGTAAATATAATGTACCTCACTAAAGCTTCAATAATTTTTTAATATTAATGTTGACAAGTTTTAGCTTCGATGCAAAGCGAGAAGGTATTGGTTTTACTCTGATGTGGGCTTTTTTTTTCGCTGTATACACTGTAACTTTTTTAATACTAGACCAATTCCTTTGAATAGCAACTCTATAAATCACAAATTTTGTCTAGTTTGTACTTTGGGGGGGTAAAAGTTGAAAAAGTTTAAGTCTTCACAGACGAAAGTTGAAAAAACAAAAAAAAAACCGTACGAGTTTTTAAGTTAGAACTTTTACTGGCTATAGTATCGAGAAAAAGAGTCGGATCGAGTTGAAATGTATAAGAAATATTTATTTGTTATGCCCGCGCACGTCAGTTTTGTCAAATTCAAAATATACCCATTTCCCGCCCCCCTAGGGGGGGTACAAGTTTTTTTGTTTTTCGGGGTTTTTAGCCGTAATTTTAAAACTTTTGGGTTGAAAATTTGCCAGTAGTTGTGATTTATAGAGTTGCTATTCAAAGGAATTGGTCTAGTATTAAAAAAGTTACAGTGTATACAGCGAAAAAAAAAGCCCACATCAGAGTAAAACCAATACCTTCTCGCTTTGCATCGAAGCTAAAACTTGTCAACATTAATATTAAAAAATTATTGAAGCTTTAGTGAGGTACATTATATTTACACTATTTACATGGCTTGAGGTTACTCCCACTTGGATGTCTTGACTAGTTCGCCAACGTTTCATAGTATTATATCACACTAAATAACATTGTATCACACTGTGGATCACAGATACAATGGGTTGATAATTTACATTTTATATAAATATATAATATTATTATGTACCTCACATAAGGTATTGAATGTTAACTACACATTATTATTAACAATATTATTACCCAGAGATTGTCATCTATACAAACCGAAAACCGTTTTGGTCGTTAAACGGCGACGATCATTGAGTATGGATAGTTTCTATGCTCAATGATATTATATTAACAAGTTGTGTACAAATTTAAATGGGTTTTCACGCTCAGTGTTGTGAGTGAACTTGACAAACGATCTAAGCGAAAAAACTGAAAAATTAGTTTTATACTTTAGGTATACCAACATAAAAACAATCTGATGTATTTTTCATAGACGATTTTTAATTAAAAAAAACTGAAGAACTAAATTAATCCGTGCTCGTGGCTTTCGCCAGACTTTTTGTTTATTAAGAAAAAAGAAACACTTAAGAGTATACAAAAAACGGCAGGTCTTGTGTGAATAATAACAACTATGAAAGCATAGCATGCGGGCTGGGCACAAATTCGAATACATTTTTTCATTACTATCAAGAATTTTTAATAAACTGACACATTATTTATACACTTGATAAAACATTTAACACGTTAATTAATATTACATACCTACACTTTATAGTAATATAGCTACTACTAATTTGTTTAGATTGCAATATGAATAGCTTAGACGATAAAATTATACGTACAAATAATACGTGTGTATTTATTATGTTAAGCAAACCGACAATGCAAAATTAATTGTGTTGCTAAAATGCGTAAATTGAAAAATAAAAATTTGATAAACATTTTACTCGACAAAACACAAATAATTGGGCATATGAATAAAATGTTTATTAACTAAAACATATTATATTGGGTTGAAAAAATTGATAAATCATTTTATACTGGGTATGTGTTATTATAGTATAATATAAGCTATGTTGGGCTTATGGCCATACAACAGGTGATGACTGTTTTTTAATATCGGATTACATACATTAATTGACCGATTACTAAGGCTAGTAATATTGACTATCACATGATATTATTATAAGAATATGTAATTATAAACTTGTATTATGAATTGTGCTGTTCTTAAAGTAAGATAACCTTGTTCTGATGCTATTCTATTAGTTTTTGATATAAAATATAAATTAATATAAGTATTTATACTTTTTAAAAAACTTTACGATTAACTAATTCTAAATTTATTAAGAAAATAGACTTTAATTTTAATAATCTGAAATAATTGTTCGAAAATAATGTATAAAAATATTTTTTACTAAAATAATTTAATAAAACAAGTCTAATGGTGTACGATTTGGTATTAAATCCTAATACATGTAGGTATATGTATAAAATTCGCATCGGTTACCGATGAATTTTTGGAGATTTATTATTGTTCTAGTCAAAACAATTTGCGGACACTCGTAGCCACTCCTCGCCCTTCCGTCTGTCCGTATGCTCTGGTGCCGGTGGTGGCTTTTATTTTTTGTTTTGGCTATGAAGATGATATAATATACAGTGTGTGCCAAACACCCATTGACAACCGAATATTTAAAACTCAATTACTAAAAAAAAATATTTTCGGGGGCTCAATTTCAAACCAAAAATTAACCTATAGAAATTAAAAAAAAAAAAATTACGCGCTAACTAACAATAATATATAACTTTTATTCAAATAAACACCAAACATTTTTGGGTCTTTTTGTGCACGTTCTGTATACCATTATTAGATATTTCGTATCTTGTACGTACGTTATATTTTTAATCTTCTGTCCCTCACTATATACATGTATTAACTACAACTATAACTTATTCCTGGTATTTCAGTAGTATAAATAACGCTTCTACTATAAGTTTAAGCCATTTTACATTACATTAAAAAAAGTAAATCAATTTTATAGAGTTTAAGTTGAATGGGCTTTTTACACTAATAAAATACTTCTTTGTAGAACCGCCATTGTAAGACCATTTTTTAATAAATAATAATATAATTTTACTTAAAATACTAATAACGAATAACAAATATACGAAGTAAAACAGGGCTGCGTATACTTTCGTCCCTAAGAAGGTATATTTGGCAGGTAGTTAATTCAACCGGCGCGGCAGCTCGACTGTTATTTTCCCTACCTGCTATTATAGTCTTTTTTTATTTTTATTTTTCTAAACAATACGGACAAATATCTAATTAACAATGAGAAATATAACATGGTAAATCTGAATAACAAGATAACATAGATACAATACAACAGGGGTTGAATGAACCAGTTACAGCCAAACACCGCACATTTCATCGGTTGCCAGGTAAGTACATTAAATGGCCAAATACGGAATACCGCACACTTATAATGGGTAAAAAGAGGTACAAGAGGTACGTAATAAATGAATTGTAAACGCAAGGCTTCTAATGACATTCAAGAGACACCGCAAAAAAAAATACGCTGAGAGATGTCATCCATAGAAAATAATACGACAATAGGAAGTAATGACGTAAGTTTAATAACTTAGTTTAATATAAGTTTTTGTCCGACTTTCAAAATGCCATCTGGAAATGTTTTTTAAAAACAGCCTCGTTTGAGTCGTTAGCTCATTAATGAATAAAAACGAATAAAATGTGAAATAATTACTCCTTAATAATATGTCATGCTAGCAGCACAACTAACACCATTAATAAACGTATATTGTATACAAGTATTGTTAGTGTTACGCATTACTTAGAGGCGGTTTTTTTAACGGCGGCGTTTTGTCGATTTTTGTCTGGCGACGTTTTGTCGATTTTTTGTCCGGGCGCGTTTTGTCGGGCGACCTTTTGTCGTGTTTCCTTATTTATTGAACTATTGAAAACTTTTTATTTAAATTATTCGGCAATAGATGGCGCACAAGGCGCAATTGAACCGGGAAGCGTTGTACAATCGGGCCACACCCCGCACTCCGCCGACCCGTCCGTTTACAGTCCTGTATTATAGTCGTGTTTAGGGCAGTTCTTCCAAAAATTGATAAGAGATAAGAGTTCTTCCAAAAGATAATACAATTTTTATTTTATCAGCGTGACCAACCCAGAAACAACAAAATATAAAATCACATTCTATCAGTCTGCCAATTCTATCAGAATAAAAGTAACTAAAATAGGGTTGGGGGTAGTTCTTCCAAAAAATGATAACGCGTGATAAGAAAAAAATGTTACATAACCTATAAAATGTGTAATACTACAGATAGTACCAACATCGATTTTACCAAAAACCCGCCAAGAGAAATTTCGTATTTTAATATCAAAAACATTGCCTTTAGTTAGGTTCTTATCTTTATTGCAAATTGTAGTTAGATCTTTATCAATTATCTAATTTAAATCGTATACACTATACACGTAAAATCCATAATAAATTACATTATATTATAGTATATACCTATCATATAAGTACATGTTATAATTTAATATTATTTGGTATAAAATAATAATAATTTTATTAAAATTTCCCTCAAATTGTTTATATTACTATTTAAATAAAACATTATTTTTACTTTTTACCTAAATTAGTTGACGATTTCAGAATTTGGCTGTCAAGTATAAATTAGTTTTACCACATCTTACATATGTATTCTGTAGTTAAAGAATACAGGTAGGAGCTTATAAGCTTTGTCTTCAATCTTGTCTCTTAGAAGATATATTATTAACAAAATTTGGTACCTAAAGGATATATTAGAGCAAGATAACGGAACATATGACACTTGTAGTTTAAATACCTTACATGAATAACTAGAACAAAACACATATTTAATTTTCAAGTTTCCACATAAATCAATATATACATTATAAGGTTATAGTCCAAAGTGAACCTTTTGCCAGATAAAGACTCGTGAAGAGAAAAAAATTGTTGTACGGCCCCTTTTGCATGGGATAATAGGTAGATAATACGAATATGGCATAATATAAAATTACTGTAAACTAGATTTAACAATTCTGTTGTATTAATAAAAATGATCAAACTAGGGTCGTAATCGTATAAACGTCATACTCAATAAATATATAATGTAATTTAATAAAAACTTGCTTTTATGTTGGTAAGATTATCAAATCAGACTGATCGGTATTAAAATACCTTGCAAGACTGAATGTTATTTATAATCAATTAGTAGGTTTTTAAAAAAATTATTATTAATCACTTAATATTTTACAGAAATTAGATTATATTAAGCTACTCTGGGTATATATTTTTATTATATAAACCATACTAAACAATATGAATTTGTTCTGAAATAGTTATTCATATGATTTAAAAATATGATACAATTTTTGGTCAATATAAATTTGCAAATTTACAATTATCTCTTGATTTGAAAATGTCCTTGTTTGTTAGAAGATTGCATAGCCCATATTTTATTAATCTATGTACTTATTCATTTAATATGGCCATTTACTTAGCGATAACCAAGTCATTAGATTTGTTTCTTATAGAAGTGATATTATAACTTTTCTGTTATTAATTCTGTCTACATTCCATTTATTAAGAAATGTATACTTTACTTATATTATAAAAAAAATAGAAATAATACATATTATAAAATAAATAGGTACAATTGCAAGTTGCAGCATCTCATCATATTTATTTATCTCTTATCTCGTTCTCATCGAGATCTGCTGTTAAAGCTCTTTTTGCCCACAAAAAGTTTAATAAGTTATAATAAGACTGATTTAAGTATGTTAATATTTACTTAAGACTGGTGAAGTTGTGAAAATTTAAATGATATAAACGTAGCTATGGACATATTTAATGTGAAAACTAATGAGGCTATTTCCAATTCCACTAATATGTATATAATAAAATTGTCAAATCAGAAATTAAAAGATTGAATATCAAGCGGTCAGGTTAACTCTATTTTAACTAAGTGAACATTTAAAAACAGATTAGATAATCCCATTTTTATTTAACATTAGTTAAAAATGGTATAATTGTGTTAGGAATATCTTATACCCCCATAATTTTGGTTAGAAATACTAGATTAAACTAGTAGAAGATAATTCTAACTTTATACTGTTAAACAGTTGTACTTTACTAAATTGTAGTTAACAATGAAAAGTATAAAAGTTGTAGGTATTTAATTTATCATTATTTTCAGGTAAGTGCCCCAATAGTTTTAACAAATGTGTCTTCATTCCTTTACACAAAACAGGAAATAAATAATTGTTCAGTAGTTATTATCTATTATTTCAGTCGGTAATTATAATTACTAGGGCTCTAGTTATAATTACTAGACTGTAGCCATTATAAACCAATATTGTTATCACTGTCTCTATCAAAAATATTTGAAAAATCATTAAATCCCAAATAATGAAGTAATATAATATTTAGTTATTAAAACATATTTACATGGTTTTACGAGTTTTTATAGTTGAATTTGAATAAAACTAAACATATGGTTTTCAATATTCAAAACTATTTTAATCTGGATAACTTAAAGTTTAGAGGTCAAACTGTGTAGAGCTACAAAATTGTGTTTCATGAATTATGATTCATATAAGATGTAACTGCGTTACTATTAAAAAGAAAATAGTTGTATACTTTGATTCATTGATAACTGACTAAAATGAAAATATCAAAAATATTGAATATGTTATAAAACTATTCAATTATTATCAAGACATTATTTATATATATCTATAGTTTTTAGATAATAGCAGGTATTGTTAAGGGTTAAACTTACTAAAGCTAATTTATTATTTAAATGTTGAATCTATAATTATTTACTACATTATACTATGCATATAAATAAAGATAACGGTATCTGGACTTAATAATACAATTTATATCGAACACATCATTGTATACTCAAAGAGAGTATTCAATATGTTAAACATCCTTCGTTTAATCGCATTATATAATATCCCTTGTATTACAATACACAGATACAAATCAGTCGTTATCGAGAGTAAACGTGTCTATGAGAACAGATTTAGAAAAAATACATTTGGTTTACTTTTACTTTATTGTGTCAAAAACTACATCTAAAAACTAATGCATTTCTAAATAATAAAATTATAAACAAATATATACTATATACTAAATACGCTTTGAATTTTTATCATAATTAAATATTATTTAATTAAAAATTATCAAAAAAGTAAGTGGTTATTAAAACATGTTTTCAGTTGTAAAATAACACAAACAAAAATGTTTTGAAAAATAATTTTACCTAATTGAAATTATTATGAGAGAAAATTAGTCAATCACACTATATAATTAAGCTAACCAAGAAAAAACAACTTTTATTTCTAAAAAACAATATAGACTTCCTGTCTATCAGGCTACCTAAAGTAACACAGTATACATTTCAGACCAATTTTATAATTTATAAAGTACAATTCATAAAGTTTGATAAGTCATTTAAATAAATAATAAATAGTAATAATAGAAATAATAAATGTAATAGTTTAAAACACATAAAATAATCTGGTAAAAAGTATAAATAGTATAAAATGATACTTAAGTAAAGATATTTTTTAACTAAAAATGTATATATTATAAACTAAACATCAAAATTTACAAATGTATAATTACTTGGTTTAGCAAAAAAAAAATTGTACCGTTTTTTTTTTTTAATCTAGGTATTCAAAATTTTGACTACACAATTTTTCCTAACAACATCAACATAATTTCACAACAGTTTACAAATTTTCAATCTTTTAGTTAGGTCAAGATATTTTTACAATAAATTAATATTTTAATGTTATTAAGGTAAGTAAATATTAATAAATAAGCAAATACAGAAGCTACATTTATAATTTATTTGGTAGGCTAATAATTATGTTTGTCAAAATTGTAATAATAATATACTGTTAGTATCGTTAAACTAAAGATACTTGTATTGACACTTAAAGTGTAAAAATATTCAAACAATAATACAAGTATTCAAAAAAAAAAAAAATTTAAACAATCTTAATTTTGTTTTAATGTAGTTGAAAATTAAAAATATTTAGCCAAATGAGATATCAGTGTAGTGGTCATAAATACAGTACAGTTTATATGGACGTTGAAGACAGGATAATAAGTTATTCAATAAGTAAACAACTGAATTACAGTTGATTAATAATAAATTATAATGAGACTTTTTTAAATAAAATTAAACAAAATATAAAGAGATTGGAGATGATACTACGATGTCTAACAGCAGGTAAACAGAAATACTGGGTGGTTTTAATAATGTTAGTCTGATACAGAATATTCTTCCAGGGGTTTTGCACAAAATCCAATTAACTTCAACAACAAATATTCAAATATAGTGTCAAAAATCCGTCTATGGATTACAGTGTCCATGGAGAAATATATGATATGTCCATTACATCTTCCTCTGGTCACATTCTAGCTGAAAAAACAACAAATGGTTAAATAATATTAATAATAATTATAATATAAAACCAATTTTAAATGAATTACTAATGTTAAGGTTTGTTAATTGTGAAGTTAAAATTAAATATAACGAAAATTGATAATGACATTTTTTTATACCATTTAACTTCCAACTTTTTATACCATTCAATTTAAATTATCTATCAATAACACTTGGAAGAGTGATTTCATGAATAGACTATATTTGTGACCGGTATATATCATGTGGACCTAGTTTGTTATCTCATACCAATGAAGCGTAAGATCTACAAGTAAATGCAATTTTTCTTGTACAAAAACTAACAATGTTAGAAAATAGTAAATTAAATTATTAAAAAGAAAGATAATTTACATTTGATTTCTTTTTTTTTAAATACCCTATATTAGGGTGTTTTAGATTGATATTAAACTAATTTTGTATCAATATTTGTATTAATACTACAAATCTAGAATGTTTTCCATACCTAATCTATTTAGACAAATGATAAAACAATTATTTCTTCCAGTTGGTGTCGATGGAGAACTGTTCAACCAGAATCTTTGACTCATCTTAAAACTGAAAGATATATTTTTAATAAATAAGTTAAAAGTTGAAATGTTAATTATTAAAATAATAGAGATTAAATCAATTAAAACAATTTTACAAAAAATAACTCCATACCTGTTACCACACTTAATCAGACTAGAGATAGTTTCAGGAATCGAACCGCTCTGATGAATAAGCATACCGATAAGCTTTTTATGACTTCAGACAACTACCATCATACTGTAAAACATAATTTACTTGTATTAATAGTTTTATTTAAATAGGATGTAATAATATTGTCACACAAATTAGTACAATATAGTGTATGTCTGAACTTTGTCGCTAGGTACTATAATTGATAAATATATTATGTTATTCATATTAAATATTGCAAGTTTATATTATGTGAAAATAAGAGTTTTGAATTATGAATTAAAAAAGAATTCTAATAAAAATATTCATTTAATATTAATAAGAAACGAAAGTAAATTTTATTTACCAATAATTATCGTTGTCGTCATATGAACTAGTTGGTTTTTTGTCATTATAAATGTATCGTAAAAATGTGTACTATTTAAGAAAATATAATATATTTTAACACGGTTATTTTTTTTATCATTTGAATTATTGCCGTTTAGTTCTAGAGATAACAGTTAACTCTGACAAACGTTAGTTATATTTTAGTTACTTTTATTCTGATAGAATTGGCAGACTGATAGAATGTGATTTTATATTTTGGTGTTTCTGGGTTGGTCACGCTGATAAAATAAAAATTGTGTTATCTTTTGGAAGAACTCTTATCTCTTATCATTTTTTGGAAGAACTGCCCTGAACCCACTAAAATATAACTAACGTTTGTCAGAGTTAACTGTTATCTCTAGAACTAAACGGCAATAATTCAAATGATAAAAAAAAAACCGTGTTAAAATATATTATATTTTCTTAAATATAATATATAATAGTACACATTTTTACGATACATTTATAATGACAAAAACCCAACTAGTTCATATGACGACAACGATAATTATTGGTAAATAAAATTTACTTTCGTTTCTTATTAATATTAAATGAATATTTTTATTAGAATTCTTTTTTAATTCATAATTCAAAACTCTTATTTTCACATAGTATAAACATGCAATATTTAATATGAATAACATAATATATTTATCAATTATAGTGCCTAGCGACAAAGTTCATACATACACTATATTGTACTAATTTGTGTGACAATATTATTACATCCTATTTAAATAAAAATATTAATACAAGTAAATTATGTTTTACAGTATGATGGTAGTTGTCTGAAGTCATAAAAAGCTTATCGGTATGCTTATTCATTAGAGCGGTTCGATTCCTGAAACTATCTCTAGTCTGATTAAGTGTGGTAACAGGTATGGAGTTATTTTTTGTAAAATTGTTTTAATTGATTTAATCTCTATTATTTTAATAATTAACATTTCAACTTTTAACTTATTTATTAATAATATATCTTTCAGTTTTAAGATGAGTCAAAGATTCTGGTTGAACAGTTCTCCATCGACACTAACTGGAAGAAATAATTGTTTTATCATTTGTCTAAATAGACTAGGTAAGGAAAACATTCTAGATTTGTAGTATTAATACAAATATTGATACAAAATTAGTTTAATATCAATCTAAAACACCCTAATATAGGGTATTTAAAAAAAAGAAATCAAATGTAAATTATCTTTCTTTTTAATAATTTAATTTACTATTTTCTAACATTGTTAGTTTTTGTACAAGAAAAATTGCATTTACTTGTAGATCTTACGCTTCATTGGTATGAGATAACAAACTAGGTCCACTTGATATATACCGGTCACAATTATAGTCTATTCATGAAATCACTCTTCCAAGTGTTATTGATAGATAATTTAAGTTGAATGGTATAAAAAAATGTCATTATCAATTTTCGTTATATTTAATTTTAACTTCACAATTAACAAACGTTAACATTAGTAATTCATTTAAAATTGGTTTTATATTATAATTATTTATTAATATTATTTAACCATTTGTTGTTTTTTCAGCTAGAATGTGACCAGAGGAAGATTAAATGGACATATCATATATTTCTCCATGGACACTGTAATCCATAGACGGATTTTTGACACTATATTTGAATATTTGTTGTTGAAGTTAATTGAATTTTGTGCAAAACCCCTGGAAGAATATTCTGTATCAGACTAACAGTATAAACGCCACCCAGTATTTCTGTTTACCTGCTGTTAAACATCGTAGTATCATCTTCAATCTCTTTATATTTTGTTTAATTTTATTTAAAAAAGTCTCATTATAATTTATTATTAATCAACTGTAATTCAGTTGTTTATATTGAATAACTTATTATCCTGTCTTCAACGTCCATATAAACTGTACTGTATTTATGACCACTACACTGATATCTCATTTGGCTAAATATTTTTAATTTTCAACTACATTAAAACAAAATTAAGATTGTTTAAATTTTTTTTTTTTTTGAATACTTGTATTATTGTTTGAATATTTTACACTTGTGTCAATACAAGTATCTTTAGTTTAACGATACTAACAGTATATTACTATTACAATTTTGACAAACATAATTATTAGCCTACCAAATAAATTATAAATGTAGCTTCTGTATTTGCTTATTTTTTAATATTTACTTACCTTAATAACATTAAAATATTAATTTATTGTAAAAATATCTTGACCTAACTGAAAGATTGAAAATTTGTAAACTGTTGTGAAATTATGTTGATGTTGTTAGGAAAAATTGTGTAGTCAAAATTTTGAATACCTAGATTAAAAAAAAAACGGTACAATTTTTTTTTTGCTAAACCAAGTAATTATACATTTGTAAATTTTGATGTTTAGTTTATAATATATACATTTTTAGTTAAAAAATATCTTTACTTAAGTATCATTTTATACTATTTATACTTTTTACCAGATTATTTTATGTGTTTTAAACTATTACATTTATTATTTCTATTATTACTATTTATTATTTATTTAAATGACTTATCAAACTTTATGAATTGTACTTTATAAATTATAAAATTGGTCTGAAATGTATACTGTGTTACTATAGGTAGCCTGATAGACAGGAAGTCTATATTGTTTTTTAGAAATAAAAGTTGTTTTTTCTTGGTTAGCTTAATTATATAGTGTGATTGACTAATTTTCTCTCATAATAATTTCAATTAGGTTAAATTATTTTTCAAAACATTTTTGTTTGTGTTATTTTACAACTGAAAACATGTTTTAATAACCACTTACTTTTTTGATAATTTTTAATTAAATAATATTTAATTATGATAAAAATTCAAAGCGTATTTAGTATATAGTATATATTTGTTTATAATTTTATTATTTAGAAATGCAATAGTTTTTAGATGTAGTTTTTGACACAATAAAGTAAAAGTAAACCAAATGTATTTTTTCTAAATCTGTTCTCATAGACACGTTTACTCTCGATAACGAGTGATTTGTATCTGTATATTGTATTAAGTGATATTATATAATACGTTTAAACGAAGGATGTTTAACATATTGAATACTCTCTTTGAGTATACAATGATGTGTTCGATATAAATTGTATTATAAAGTCCAGATACTGTTATCTTTATTTATATGCATAGTATAATGTAGTAAATAATTATAGATTCAACATTTAAATAATAAATAAGCTTTAGTAAGTTTAACCCTTAACAATACCTGCTATTATCTAATAACTATAGACATATATAAATAATGTCTTGATAATAATTGAATAGTTTTATAACATATTCAATATTTTTGATATTTTCATTTTAGTCAGTTATCAATGAATCAAAGTATACAACTATTTTCTTTTTAATAGTAACGCAGTTACATCTTATATGAATCATAATTCATGAAACACAATTTTGTAGCTCTATACAGTTTTGACCTCTAAACTTTAAGTTATCCAGATTAAAATAGTTTTGAATATTGAAAACCATATGGTCAGTTTTATTCAAATTCAACTATAAAAACTCGTAAAACCATGTAAATATGTTTTAATAACCAAATATTATACTACTTCATTATTTGGGATTTAATGATTTTCAAATATTTTTGATAGAGACAGTGATAACGATATTGGTTTATAATGGCTACAGTCTAGTAATTATAACTAGAGCCCTAGTAATTATAATTACCGACTGAAATAATAGATAATAACTACTGAACAGTTATTTATTTCCTGTTTTGTGTAAAGGAATGAAGACACATCTATTGGGGCACTTACCTGAAAATAATGATAAATTAAATACCTACAACTTTTATACTTTTCATTGTTAACTACAATTTAGTTAAGTACAACTGTTTAACAGTATAAAGTTAGAATTATCTTCTACTAGTTTAATCTAGTATTTCTAACCAAAATTATGGGGGTATAAGATATTCCTAACACAATTATACCATTTTTAATTAATGTTAAATAAAAATGGGATTATCTAATCTGTTTTTAAATGTTCACTTAGTTAAAATAGAGTTAACCTGACCGCTTGATATTCAATCTTTTAATTTCTGATTTGACAATTTTATTACTTACATATTAGTGGAATTGGAAATAGCCTCATTAGTTTTCACATTAAATATGTCCATAGCTACGTTTATATCATTTAAATTTTTACAACTTCACCAATCTTAAGTAAATATTAACATACTTAAATCAGTCTTATTATAACTTATTAAACTTTTTGTGGGCAAAAAGAGCTTTAACAGCAGATCTCGATGAGATAAGAGATAAGCGAGATAAGAGATAAATAAATATGATGAGGTGCTGCAACTTGCAATTTTATCTATTTATTTTATAATATGTATTATTTCTATTTTTTTTATAATATAAGAAAAGTATACATTTCTTAATAAATGGAATGTAGGCAGAATTAATAACAGAAAAGTTATAATATCACTTCTATAAGAAACAAATCTAATTGAAAATAATTGTATTTCTACAAAGGCAATCGAGGTAAAAGATAATTAGCCAAGTCTTTGCCAGGCTTGTACAAAAATTTTTTATTACTTTTCACTAGTATCTTACAGCATCACTTTAGACATTTAATTCTACTTATGTTTGGAAATGTGAAATATCAAAAATTCTTATAAATCTATGGATCTATGAAAATATAATTTTAAAAGATCTAAATGAAATATGGATATACCTAAGTAGGTATTCTAATTTCTAATCGATTTTTATACTATCTGATTATCAGAGTATTAATTAAAATAATTAAAAAAAAGCTTTATGTCAATATTGTCCACCGTAAAACGGCAGGATTTAATCCAAAAATTATTTAACTACAACAGAAAGCAAGTTCCTAGAACAGAAAAATATATATTAAACACGAGGGTACCATACCTAATTTATAAAGGATGGAACAGTACAATCGTTTGAAGAAGTTTTGCAGTTATTTAATTAAGATCTTTGTACCATACCAAGGGTAGATCAACATTTATGTGATGAGTATTTGATACGCTCGCATTAATGTGTATCAATTGTCATATTATGCGATTTCTGGTGTAATTATTCATAAATTATTAATTTAACTATTCACTAAGTAAATGGCCATAATAAATGAATAAGTACATAGATTAATAAAATATGGGCTATGCAATCTTCTAACAAACAAGGACATTTTCAAATCAAGAGATAATTGTAAATTTGCAAATTTATATTGACCAAAAATTGTATCATATTTTTAAATCATATGAATAACTATTTCAGAACAAATTCATTTTGTTTAGTTTGGTTTATATAATAAAAATATATACCCGGAGTAGCTTAATATAAACTAATTTCTGTAAAATATTTAGTGAATAATAATTATTTTAAAAACCTACTAATTGATTATAAATAACATTCAGTCTTGCAAGGTATTTTAATACCGATCAGTCTGATTTGATAATCTCACCAACATAAAAGCAAGTTTTTATTAAATTACATTATATATTTATTGAGTATGACGTTTATACGATTACGACCCAAGTTTGATCTTTTTTATTAATACAACAGAATTGTTAAATCTAGTTTACAGTAATTTTATATTATGCCATATTCGTATTATCTACCTATTATCCCATGCAAAAGGGGCCGTACAACAATTTTTTTTCTCTTCACGAGTCTTTATCTGGCAAAAGGTTCACTTTGGACTATAACCTTATAATGTATATATTGATTTATGTGAAAACTTGAAAATGAAATATGTGTTTTGTTCTAGTTATTCATGTAAGGTATTTAAACTACAAGTGGCATATGTTCCGTTATCTTGCTCTAATATATCCTTTAGGTACCAAATGTTGTTAATAATATATCTTCTAAAAGACAAGATTGAAGACAAAGCTTATAAGCTCCTACCTGTATTCTTTAACTACAGAATACATATGTAAGATGTGGTAAAACTAATTTATACTTGACAGCCAAATTCTGAAATCGTTAACTAATTTAGGTAAAACGTAAAAATAATGTTTTATTTAAATAGTAATATAAACAATTTGAGGGAAATTTTAATAAAATTATTATTATTTTATACCAAATAATATTAAATTATAACATATACTTATATGATAGGTATAATATAATGTAATTTATTATGAATTTTACGTGTATAGTGTATACGATTTAAATTGTTACGATTTACGATTTAAATAATTGATAAAGATCTAACTAAAATTTGCAATAAAGATAAGAACCTAACTAAAGGCAATGTTTTTGATATTAAAATACGAAATTTCTTTTGGCGGGTTTTTGGTAAAATCGATGTTGGTACTATCTGTAGTATTACACATTTTATAGGTTATGTAACATTTTTTTTCTTATCACGCGTTATCATTTTTTGGAAGAACTACCCCCAACTCCGACCGTTCTTAGGCTGATACGTGATGGCGACTTTGTGAAATGTTAAATATTCGATCAGTAGAATAAGTGGTGACAAGTCACCATAAAAAGTAACGGTGACATTTTGGTCACTGTCACCATTGTAACCGTTACTAAATTTTGTCACTTTCTCCCATCTCTACACCAAATCACGGACTATAATGAGTTGGGGGTCACCGTTACTTTTTATGGTGACTTGTCACCACTTATTCTACTGATCGAATATTTAACATTTCACAAAGTCGCCATCACGTATCAGCCTAAGAACGGTCGCCGGTCAGCCGTCGCGTTCTGCGGCGAAGTGAGAAGGCCCCAGTGACCGCAGCTGTCACGGACGGTTGTCTGTAACTATGGTTGAAATATACAGGTTATTGCACATCGTCTCGAATCGTTATCTTCAGAAAAAAAATTGCCGCGTAACGGGATATCAATTTTACTATTACTATATATTTTACTGTGTACATATAATATACCTACAGTATACTTTATTATTGCTAATTGCTAAGCGTTACGCTGACATATTTGATTTCATCATCAAAGGGTCCTATTAATAATACGTTTTTGAGACACGTAAATACTAAATGTGGTAAATTGAACCAATATTACTTCCACCAAGCTAAAGGATTACCTACTTTTGATAATAAATCTATTTCTAGATATCTATTGACTTAAGAGGACGTTATTTCCCCTATTTATTAAGGCGTTATGTTATTCCGTATAGTCATTTTTTTGGAAAATCCTAATTTTAACATAAAACTGAAGTGTTAATATTTGTTCAGTAATTAGGACTGTGTTTTTGAATTACCACAGCAGCATCCTTGACAGGGATTTAAAAAAAAATTAATTGAAACATAACTACGCAGAATACGCTTTACTCAGTTCATAGTGGTTTTAGAGCAAAAACACCTATTATAAAATCGAATGATATCAAAATTTCAGAGACAATGCCATGTCCGATTTTGAAAATAACAACATAAAAAAAGTATTAATTGTCAATACCTAGTTTTTTTGAAAGTAAAAAAATAATGATTTTAAATGTTAAATATTTGGTTTATCCAAAAAAGAATAGGTATGACATTGTTTCCAAATTCTTTTCATTTTTCATTTTTGTTATCAGTATTTTTGCTATGAAATACAGCTTCACAGAGCGAGTAAAACGCATTCTGCGTAGGTATATTTAACGCTGTACAATTAGGTGTATAACATACTCTTAAATAATACCTTTAGATATAGGTATTTGTTCCTTATGCATAATAACATTTGATCTAATTTACTATGTCTACTGTAGCATTTATAATTTCAGATTTTGTTTAAGCGGAATTTTTTAGGTTAATGGTAACTATTTAAATCTTGGTTCTAAAAATGTACTATTCTTAAATTACTGTTTTCCAAGTTGGAGAAACGTTTGACGAGTCCATTTTTCAGTTGTAAAATAACTTTTGAAATATTAGTAACATGATCTTTTACATACATTTTATCTGTCACTGCCTTTAAGCTATTGCCCGTAATAATTACCAAAGAATCACTCATGTATATTTCTCCACTCACTGCTTTAGTAACTTCCTCAAACGACTTTAATATAAGACAAAGTTCCTTACAAATTTTGCAATCATTTGGTAATAAAGTAGGCAAATTAATATCGAGTATAACAACTGTTGCTTTTAACGCATTTTCCAATTCTATGAAACGACTTAACATATAATAGGTAGAATTCCACCGTGTGGCTACATCTTGCAATATTTTTTTTTGGTGTAGCTCGCAAATTTCGTTGATATTTATCAAGTTTATGGGAGGCATTCGAACTTCTTTTGAAATGCCCCACCAATGATTTAATTGTATTAATTATATTTGTTATTTCAGTTACTTTTTAACGATTCTTGGACAATTAAATTGAGCGAATGGGCAAAACATCCAGAATGCTTAATATTTTAATTATTCAACGCTCCTTTTATACGGAGGTACTATCAGATACCATTAGTAAAATTGTATTATCTAGCTCTCAGACACTTATAATAGTCTGTATTTCTTGACTCAGATTTAAACTAGTATGTTTTTCTTCAAATGACGTATATAGTAACAAAATATATTTTAAACAAAATCAGCTTTGAATATTGATTAAAGTTCCACAATCTGTCATTTAACTTAAGGATAATGAATCTACTTTTATATGTATCTTCATATAATTTAGGTGCACATTTTTCATATAAAACAGGCAAAGAAGTATTTGATAAGTATTGGTTTCTAGCCTTTCATTTAGCAGCATGAGTTTTTTTAAGTGTAAGTAGATATTAATCATTAGACGATGGACCTTTCACATTATATGCTAAACGACAACTACTTGTAGAAGCACAAACTTATGAAACAACAACCATCTGTTATTTCAGGTAGGTACCTAACATTAAATAAGCCATGATATTATGTACATATGTATTATATATATATGTATACATATATATATATGTACGTTTATATATATATGTATACATATATATATGTACGTATATATATATTTGTATTAAATAACTACAAATAATATAGTATGTATTCATTGACAAATATTTAACTAAAAATAGTATAATAAAATATACTAAAATTTTTAAGCTGTAAATACTATTGGTAGTAGGTACACTAATAGTTATTATAATTATTATTGTTATAGTTATTTTGCAAAAAAAAAGTTAATAAATTTCTAATTATTTCAGAAAATCTAAATAATGGCCTAAGTAAGGTATTATAGTACGTAAATTTTAACATGGTGGTATTTTCAGATTTTTCACTATTGCAATTAGTTTAAAATAAGGCTTTTGGTTTTTTCTGCCATGATATGGAAAATCTAAAAAGTATTCTATTTTCACTTTTTTTTTAACATACACGTGATTGTGGTCACGTGACTTCCCCTCGAGTGATTTTGCCAATATTTTCACCCTTATCGTCTTATGCCTTCTAAATATTCACATTGATTTCTTTAACAGCTAGTGTAAATTGTAAAAAAAACTATCTTAATTATAATTCATAAGTTTTGTCATCTGTGTAATATTAAAATAAAGATAGTTCTACTCAAGTTATAACTGAATTTTATCATGAGTGACTCGAGAAAACGAACTAGTGAACTATGGCAGTTTTTTACTTATATTGTCTCAAATCATGCCAAATGGGATGCATGTCATGTAAAAATTTCACATAAAACTACCATGTCTAATTAAAAAAAACATATGGAAAGGAGGCATCCATTGGTTAATTTAGGAATACCCTCTACATTTGAGTTACCACAAGTAAGCTCAGACAAGTTTATTTTACTTGAATTTAGAGTTTTCTATAATTTATTTAAAATAATTATCAGTGTACTACCAATAGTATTTACAACTTAAAAATAATTGTATTATATTTTATCATACTATTTTTAGTTTAGTATTTGACAATGAATACTTATCTATTTTATTTTTAATTATTTAGTATATATTTATTATATGTACATAATATCATGGCTCATTTAACTTTAGGTACAACAACCACCTGTTGTTGCCTCTACAAGTGGTTGTCGCATGGATGTTGCCTCTACTAGTAGTTGTCGTATGGAAGATAATGTGGACGATCCATTGGCTAATGAAGATACACCTACAATTAAAAAAGGGTATGTAGCTAAAAGAAAGGCTAGCAACCAACTTTCTTTGCACGCTTATGTCCCAAAGAAAATATCTGCAAGCGGTAAAAAAACTTTAGATGATGGTTTATTAAAATTATTTTATATAGACTGTAGACCATTTAGTATGGTAGAAGACACAGGGTTCAAGAATTTTATTAAATTATTAAATCCATCATACACCCTGCCAAGTCGAAAGACTTTATCAAATACCGCACTACCTTATTTATATGAGAAATGTGTATCCGATATGAAAATTAAAATGAAAGCAGAAGCATTATCTATATGTTTAACAACAGATTGTTGGACTTCCATTAACAATCAAAGCTTCTTAGCGTTAACGGCCCATTATTTAGATAGCAACTTTAGTTTAAATTCGGTTTTGTTGCAATGTTCTCCTTTTAAAGAGACACATACTAGTTCAAATTTGAGTAAAGAAATGCAGACAATTATAACTGACTGGGAGCTAAATGACAAAATTGTATTAATTGTATCTGACAATGCCTATAATATTAAAGGAGCAATAAATAGTTTGAATCTAAAGCATTTTGGATGTTTTGACCATTCACTAAATTTAATAGTCCAAGAATCGTTAAAAATAACTGAAATAACAAATATAATAATTAAAATTAAATCGTTGGTGGGGCATTTCAAAAGAAGTGCGAATGCCTCCCATGAACTTGATAAATATCAACGAAATTTGGGAGCTACACCAAAAAAAATATTGCAAGATGTAGCCACGCGGTGGAATTCTACCTATTATTTGTTAAGTCGTTTCTTAGAATTGGAAAATGCGTTAAAAGCAACAGTTGCTATTCTCGATATTAATTTGCCCGCTTTGTTACCAAATGATTGGAAAATATGTAAGGAACATTGTCTTATTTTAAAGCCATTTGAAGAAGTTACTAAAGCAGTGAGTTGAGAGAACTATATGAGTGCTTCTCTGGCTATTGTAATGGCTAATAGTCTAAAGGCAATAACTGAAAAGATGTATGTGAAAAATTATGATATTAATATTACAAAAGTTATTGTAGAGTTGAAAAAAGGACTAGAAAAACGTTTCTCCAACTTGGAAAATAGTAACACTCTTACCAATTGTACATTTTTAGATCCCAGGTTTAAACAGTTACCCTTAAGTGAGAAAGTTGCCACTCTTACGAAAAATAGAATAATAAGTGCTACAGCAGAAAAAGTTAAATTTAATAAAACAATACAAGATAATATGACAACAACTAGCTGCAATGAGGAGATAGAAAGTGATGAGTTTAGTATTTGGAATAGTTTTGACATAATTAGATCAAATGTAACACCCCAAGGGACAAATACATCCAAAGGCATAATTGAGGTTAATAGATATTTAGAAGAAGATCTTTTGATTAGAACTGGTGATCCCTTGGCTTGGTGGAAAGAGCATGGGTACAACTACCCACATTTACGAATTTTGGCACGAGAAAAGTGTTGTGCAATGGCGACATCGGTACCATGCGAAAGAGTTTTTTCGAAGGCAGGATATGTGTTTAATGAGCGCCGTAACCGCTTAAAACCAACTAAAGTCAACCAAATACTATTTTTAAACCATAATTATAAATTTTAAATATAATATTAATTTAAAAAAAAAGTTCTTTTTTTAAATTTAAATGTTTACATCGTGTACAAAGTATATAAGAGCAATAAAAATAATTAAAGATAATATATTTTAAAATAAGTAAAAAACATTACAAAAGTTTAAACTACAGAATAAAATTTCCATTTATAACATCCAATATCCATTTTTTAATTGTTTTACAACAAATGTAAAATTAAGTGATTACAGATATTTACTATTTTGTAGTTTATCACGGTGATAGTGACAATATTATCGTAGTAGTGGGGTCACCACTGGCAGTGTCGCCACGGGCGCCACAATTTTTGTTTTTTTTTTGTAAATGTATATTTTACTACTTTAATCACTGGTCACCATATATTTTACACAAGTGTCGCAGTGACTACTAGTGACAGTAATGTCGCCGTGACAAAGTCGCAGCGACGAGTTTACTTACCCTACTCTAATTTGGTGTAACCCCGATGTAGAGAAGATAAGGTGATACCACTCAACTTCTTATCAGTAAAAATCTGGGGTCAAATGCTTCAGGCATTTTGGTAGTTCAGCTTCGCTGTACAGGCGGCGCCACCATTCGCCCGGAGGCCGACATTTTCTATGCAGCTTATGGACGATAAACGTTTTATTTTTTATTTTTATGTTAATTACTCTTTATTTGGAGTTTTTATTATTTTTATTGTCTTATTTAGTAATAGTAATTATTTTGTTAACTTTTTAATTGCGAAAACGGTGTTTTTTAACGGCATTAAAGTAAATATTAGCACTAGAATATAGCTTTCATAGTTAATTAAATTAAATTTATTCTGATCTAGTCTTTGTCCAGCACAGTTATTTATTTTATTATTTTAGCTACTCTACTAATATGAAGTAGTATTCCAATACTAATTAGTCATTAGTATACATGGTCATAATTTCTAGTTCAGAGTAATAGAATAAAACTAGAGTAGAGCAAATATTGTCAATAAATCCAAAAGATCTACATTAGTCAATGAATGTTATTTGTAAAAATGAATAAGAACAATTTAATAAGAACATTTTATAATTATATATGCCGCGGTTTATTATGTAGACACAAAATATAAACAATTATTTGTGATGCAAATATCATCTCTAGGAACACAATGTAGAGAATATGTCTCTACTTCGTCCCTAGGCATTGCACGTATAATTGGGCTTGAGTTACACGGTAGTCGGGCTTTCGAAGACACTTAATTGGGGTATATTAAAGTAATTAATATCCACCTTACACAAGCGATGCTTATTTTTCGGGGGTAAATTAAAATAATCGGAAAAAATGTATTTATTGTTATGTACAGTGATGTACTAACAGGGGGGTTCGGGTTCAAACCCCCAAAGCCAAAAATAAAATTGTGTTTTAAGTAATATATTATAGGCATTTATTATATAATTGTTACAATGTTACTTCCTGAAGTCATTTAGAACTTGAAGTAAATAAATAATAATTTAACAATTATATTTTAATTACTAAGTGTTAAGGGGAATTGCGGCTACCTAAGTAAGAATTAAAATATCTTCGGAACTATAAGTCCAGAAATTTCGTTATTTCTTGAAATCGTACTATCGAGTTATTTTTCCTAAATAACTCTCCGATCACTGTTTTAATATACCCTACTTTATAAGTCCCTTTAGTTACCATAGAATAAGCTTTATCTTGTAAAAATGTCTAGTTTCACATATGGTTTTATAGGAAACTACATTTTTTTTAAAGAAATTGTCGTTATTCTTTATAACAAATTATTCATAGACCTTCAACAACTATAAACTCAATTTGAAAAAGCCTTCTCTGGTGCTTAAAATTAGATATAGGAGGGGGGAGGGAGGGGTTGAGGACAATTTTTTCTTGTACATAATACGTGTTATTATATTATATATCGTATAGAATAATTTCATATATATTGTTATAAAAGGATAGTCATCGTTCGACTATAAACGTCTTTTGTGGAATAT
The DNA here is from genome assembly GCF_023614345.1 of Adelges cooleyi. Taxonomy (NCBI): domain Eukaryota; kingdom Metazoa; phylum Arthropoda; class Insecta; order Hemiptera; family Adelgidae; genus Adelges; species Adelges cooleyi. The sequence goes on from NW_026096368.1 coordinate 89,883, forward strand.
ACGAATATTGTGGTTTTTTAAATAATATATAATCTATAGTCCTGTAATAAAAAAAAATTACATGTAATATATTTATATTTAGCAATAAAAATGACAGTAGCGTATAATAATATGTAAGAAACCCTATCAGCTCCATGTAAAAGTCGGCCTCCGGGCGAATGGTGGCGCTATCTACGTGACAAAATTGTACTACCAAAATGCCGTAATTTCTTGACCCACTGATTTGGTTGGAGTGGCATCACCTTATCTTTTCTACATCGTGGGTGTAACGCATAATCAGCTGCTGATAACGCGGCTTTCGTTTTATCAATTATCACGAATTGATCGGAGCGGCTGTCATTTTGGAATATAGGTGGCTTCCGTTATTTAATAAATTTTTCCGTCGTTTTGTCATTTGACGACGAGATTTTATTGATTTTGCCTTTTACTGTATTGTACGGCTGAATCGATACGTCAGTTGTTTAGCGAGTTAATGTCGATTGTTGTAATACTAAAAACGTACAATTTTTTTTCCGTGCAAAATTACAAAATTACGTGGCTTACACGTTTCGATAAACGGCCTTTGCAGGCTGTTGTTGTACATACAGCTATGCGTTTTTTTCATTAAGAGCCCCTCTATTAATATTAAAAAGAGCTACTGAGTTAAAATAATCATGATGATGCTGTTCAAATATATTTATGTTCTTCTGTGTCTTTTAACTAATAATACTTTAGTTACTGCAAGGGTTTACAATGACATAACTATAAGGATTTTAAAAATTATAATATTCTGTCCGTAATATCAAATGTGTTGTTTATCATGTGACAAAATTGTTTGACATCTTTCAAACTGCACATTGTCATAAGACAAAAGATAGATAGTATTAGTTACAGACACACTGGATGGTTAGTGTTAGGCTCTTAGTTGAGTTGCCGACAGTGTTAAGGTTAGCTGTGCGGTTTCTTCTCAGATGTCGAAGAACCGTTGTAATAGTGAGTTAATTATAGATTGAATGAAGATGGGATAGGTACAAGGTGCGAACAAATCGTAAGACGCGTGTACTTTTGAAAGGTATGTACACTGTGCTAAAAATTCGCAAGACAAGTGTTCGTGATAAGGAAAAAGTCAATGATGTTGAATAAACAAACTCAACGGATAGTGACAACTGAATACTTTTTGATAAGTGGTGTACTGAAGTCGACTTGAAGAATATTGCTATTTAGTAATTTTTGCAATTAATCGTTATTTTTAAAAAAAAATATATAGGTTATTATTATTAAATGTAAGCTAACAACTGTTTTAATTGTGAAATATTGCACCTATGGCTAGGGATTATTACAATCCTTTGGAATTTTAAAAAGGTTGGTGGAAAATAAATTTGAACGAACACAAATAAATCACAACGAACATTGTTCGCGTACATGCTGGCGCACAAGTTGGCCAGTTGGCCATGAACATCTTCATTCTTTAATTATAAGTACCGTACATCTTCCATACTGCATGTAGTGGAAATCATTAAGATGTGTAACTGGCTAATTCTTAAACTGTTCTATTATTTTTTCCGTAATTAATATAGTTTAAACATTAATAGCTTTATTTATAGGACAGTTAATTGTTGACCATTAACAGTGAAAAATTAGGAAACTGATGCTATAACAGTCTAATTAAAAAAAAAAAAAAAATTACCCACCCATAAAAACATCTCATTTCTGTATCAATAAAGGTACACAAATCTTTTAATATTCATATATTGACAAAATTCGCCTATACCAAACCTCTTAATAAATAAAAAATTTGGCGTTCTTATTAGTGCAGTTTTTAAAACAATACGATTGTATTTCAGCGTTGAGACTTGGACATAATAACAAAAAGAGCAATATCCAAAGAAGACAATGAAAAAAATAATTTGTTTTCATTGACTGAATTATGCTTACGACAACTTATAGCAAGAGTCTCGTTCGATCGTGCTAAGAGTGTTTTTGTCCCGTACTGAAGTGTGTTTGTTTTGTATTCTAGTTCATTATTTCAATTAGTAAATAAGAAAGTATAAAATTATTTTGTAAAATTTCAGAAATTGAGATGCTGTTTCTGATGAAAGTTTTAAAAATATTAATTTAAGTATTGGTGATGTCCCTTCTAAGACTAATGCTATTGCCAATGAGAGTGTCGGGCCCACGGTATTAGATTTCCACTGGCAGAGGATGTGCTTGAAATCTCTGTTAATGGTACTGTAAATCTCTCTTAACTAATTACTAATAATGAATGGTGTTATCAATACACACATCCCACTTTATCATGTATGCATGTATACCGTGTACTCATAATAAAAATCATGTACTCCATCCGATTATTTTTAATAGTAGGTAGGTATATGCTGTGTTTAGAAAAGTAGAAAGTGGTTACTGATTTAGAAATCTTAAACCATAAGCAAAATGTCTTTGGTGAAGTGGGAGAGCTTCCTATAAATTAAATAAATACCTCAACAAAAAAAGTTTTCCTAATATTTACTTATACATCACTACTACTAGAAACTAGTTGAACAAGTAATAAGCCCAGAGTTTTTGAACAGGTAGCACCTTCTAAAATAATGTTAAATTTCTATCACAGCTGGCCTATAAAAGTATTTTCAGCCCAAATTTGTGTATTTAATACTATTTTTTTTTTTTTTAATCGAGCAAATAATAACTAACAATAATTGTAAATGATTACAATTATAATTAAATTGATTTTTAAGATTACACACAAAGAAATGTTAAGGTTGTTAGGATTTTACCATAAAAATATTTTGGTTAGATTTGAATCGACTAGGCATCCACAGATTCGCTTAGAAGCGTTTATTTAAAAGTGATTTTATCATTTTTATTAGTTATAATAATTCCTGTAGATAACTCCGTCCCCACTCCAGCAGTTTTTTTTTAAACCAAAGTATATATATATGTTTAAACATTGACTAAATTAAAACGTTGGCGTACTTAGTCAGAATTTTTCACGATTGTAAACTGATAACGATTTATGAAAAACTATTCATTTATTGATGATCTAGGTATAATAGACTTTTGACATTGTAGAAAGTTAAAACAAACTAAATTACCTCATTGACATATTTTGTAATTATCAGCTACAAGCTGTGTGTAAAATACATACCCTTATTAGCTAGATATGAAAAGTTATTACTTATTAAGTATTTATTAGTGAAGGTAAATACTAGGTTATCTATTGTTGATTTAAATTTATTATTTTATACAACTTAATTTAATTAAACTTTTTGTATTAATATAAGTTGCTAAGAAATTAAACAAGTTTTTTCAAAATAATTATATTTAAATCCCTTCTTATGATATTTTATATAGCATCAGTTGAAGGGATTGCAATTTCATTTGAGCGAATAAATGAGTACAGTGACTATGACTAGTTCAACTGGCAACTAGTTCTTGTGTTGGTTTGTCGAAAATTCACTGGGCTAACTGTAGTAACATCGTGTAACAACATAGTTCTGTGGTGTGCCATTATAGTAATCGAGATCAAAAAAAAAAAAAAATATGTCTTCGACTACTCGGTTTGAAATAAAATATATTATATAAAAAAAAAAAGAGTGAATGTTGATGTCACTGCACTGATTGCAGTAAACATATTTTGCCTGTTTACTCTCAAAGTTGGGCAACGATAATTCCCCAAGATTGAGTAGCTATAACTTTTGAACTGGAAAAGACTACAACACAATAAATAAGGTAAAAAATAGTGTGCCCGGTGAAGAAAAGTGCGTTCCATAAATGTTGTTTTAATTAGTACAATTTATAACGTGTGAAGGCATAAACATTTAATACATAGTGAAATTGGAGAATTTTTAATTTGTTGAACTTCATAATAACATTAATATGCCTATCGTTCAAATTTCAATCTGTGAACAGGACGCAGTGCGTCAGCGGTTATCAGCCGATAGCTCTTAACAGTGTTATCATTATTCGAGATAACAACCGCATCTACTGCGATACCGCGGGTGTACCGTGTACGAATCGTGCAATAAGATTGTAAACCATAGCCGATCATCAACAACCATTGAAATAAATATATATATATACTACTATAATGTCACTAAAATCGATAGTTTGATTTGTCATACATAATGTGATATTATATCTAAGACAACTGCTAAGCAAACTATCGATTATAGTTGGATAATTTAATCGATAGTTTGTATTCGGTTGTGCTTCTATAGTCTATGCCCATCACTGCGGACGCCATTTCCGTGTTCCAGCCGTCAGGGGCTTTGTTCGCTCGGCGTCCGCTGAAATTCGGTTGCCGTTCGCGGTTCGCCTATTCTAACGACGTACCGAATCGAATGCGCGTTGTTCTCAGTTTCGTTAAATTTTTTAATAATCGTATTGCTTTTTTTACTCAAAACATAAGTCGAAGTGTACCTGTATGTTAATTTAACTTTTGCGGCTGTATTCGAAATTCCGTCGCAAATATTACAGTTTTTACTGCGGTATGAAAAAAAAAATGCCTATATCAAATTTGTTGTGCACACGGCAAGATGGCCGCCAACGTCGAATGGTTTTCGACTGCACCTTCGTTTCGTGTGATGGGTATGTAGATTTGAATTTGATTGAATTTGTTTCACTTTTCCGGTCTCTTGGTTAAAAATTGTTTTAAAACATTTGCCGAATACTGAAATTCAATCGAGGACAATTTTATTGAATTTTTATTGCCTTTTGTGTCCACGACTACGTGCGAATATAAGGCGGGTTAGGTTATACGGCGCCCATTTTCTCAGTGGAATTAAACAAAATAATAAAATGTACTTGGATTTAAGAATAAAAGAACAGCCACGAGAACATGGCCGAAGGTCATAGATTATGCGTTCTTTATTTCCCATGGTAAATTATCGATATTTCCATTCTGATTTCAATTATTCTGTGTTCATATTCAATGTCTAATGAAATCTGAAATACTTGATCGTCGATACGATTAAAAAAAAAAAAATCCGATGTATAATAGGTAGAATGTTAATAACGGAAAAATATCTTTCATACATTTTTATCTGTATTCGTTTTCCAACATTCGATTTAACCATATGTACATCTAATATAGTATGTATGTTTTCTTAAATGGTAATAGTTGAACGTTTCAAACAAAAAAATATTATGCCATTAGCATATAAACAATAAGCAAAAACAAATAACTTGGTTGTTTAAAGGTTATTATTGAACTTAATGTACCATATTATTGGCGAGTCAAATGGACAGTTTACAGTCGCATTCACACACAACAAAACAATAGTAGTCGTTCCTTGGTTTCAGCATCATTAAATGCCACCTAAACGTTAACAATGCTGCTATAAACATAATCGTGTACAATGTTTAAAAATTTGACAAGTGACTAATTTTTGAGCTACTTGATAACTATTTAAAATAATTTGTTCTCACTGCAATCTGGTATACTTCTTAATTCGTAACTGGTACAGTGAAAAAATATGACATTACTGGTACAGTGCAGTGTGATACACCGCTACATTTAAAAAGCGATATTGCATTCCCCTCTGGATCCTGGTGTTTCAATGATTAAAATAAAATGTAATAGGGTGAATGATACCAGTGAACGACAGTATAACAGGCCTGATAAGAGAACACATTTTTAAATACCAATCCGATAAGAATTTTTACTGTTCAAGTACATTAAATTGTCGTACAACTTCTATACATCAATAAAATTCTAAAATCGGAGTTGTTTTCATTCACTCTAATAGCTAAAATAATTGATCAATTAGTTTCCTTATAGACCTAGTGTAGAACACAATTTTCTAGTGTATGACACCAAGAAAACCCAGTAAATGACACTTTTTTTAAAAATATTTTTTATCAATTAAATGCCAATAAAATAAAGAAAAATGTCACTTCTTCTATATTGCATAAATTAACTTAAACATTACATAAATTTGTAAATTCCTACTAGATGAACAACATTTTAATTATTAAATAAGTATTTTAAACAAATAGTCAGTCTCAACCTTGAGATCATTAAATTTAGTATAAATATGCTTTTTGTAATAGACTAATAATAATATACATATACATTTAATAATAATAATGATGATGATAGTAACTCATTTGGTGCAATTTTATTTTTATTTTACTGGTGAAACTAGTCAGAATAGGAACTGTCTTCTTCATCGCTATTCACACTAAAATGGCATAGAAATTCTACACATTCCTCAGATACGTTGAAATTAATACTTGACCTATGTTTTTTTGGTATACAATCTACGTGATATTGTGCCAAACAACCATCACACTCAATCCATTTTCTAGCTAAGCCTCTTATCGATTCTGAATAATACTAAGCTTCATAAACTTTACACGTCCATTCTTCTTCTAAATCGTTAACAACTTTTTTATTTTTTTTTCCAAGTTTATTTTTTTTTATTTTAGCTTTTTCTAAACGTTTTATTCTTCGTTCTTCTGCTTTCTTTTTTTCTTCGGCTTTTTTGAGGTGAAATATCTGAAATTGGTCTGATGTTACAACTGAAGGCATTCTAATTTTCCTTCTAACATTTTTTCGGAGGAGTTTTTGGCCATAACAAATGTTTTTTAAATGAAGAAGGAACATCTACTCCATTTGTTACTGGACAAATAATTTTGGCTAATTTATCTTGCCTTTTTTCAGTTGATATTAGTGTATGAAAAATCACTATTTTGACCATTTTCAAAAGAAATAATATGGGCTGCACTTTTTATGGGTGTTTCATATCGACAGTGTTTTGTAGAAAGGGCGTAACCCACATTTTCATAATTGTTTACGGGAGAGTAAAAACATTGCAGAAAATACAGTTTTAATCAAAGTGTTCTCAAAATTACATTTTTGGAAAATAGAAATATTAAGAAAATAATTTTTATATTAATAAAGTTAATATAAACATAGAGTATCATTGTAACTGTCACTTAAAAAAAGGTATAAGTGGGTTATGCCCTTATTGCGTTTCTAATTTACAAGCGCTTTTTATTTCAGTGATCGTTTGTGGCTTAAGCCCTTCTTGTAATTTTAATTTCCCAGCGCCTTTTTGATTTTAGAATTTTTTTGTGGCTTAAGCCCTTCTTGAATTTTATATTTCTAATCGCCCTTTTTATTTAAGTAGGTAGATTTTTTTAAAATTTAATTTGGTTTCATAAGTAAATTTTTGGTATTGTATAAACCTGTTATGAAGAGTAATTAGATAATTTAAATAATTGAAAACTATAATTGATTATACTCAGACTTATAAAACTTTTATTATAAGAGATCAACATCAATAAAATATAAAATGAATAGGTAAATAAAAAATCTTTCACTGGATAATAAATTTTTAGTAATGTATACATAACATTAATGGTGTGTAGGAACTCTCCTTTTGAGTTGTATATAATTACTAGATAATTAAAATATAACAATATTATTTTTAAATAAAAGTCTATAAACTATGTTGCTTCATTAAAAAAAGTTCATCATCAATAAGTAAACAAAAAAATCTATTAACAGAAATAAATATTTAAAATTGAATAAAATATAATGTTCACTTTCATTTTGAATGCTATTCTTAAATGACTCACAGAATGTACACTTGTCCTTTTTTGGAACATGAATACCAATATTGTATTCTGTGTTCCACCTCTTTTTAAAAACACCACTAGTAGCAGGTAAAACATTATTCAATTTACAATCTTCTTTATAAACCCTGTATACATTTTCTAAACTTTGGAAATCATTTGTTGTATATTTTTTATTGCTTGAACTTCTACAGTAATGTGATGGAACGGCTGGCAACTTTTCTATAAATTTATCAACATATTCCATTTGGTTATGAGGAGTTTTATTTTTTGACGGTTGTCTACCTCTATTATCAGATTTAGCTGAAAGTAAGTCAGACTTGTTATTCCGAGTGTACCTAAGCAGCTTTTCAGATATATTCAATGTGCTCAGTATAAATTGTCTACAAACTTTTACTTGCACATTGTCAATAACAATAGAGTAACTATAAGTGCATGAACGATTATTGACATGGGAGACATAATTCCTTTTGACATCTTGCATACTCATACAACTTAATAGATAATCTCTTTTTCTATTGTGATCCAATTCATTCCAATATCTATTAAAAATTACTGACCTTTCCTCCTCAGTTATGAAGGAACACTTATTTAAACATTTTTTATTTAAACAAGGATTTGGTTTCATTTCCTTTTGTGCAACTAACTCAAAAGTGTTATCTTGCTTTATTTTCTTATAACATTTCCCTTTCTCTCGGTTTAATATATTAACAACACGATCATCTTTCTTTCTCTTTTTTTTCCCAAAAACTTCCACTTCCAGACTTTGTTCATTATCATTAAATAAAACGTTTTCATTTATTGTGGTATTAGTTATAATATTAATATTGTCATAATTGACTATATTAGAATCAGTGTTATTATTATTAGTAAGAGAAACTGGCAAAACAATTTCTACTTCCACCCTTTCTTTATTGTCAGGAGTTAAAACATTATATTCATTAGATAATGTAATTTTATTAAAATCATTATCATTATTTCCTAAACTAGATTCAAAAGAAACTGGCACATCAATATAGTTCAAAGTATCAGTCAAATTATTATTAGTATTAAAATTAATATTATCATCATTATAATTTACAATATTATTGTCGTTAAGCATAACAAACTGATCAATGTTTTCAATATCTAAAATAATATCAAAAACGTCATTATTTTCATTTAAAACGACACTGTTATTGTTAGAAGCATTCACTTTTATAATATTAATTGAATCACTACTAATTGTACTTGCAATTGTTTGTGAGAGGATTCTTCTACTCCTTAAATTACTCATTTTTTTTTATTATTATGAAATAAAACTAATGACTAAATATATACAGACAGACGTTGTAATTGAGAACATTAAGGAAAAATAAACAATAAGAACGATCAACGCGGGAGTACATACCATTATCATTATTATTATTTTACCGCAAAAATTGCTAACCACAAACTTTCTCACATAGTTTATATATTATGATGAACTGACGTTTAGATCTTATTAACCTCAACACATTATTATGTTGATAAAAATAATATTACCACGTTTTTTGTGTAAAATATGCCGAACATACATTTGGTACAAAATGTATAGTGTTAAATATGTGGCATACCCCCTTTCTACGTTTTAAAAATTAAAATTGTTTTTGTGAAATGGGCGTCTGTGTGTACTATAATTGTAATAGTGAAATACTGAGTCTATGTTCATGAACGCCCTTTTTACAGATTATGCTCCTAATTTTTCTGAAAATTTTGATACCAAAAAGTCTATTTTAGATTTTTGGTGGGTTACGCCCTTTCTACAAAACACTGTCGATATACTGAAGGCTGAGGTCCTATACAATTATTTAAAGAATCTTCATAAATCATTTTTGTCCATAAATTGTACAAATCTGTTGACTCTATTTGTCCACCCCAATTTCTACCTTCTTCATATGCTTTCCTGAACTGGCTAATTTTTTCTGGCCCAATTAATGATTCTAAATACTGCTTGACCATTTGTTTATTAATAGCTGGCAAAGATTCAAGTCTTCGAGAATCATTTTCATGGGATTCGTTTAAGCTGTGTGATGAAACATACTTTGTATAATCAACTGCGTTTGAATCCCATGGGTACATTCCACACACTCTAAACCCATTTGTAATATTATCTTTTGATAAGTTATTATTTAGGGTGTCTGATATTAATGGGGCGAATTGGTTTTTGGTCAAAGTGTTACCCAAGTTCTTCATTCGCCATGTATGAACAGCATTTGCCCAAGCTTTTTTTAGTGGACCAAACACTGAAACGTCCAAAGGCTGTAGTATATGGGTAGCATTTGGGTAGAGAGCCATTAACTCGATGCCATTTTCTAAACAAAATTTACTCAGGTTATAAGTCAGATGGCTTACATGATGACCGTCAATGACCGGTAGTTTTATTTTATTTTGTATTAGCCAAGGGTGAAAAACATTTGCCATGTATTCAAAAAAAACTTCACCGATAATCCAACCGTTGTCAGACTTGGCAATTCCCCAGCCATTGGGTATACTTAAGGCGATATTTTGGTTTAACCTCTGTCCTGGATAAACGATTGTAGTTGGTGCTATTATTCCACTGGCTGACACATTAATTAATACAGTTATTGATTTTTTCTCATCATTCCCACACACTTCATACACATTTTTTTTGCCTTTCGCTAGATGAATCATCAAACTCTGAATTATTTGCGTCAAGAAACGCCAATTTTGTTTACGACAACTGCATGAATAAATAAAACACTCGGTATAATAATTCAACTTCTCCTTTAGTTGAGTTATAGTATGACATAATTTATAGTTTTTGATTTTCTTTATCAATACATTTTTGATGATGCATAGATGATACTAAAATAATTGATTTCCCAGGCTTTGTTACTATTGACACCATTGTTATGCGTTTTGTAAATCCATATTAAACTATTCCTACTGTCTTTTTTTTTTTTTTATGTAAGAATGAAGGAGATTTTTCTTGTTTATTCTTTTTCATAGTTCCCATGTAGCCTAGTTTTTTCTTCAAAAGTTTTTAATAAAACATTAACTAATTGTCTAATGTGTTAACTTTTTAACACGGATATACCCAATAATACAAATATATTTAAACAAAATGACTGAGACGACCTAGGTTGAACTAGTGTACATTTATTTTAACATAAATTACAATTATAAGTATAACAAATTACGGCCAGACACGGTACTAAGCGCGTAGACCGCTCTCTACTCTCACAGAACCACTACTGCACAGTGCACGCCACCGGTCGGCTATCGCTGCGTTAAGATAACAAATAGTAACATATGTATTCTTATCAGCTGTTACACTTCAGTTTTAGATGGGTTTTATTAAATTGAATACGGCTTGTGAAGGTTTTGAATATTTGTTTTCTTTATTACTGAGGTTATTTGATTATGATGGTAAAAACCTCCAATAAAACTGGAGTTACTGGTGCCACCCATTGTCCAGAAATAATTACATTTTTTAAACCATTCTTTGCACACAAGGTGACACCCGTCAGTTAGATAATTGTTTTAGATTCCTCTTATTCTAATGAATTGATTGATACCAAAATTATGTTAGTTGTCGCTAGAAGTATGATTTTCATTATTAAGATTGTTAGGAACGCTATAATTTACAGGCATTTGAAATAGGCTCCCGCTGCCAACTTGTTAAATAAATTGGTACCATTAACCTCATTTTACCTAATATTTCTAGACAAGAAAATTATTAAAATATTTACAAATTATCTGTTTATCTTCAAATCATAATAAAGGTTTCTAAATTACAGGACAGTCCTGAATTTACTTTTTATGTGGAGCTTGACCTGTTACTATCTGCAAAAGAAACTTTATTATAATATTTTCAAAGATACTGTTTTGATTAAAAAAACTCCTTTGTTGGTTTGGCTCTTATCATTTATTGATTATAGTATATGGATGTACGACGACCGTTTTTCACAGCTCGAATAGAATATTTTTTAGATATTCTATTTTATTTACACATATAAACAAATTTTTGCCTTTGTAATTTTGAATATAAATATTACTTTACTTTTGTACAAATACCTTAATATAACACTGGAGATACTATATATTTTGTGAAATATTGATTTTAATTATATTACCGACTTATCAAAAATTTTATGAAAATAATCACTGTCGTAGGGTCAAATGTAAATCCTTTTTTTTTATAATTTATACTAAATGGTTAGACATCCATGTAAAATTTCCAATATATGGTTATATCATTCAGGTTAATTATAACAATATTAAGTAAATGTTACATTTTTTATGGACTATAAAAATTCTTCGACAAGGTTTTAATTTAAAAAATAAGTTACACTAAAACAAGAATATTTTTATTGAATATTTTTTAAGCCAAGGTATATAGGGTCCAAAAAAATATTCAATAAAAATATTCACACTATATATATATAATATCTTGTATACGTTGAATGCGTATTTAATATGAACATAGTTAAATTTGGCCAACTTCTTGTTTTTAGGTATTGATTGGAAGTACGGATATAAGATTAAAGATTAATGTCATGGAAGTGTTTAAAGATGATCGTTCGTTTCGCAGTACAAAGGAATGCTGGCCGACAACTGATTGTGCCAACAACAAATACAACGCCGTGTATCATTTGTATTTGTGAGGTACCTAGGTATGTTAATATACCTAATTACTAGTGTTAAATGTATTGCTAATCCTAAGTTACTGTAAAATCTACTTTTAGTTAGTGTTAAATCTAGAAACAACTCCTTTTTTCCTTGAACTGTATTTAAACATATTCTTAGTCCTGTAATGCCTTTTTCTTATAGTAAATGAGTTATGGGAGTATTCGAAAAGTGAATCAGTTTACATTAGGTAAAACACTACTATGATCATGGGAATCTTTTCTCAATTGTTTTTAAATAAGATGCTGTGAGTTTAATAGTGATGTTATTATTGGCTTCTTGCATCATACTCCTTAGGATGTGTTTAATTTTTTGTATATCATGGTTTTCATTATTTTTTTAATCTTTGTGTGTCTTCTTCCATGTACATTCATGGATTTAGAACTGCTTTATAAAGTGTTCCATGTTGACCATCTTCAATCCGCGGACAGACAGTCTAGTTTTCATAGGCAAACCTCGTTAATTCTATGAAGAATATTATTTTTGGAAAATTTTCTACCCAAGGACCTACGCCTATGTCGCTTGCATCAGTTTGCAGACAGAACAGATGGGCGTTCGTAGTCGGGAGAAGATAACTTTGGGGAATGGTACAAAGCATTCTTTATTTGATTAAAGGCGTCTTGTTCTATCCTTTCCCATCGCCATTTTACCCCATGTCCTAATAGGCGGGTTAGAGGTTCAATCGTGTCGGAGTAGTTGTCGACAAATTGACTATACCAATTACATACGCCTAAGAGCCTACGTAGATCTTTAACTTTCCGTGGTGTCGGAAAGTCTCTGATCGCTGATAATTTCTCCGGTTGTTTTTGAATTCCCTCCGAACTAATTAAGTGCCCCAAAAATGAAATTTCGGGAGTTCCTAATTTGCATTTCTTAGGATGACACGTTAGTCCATGACGTTCGAGCCGTTCGAGAACTTTCGAGAGATGGTCTAAGTGGTCGGGCAAGTTATTGGAAAATATTACTATATCATCCAAGTATACCTGAACGAATTCATCTAAATATCCTCTAAGTACCTCGTTCATTAATCTCACAAATGTCATAGGGGATTTCTTTAAGCCGAACGGAAGTACTCTGAAATGAAAGAGTCCTCTTCGCGTTCTGAATGCAGTGTATCTACACGCACTTGGACTTAGGGAGACCTGCCAGTAGCCAGATTTTAAGTCCAAAACGCTAAATACTTTCGCCCCCGCATGTTTCTAATCATTTCGTTCAAATGCGGCATGGGGTAAGCGTCTGATTCGGTGACCTCGTTTAAACGCCTATAGTCTATACAGAGTCGGGGGGACCCGTCTTTTTTTTTGGCTAATACTATAGGGGCGGCCCAGGGCGATGTGCTCGGTTCGACTAGGCCTTGTTCCTCCATATCGCGTATCATACTGTCTATAGAGTTTTGTTTCTCTGCGACCGGTTGTTTTGGCTTGCCTTTCTTTTTGTCTAAGTCTCTTTTAGCGTCGTTGGCAACTTTAACATACTTGGACAATGTATTGTCCAGCTTCTTTACAAGGTCCGCAGCAACTTTATCAGGATTAGGTTTCTGTGAGAAAATCCTGGTTTTTTGTTTGTTGCTGCCTTGGGAGCCAGATTTTGGAGTAGTTTGGGTGTCAGACATTTTAAATTGTTATTAAGAAATAATTGATAAAGTAAAATGATAAGTGGAACAATAATTATGAGCTAATTTATACCTTCATAATCATTATGCGCACAACATTTAATAATCAACACATAATACAAAACCAACACCAATACGTATATAACGCTTACAAGTATTGCAAACAGACCTAAGTCAATGCGATGCTCATATGTCACTTTTTCGCAGTCTCAATGAACAGTCCATCGTTATCCTGTCCTGGTAACACTGTTGTGTATTGCACGTACTGGTTTCTTGTAATCATGTTATAACTAGTACCAACAATAATATCGGTACCATTACTGACTCCAATGTACCCATCAGGATAAAACGATGTAATATTCATTGCTTTATTATTTGTCCATGTAACATAAAATTTTTTGTGGCCAAATTTGTCACATCCAAAGTTATGTACGTTGATGACATGTTTGGAAGCTATTATGTATGAAGTATTGGTTGATATGTCAACAGCTCACCAAACAGAAAAGGACAGTGCAACTGTGACAATTACAAACATCAAATGCAAACATTTAGACATTTTAATGAATTATTTATTTATTTAGTTTTAAAAGTTGGTAAGCAATAATTAAAATATTCAGGTCGGGTGTATCACCAGAAACGATAATTTAAAAGTTTAAATTCGATTATGGCTAATATAAATACATAAGTAAAGAAATTTTAGACCTACGGTGTGTTTTATTTATTCAACATATGAACGAACACATGCAATGTGAAAACAATAGCAAGCATCCTGTTAAAATTAATTCCATACGCAACAAGCAGCACTGCTGTTATAAAACTTTCAAGCATTCTCGTCTGGACTAGTATTGACATAACGGTTGAGTCCTCGTCAAATCCCAATCTAACACAAAAATATCTCCACATCGGTGTCCAAACGTGAACCCTCAAAAAATTATACACAAACAGCACCAGTTTTTCGACGAAAGGGTACACCACATCTGTCTCCAATTCAATGAATTTATCAAATCCATTCAAATCTATTGAATCCATATTGGCGTGTTACACAAATATCAAAAGCTACTTTACTACCTTTTTTAGGTATACACTATTCATAGTATTTACATTTTCTAATATGTCTTTAGTAGTTGATTTTGTTGTTGCTCATCTGTAATTATTTCTGAAAGCCATATGGTGTTTTTTGTACTTGTAAGTTATGAAATCCTACCGTCTTGTGTTTATATAGATTGACAAAAACACGTAAATGTTTACTTACAACATGTAAACAGTTTTCCCTTACACAATTAGTTACTAAATTTCTCAGAAGACCGTTTATAAAAGAAGCGGTCTTATGCAATTGAGCCATGAAGTGTTGTTTTTTTAGTAAAGTACCAAGTTAAAATATGTCTCACATTAGATTATTCCTGCTCTACTTTTTAAGACTTTAATATTACATTGAATTATTTTGAAAAAAATATTGTCCATTAATTTTGACAACATTTTTGAGGTCTTTTTTAAGTAAAATTTCTTTAAGGTTGTTATACAAATATTGTACATTTATTTTCTGAGTTATAATACAAGGAAATAAAACAAAGGCCCATTAGTAGGAAAAGTACAGAAATTTCATAATTCAGTTAAAGTTAAGGTAGTTTTGAGTTCTAATAATACTTGTTTATGCCTATTATTGACTATTATACTACTGGTTACCGATTATCGAAAATAATAAAGTGGCTTTACCACTAATGAAAATTATTTTGCTTTTTTGGTAGTCCATGTTTTAAGCATTACAATGAAAAACAAGTTTTCTGAAATCTAACATTTGTTATTAACGTAAAAAATTAGAAAATTTAGTAGAGTAGTTTGGAAAATAAAAACTACAAAATAATCGTATGCATATTAAATTTGACTACTTATATATAAAAAAAAAAAAACCTTAAATTTGAAAGCTGTGTAAAGTATAGAATACATTTTACTGGTTTTTGCCTTTTTATTACATTAGTAACATATTGATGGATAATATTATAGTAGAAGATAGAAATTATGCGTGTCAAGAGTGTAACTTGTTAGGAGTGAATGCTGTCGGATAAAAGTTGAGTCAAATCAAAAAATTAAAATTGCGTAAAAGTAAAGTAGCAACGTTTTCTGGTCATATAAAAGAGGTGTGCTACAATCGTATAAGGATTACGCGCTTTATAAGATGGTTTGCTGACTTGGCTACTTATATACAACTAGCGGGCAGTATTCTTTTAATACGAACTCCTCTTGATTTGTTAAAAAATGTGCTTTGAAAATTTTAAAATTGGTAGCAACGTGTTTTGATGATATGTAAGGTGTGCTACATTCGTACAAGGATTACGCGCTATACAAGATGATTTGCTGACTTGGCTATTGTTATAAAACTAGCGGGCAGTATTCTCTTAATACGAACACCAAGTTTCAAAATATGTTGACTGGCCCATTGATTGCAAAATTTTCATTAAACACCGACAAAAAAAGTCGTGTAAAGAATAAGCTCTTAGTAAAATAAAGGCGATTAGCAGAAACGTAAAAAGAAAAAAAAAACTGAACTTAGCTAGCCAACATCATTACGAACGTGACAGTGTTACAACTTGACATAACATAAATTACATTAAAAAATTGTTAGAAAAAAAGAAACAATTTAAATTATTTTTTATTGAAAAACAGTAAAACGTAATTAAAATATTTTGTTTCTAAAAAAATATGCTTGAGAAAAAGAAAATAAAAAAAAAAGTTTTTAAATGTAAGAGTAGTTTTATTTTTAATGCATACGATTATCATAAAAATATATTCTGAGCAATTATTCTCTAATAATTGCAAGTAAAACTACACACGTTTCAACAAATTATAGATTATCGGTTAAAAAAAAAAAAATGGAACATACTACAATGAATAGTATGTGGTGTTTAAAGCATGTACTCTCTTGTAATGTTATTAAATTTTACATCATTTTTAACATTTAACATTTGTTAGATGATTATATTATAATTTATTAACTTCTATACGACTGTAACAGTTTTATTTAGATTTTTATTATTGTGTTAGTAGTACTGACCCACGGTTTCTATAGTGTTTCACATATTTCTTCAATATGTTGAATGAAAACCTTGCTAATTAACCTAGACATATCTATTCGATAAAAGGTAGCCAGTATTGTTCATAAGCAGTCTTAATAAAAAAATAATGTTTCCAAATAATAAATAAATTATTATTGCAATGATCCTCTCATTATTATTGCTTAAATATTATAGTTGTACAATTATTTGTGTCCCAAAGTTATTATCGATCGGAATTTTATGGTTCAATAGTGCATTGCCGTATGAGAGTTCTCTGTCAGGTAGTTGTTTTTACTGACCTACTTAAATAATATTGAATACATTTTCTAAGGATGAAGAAAAATGTGTTAACGTCCCAAAAATTGTTTTGTATGTGTCTATAATGTAATATATCCAAGGCTTCTGTAAAGTTTCCTCTATTCAGTAAACGTTGTGTTTCAACCAGTTTTTAATCCAGTTTGGCGGAGTGGCAAGTGGACGCTACCAAAATTACCTTCTTTTGTTACGGCCCTATTCATCAAACTCGTATAATCACTACCAAACCAAGTAACATCTTCAATATTGCCTAAATAACATACATACCTGCAATCTGTTTAGAGCCTTTCTTCCCATCCAGGTTGCGATGATGTGATGCGTTAACGTACTGAAGTTGTGTACATTATATATATTTCGTATGGCATTATATGTTGCTGAACCATAAAAAAAATCAAAATTATTAATTTTATTACATAAATTTAGCATGCGATTAACCGGCGAATTGCTACTGTAATTTTGTGCATTGGTAGTGATATATATATATATATATATATATATATAAGAATAAAAGAATTATATAGAGAATGTATATGCCTAAATTATTCAAAGAATTGCTTAACATTTGTTTAGTTGAATTTCTTTCTTTCCCTTCATGATAGTGATATTTACATGATCATGTGTTTGAGTTACCTCAAAGAGTCCCAACCAATTTTCATTTAGGGAATGTTTTTTCGCGTGATTCCTCACTAAAACTTTATCTCCTACATGAATCGACTGAATGTTTATGTTCCTAGGTTAAAATTGATATATAAGGTTTTTTATAATTACTATGAAGTATATTGTTCGATTCATATAGACTGTCATATAATTCCGATAGTATGGCTTTTAATTTATCCGGTTTATTACAAAAATTCCTATTGTTATCATTATCGTTATCGGTAAATCCCAATTTGCCATTGTCCAATGTCCGTTTCTGTTGGAGGGGCTTCCTGTGCTTGAACCTCCTCCAGAGCTCTTCCATTGCTGGTACCTCCGTCCAACGTTATCCGGACTGAAGGTCTGGTTGACCACCCCCCACGCAGGGACACCATCAGCTAGGCTGCTGGCTCGATTTGCCGTTCTTTGGGGCGAGCCATCTCCAACTTGACGCGACACGTGGGGGTGGTCGGCGTCTCGGTAGAAGGGAAATAGAGAACACAGAATAAATATGTGGTATTAATAAATAAACGCGTTCGGTGTTAACGTACGTGGGCTTGGTCCGTTTAATTGGGTGAAACACCAATAAAATAATAATAATATAACAAGTGCTCAACAGCACTCAACGTGTTTCCTTTTTAAAGAAAACGAGAAACAAAAAACGGTTGGTGGTGCCGTCAGTACCGCCTCATACACGTCCATAGGAGACCCCTCTTTTTTTGGTTCCTCCAGCCTCCATTGTTGGCCTGACCGCGCTTTTGCCTTCTCTTCCTGGGGGAGGATTGGCTCTGGGGTATTGTCTCCCAGCTTCAGGATGCGCTCCTCTCGACGTTGGTTGTCGTCGAGGTGGTGGGGGTTCACGCGATCCGCGACTGAAGCCATTTCCCTTCTGCCCGCTCTGAGTCCCCGCTGGTAGGCGGCCCACAGCATATTGTCTGCCCTAAGGGCATCCAATTCCGCCATGTCCACCTCCCAGGGTTCGATTAGGACCCCCAACGCCACCGGGTGCACTCCCAAACGACAGTCAAGCAAGCGTACCCGTTGCCCGAGTTCCGCCAGTTGAGCATGTACATCATATAAAATGCGAAAGAATCCTCCGTCGCGTGGGCGTCGACTCCAGGATAGGGAGTTCAATAGAATAGAGAAAGCCAAACGTTCTGATCTATAGGAATCACACTAGTCAATCGTCAAGAACCTCACCCTCGCTTCGAGTAATCGCATAAAAGTTCGTATTCAAATAATTTCTAGTATCTCTCTTCATTATCGTCAATAAGGCGTTAAATAGAATAAACATCAAAGTGGGCGTACAGTCAATTGCGATAGATGGATACATCATGTTCCATAGGCACACGTTCCAAACGTAAAAAACGCCCGAACGGGATCATTTGACATTGACGTGAGCATAAGAGGTATGATCTCAGTGTCTACCCAAGTCGTCGATATGTCAACGCTCAGAGCAGAAAGGATATCGTTTAGGCTGAACTTATCCGAACTCAAGTTGATGTAGTCATCAACTACTATAGCTAATCCGAGTTTGTAGGTTATCTTAAATTCAAATTATGTTTTACTTGTTATTTAACATAATATTTGAATAAAATAAAGTGTTTAAAATAATATGACTAATAAAACATAAACATAATGATAATGATAACATATTATAAATTGACAAAATTAACTGAAATGCTATAACCGCAAAATCAGCCACTCATGAACAGGATTGTTTTCAACGTTAGTTGTCGAACCCAAAACTTCGAAACTTCATCGAGTTGAAAACTTATAGTATGTATTAAGGGTTGGCACCAGTGAGCTTATATTATAAAGTAATAGTTATACAGAGTACACAGCACTATAAATAAAAAGATAACTAAATATTTCTAAAAGTAAAATTTTTTTCTAACTTTATTTGAAAAAAAATAGCCCTGATGTCAACATTAAGATGTATCGTGTACGGGCACAAAAGAAAAAGCATCGCATAAGAACATGTTTTGAGTGATGCATATTGCGGGTTTTTACATGGTTTTCCCTAGAGGCCTATATTTCTATTTGGTATTTCATTTAAACACAGTTGTGGGTTCTTTTCTTCCCAACATTTTTAAGTTAAATTTGTTGTAACACTATCAACGATTGTTCCTGCTTGTGAATTTTGAATCCTTTGGTATGAATTAAATATCAGCACCTGTAATAACAAATTTCAAAAATTATAAATTACATTATTATAGTAAAGTTTGTGCTTGACAATCCAGTACATGCGCTAGATATCAAGTTGTTCAATTGAACGAGTGGTGGTACAAAGATAAATTAAACAATTTAAGAGGTTCTAGTAAGTAGTTGCTATTTTTGTATGTCCTCGGTTTTCGAAATATATGCTTGCTACCTGGGGTAGATTGGTATCGTTGTATGTATTTAGAGACAAGATAATTGTTTGTATCTGCTTAAAAAAATTAATATTCTGTAATAAAAAAAAAATATTCCAAATGGGTATATGATGTACAATATATTAAAAAAAAAAAAAATCAAAAAGATTAGATTACACTATCGCTAAAAATCTATGAATCTAGTATTGTTTTAAAAGGTCAAGATTATCAAGTATAAAGTGATTGCGTATCAGGAAAATAGTGAATATTATACAATACACACTATACATACTAATTTATTACAACACACTAAATTGCTTTTTATATTTTGCTTACTTTCGCCACGATATCGAATGCACAACCAGAGACATCACTAAAAAGCTGGCTATAAATATGATACATATGGTACATATTTAGTAGGTAGGAGGCAAAAAGATAAAAAAAAATACAATCTATTCTTAGGTATACTTTAAAAGGGTGTCTCCCGTATACCAAAGCAGCCGAGACTGCGTCCTGCTTACAAAAAAACGACGCCCATGAAATTACTACGAACATAATAATAAACATGTTGTAGGCTACTGTGTAATTGTCGAGAACCTGGAACTTGCGTTTGCTCTTACTTAGAGTTCTTCTGTTTCAATACTTTCTTTGTTCCCGTCCTCGTCCGAGTTACGTCCCAATTTATCAAGTTCGATACTGAATGACGATTTCTTTTGAGTTTGAGGAGTTTGACTCGGTTTCAATTGTTGACTACCGACTTTTTTGATTTCTTCGGATTTTCAGTACAGACCGAAAAACGCGAACATCGGAACGGTCCCTTTCCTGATCGCCGCCATATTGAGTATACAGCCAAAAACTCCATTAAGGAGCAGGCATAAATACAATTTATACGATAAGCCATTGGGCTTTGACGTAGACTATTTCTGGTTTCGGTATTTCTGATTTCCAGTACAGACCGAAAAACGCGAACATCGGAACGGTTCCTTTAGTAGGTAGGAGTCAAAAACATAAAAAAAAATACAATCTATTCTTAGGTATACTTTAAAAGGGTGTCTCCCGTATACCAAAGCAGCTGAGACTGCGTCCGGCTTACAAAAAAACAACGCCCATGAAATGACTACGATTAAAATACTAAACATGTTGTCATCGTCGTGCTGTGGCGCACTGTGGTTTGGCTCGCGTGATTCACTGTCCTTAGCCCTTAGACACTTTCTAGAGGGGCTTGGGCTTTTTTCCACAGAGGGGGGCAGTGTTCCATCCCATTTTGACCCGCCAGCCGGACGGCAAGCAAAACGTTATGACGAGTTATATAATTTAAGATAGTGTGATCGTTTTTTTTAGACATGACGTGTAGTTATATTGGGAGTGTAGTATGTATCCGTTAGTAATACTCATAATACATTTATTAAAATTATTGAATAATATTTAAAAAAACTCTGTACAAGCGAGTTACAGTCAGACAGTGCTCGACTGCTTGCTTCAGAGCCCTGTAGTGTACAACGTATTTGCTTTTGTTATTGAGAGTTGTCATTAGTTTATTATACTTGGATTCTTTTAGTGGTGGTCGCTCGTTGACTGGCAAAAACGTTGAGTCATTGTGAAAATCGTGTAAATTTTGAGGGTAATCAACATCAACCCCCACGAGATATCCCTAATCACTGTTGTCTTTTGTGGCTAAGATCTCATTCAAACTCACCGGATGGCATAGGTTCCATCACAGCTAAATCATATTAATATACATTGAATTTATATAATTTATTAAATTATATATTTATATATATCACCTGTCCCGTATAAATTCGTGGCGTCCAAGTACTGTAGGTTGATTGGTTCTTGAATGTCTCTCGTTGACCCATCAATCTGGTCATCATCTGGTTGTTAATCCCCCTCTAATTGAAGATTGAAATAATAATAACATATCATAGTCTCTTATATTTGTAGTTTCACTCCTGTATATCTCAACATGGAGTCAAACGACAAACCTATATAAATGTATAAATTTGTAATTTAATTTTTGTTTTAAATAATATTACTATACAACCTGGGCATGAGTAATAGTGACCAGGATCTAACTAGTAGTTCTCCAAACACTACACGGAACTTTTCAAACACATCGACCAAAACCTGATTAAAACACACACACACATAAGTAATGATTGTAAATGTTGTGAGAAAATATTTTTATTTACCATAACATCGACTAGTAGATAATTATCACTGTATTTACCACGAGGTTTTTACACAGAAACGTGTCCCTCATTTTTTTCTCATGTTCATAGTCAGATTCAGTTATTGTGTTGTTGGTCAGTGAGCTATGAAATGCATTGATGTCGGGCAACTTTGTATCATTCAGCTTTTCAACACAATCGACGTATTCGTAAGGGAATACAGATTTCCTCGTTGCAAGTTCCAAGTGCTGTGTGAATACTTTTTTGGTTTCTATAAAGTCATCCAGGGTGAGCGTCTGAGCCAATTTCTCTAAACTTGTTTGTAAAAAACGATAAGAATCTATAAAACGGAGTTGAAAACGGTTTGGCGAGAGCCAAAATTAGATAATAAAAAAACATTAAATATTGGTTAATTTTAACTGTTTCATATTTAATTTCAATTATTTCTGTTTAATCGGTGATTGTCATTTGAATCATTTAAATTTGATTTACACACTGTTGTGAGCATACAGTGACAAAAAAATCGGGAAATATTAACCTATTTCTAACCCCAAATAAATTAATCATACTTCTAGATTCTAGATCTAAATTATAATAACCATAATTCTGCCTGATAATATTTAATAGAACCTCATCTTCTGTATACAATTTAGACATATCTATACCTTGGTCGAATAATGAATTATCTTTATATGATAGAATAAATATACTTTAAAAGATCTTAAAAAAGTATAGTTTGTTCAGTATCATGATTATCGTTAGGACAACACATTGTGTTTGATAAATATAGTAAAAAAATATTAGTATATTTTAAAACATATAACATACGTTATTATATCTTTCGAATCTTCTGTGGGTGTGTGTGTGTAGCAAATCAACGTCCTTGGTAAGCCAACGGGCACTTTTTCCACACATTTAAAGGGATGAAAAAATGAATTTCAAAATGTATTTAATACATAACATTTACTTTAATGATAAACATTGCAATACCCTTGGCAAATCCATAAAAATAAAAGAACAATTTTAACAATTATTATAGATAAAGTATAACAATTTAAAATATGAAATGTATACTATAAATCAGTTTCAACAAGTTACGAATATATTACTTAACAATTAATAAATGGTATAACAAAATGTGTCAGTCTCAACAAATAGTTTTGTAAGTCTTTCAAGTAAGATCATTCTTTGATTCTTAAAAAACAAAACTAAAAATGAATGGTAACGTTTTAGTAGTACATTAAATAAAAAAGACAGCAGTAAATTTAAAACATAGCAGTAAACTGATAAATTCATCGTCTTAATACTGTAGGAGGATCTATCTTTTTAATAATTTGATCGTACATAAATTCACACACATCTGGGACAGGTGGATGTACAAAAAGCATTGATTTTGTATCTTTTTGTTGAGATGGTTATTTCCTAAGAAACTCATTCTTCAAACTCAATAAACCCAACTTTGGTAACTTTACAAATAAATAAACTTTATGCTATTGTACCCCAACAACCAATCATCAACAAAAATGTCATACACATTTTACACATCTTTGTGATATCTATTTGAATATACTTGACTATTGAATCAGGTAACTCAGGAGCTTCAACATTTACTATACTTAGAACGTTATTGTCAATAGCTTCAAAATGTATTGTTTCATCTGGGACATTATTGTCAGTAACTTCAGAATGTATTGTTTCATCTGAAACATTACTGTTAACAGCATTAATATTTATTTCATCATGCAAATTATTATTCAGAGCATGAGGGTAAGTTTCTTCATTAATTGCACTTGAATCATTTGCGTTCTGTGTGACCGTTAGTGTTGTGCGCGATTGAAAACGTATATGTTCGGTTGTTTATAGAATAAATGTTTTTCTCGTTAGTGATTTTTTTTTTATCAAGCCGTTTGGATATCCATAAGTTTGTCGTAGTCGTCGTCGTCGATAATAGAATAATAATAATATAATATACGCTGGGGCATAATAATATGCCCCAGCCCCATGGAAAGAGTATGGTGACTATCAGGCAATTGGTATCGTTTATCATCATCGTGAGTCATAGTTACTTTTGATACAATTTGTGTGTATATTTTATGCTTTTTGGATTAAAACAAGCACATTTTCGCATAGTCCTGACGCTCTGGAGTGATGTACAATTTAAATAATCGCGTTCGGCAATAGTTTGCTGAACGACAGCCTTTTGGATACCTTTCAACATTTTTTTTTCAGCCCCCACCCCGTCGGCCCGTATATAATAAGACTTGATTCGAATACCGATAAAAATCAAAAACAATGTGCCACTTAATTCGTCTTTTATTTTGTATAGGCACTTTATGTTTACTAGCGGAATATTATATTTATTTTGGGGCGGGTAATTACTAGTGTTAAATAAATTTAAATTATCACGAATATCTTTATAAACATCCGGCGTTTCAATTGAATAATATAGGGAGTCCGTATCTGTGTACAAAAGTACAGCTTTATCACCGTACTTTTGTTTAATGAAATTATAGTGGAAATCGTAAAGAATTAGTTTTGCCAATTTAGAACACGCAAAGCCTACATAACAAGGCCGATCGTAGCAAATTTCGGTTCGGCGCATTTGTATCGCAACCAAGTTATCATTAAAAATTGTACAGCTGTCGTAAGTAGGTTTTGCGATCAAGACACTAGCCCCCTGTTTTTGTCTTAAATTTGCCCAATCGCTAACGAGTCTAACGTTTATTCTTTTCTCCGGGTTTTCCAAAGTTTTGCCGAATATAGAGTTGTTTAAAAATTTAATAAGTTTAATTTCAAACATTTGTGCGCGCACTTGCCCGAAGTCGTTTAGTGTTGAATTGAATAAATTCGGCCATCCACGTAGTTTGGCTAAACCGTAATACGCGATGAACTTTTCGTAAAATTAACCCGTTGGTCACAGCTTGCTTTAAACATCGGTAGTGCGTTACAAAATTGAAACACGGTAAACACACAAAACAATTAGAAAAAAAAACATATTTTTTCTAATTAAAATATTTTATTGTAATACTATATAATCTTATCTTAACAGTATATCGTCACGTTAAAATCATACAATATTATTATTATAATGAAATATGTCCTCCACCATTAGCTGGCTGATTAAGACGCAGAAGTGGAGGTAACAAGTCTGCATCCGATTCATAAGTAACATCTGTTGATGACCCTTTTTTAAAAAAAAAAAAAAAAAAGGAAATATTATTTTATTTCAAATAAAAAAAAATTAACTTACAGGAATCTGCTAGCGAAACTATTGATGATTCTGATGTAGACCAATTTCCAATTCCACGTTGGTCATCTGTATCCGCTAAATAAAAAAAAGTACGTTACTTATTTTTAAAAAAAAAAAAATGTTAATATTCATTTATTAACCCATCATTGGTAAACCTATATTGTAGAACACGATTGCTAAACTTTTTCCATTATTATTAATTACTAGTTAAACTCAGAACATTGAATCATACAAAGAAATATGTATCTTTTTACTCACTACTAATTGATAATATATATTTTTTTGTAATTACTATTATTAGAAAATAAATAAAAATAAAAAAAACTAGTAAGTTTATTTTTTAAAAAAATTGTATAGTACAAAAAAAAACCCTAAAATGTGCTCTGTGTGAGCGCCGCGCTCATATGTTTACTAACGATGGGTAAAATAAAAAAAAAACTTACATTCCAACCACAGTGTTGATTTGCTATGAAAAGACTTCACGTCGCTACTCGAGCTCCAAGGAGAATATGAAGTCGACGAGAGCGACCGTTGACGTAGGGTTGATAATGAAAAAAAAACTAGTACTGGAATTAACACTTACCGATCGACTTCGCGATGCGGTAGTATCAGTCTCAAGAGATGTGTAAGAACCTATCCGTCGCCGTTGTGTTCGGATTTTACGCGGTCGCCGCCGTCGTTTGAAACGCCTTACCGTTCTAGCAGACGATGGATAGGAATCGCTGTCCATTTTGAACTAACAGCTCTTACTCATACACTGAGTTTGATAGTAAAAAAAAAAACCCTACTTATTTTTTAGTGAAACAATTTCGCCTTGTAATAAGTATAATCATTTGAGTCATAGCAACCATTACACAAAAAAATTACTACGATTCATTGAACAAGACACACCGCGTCAATGGAACCCTGTGGTTTGTTGTATTCTATGCGTTGCGTGATCTGGGTTTATGCGGTTTATGTGGGTAATGTTCGAGCGTCTAATTAACTTTCTTCACACGTGAATAAACATTGATATTACTATATACCTTTACTATACTACTGAAAAAAAACAATGATTTCTAATTAAAAATATTTTATTGTAATACTATATAATATTATCTTAACAGTATATCGTTACGTTAAAATCATACAATATTATTATTATAATGAAATGTTCTCCACCATTATTATTATTGCTATACTACTGAAAAAAAAAAACAATGGTATATAAGTAAAAAATATAACTCGTCTTAACAATATATCATTACGTTAATACCATACAATATTAATATTATTATTATGAAAAGAACCTCTACCATCATGTATTTAAAGTAGTTGATATAGCTGTAATAATATCATTCCTTTGTCATTTTTATTGTGCGAGATTCATCTGATAAAAATTTTTCTCCTAATTCATCAAATAGATTTTTCAATAAATTGTTGATTTTAGAATTCGCCTTATTATTTGTAAGACCAATTTTAGCAGATCGGTTCACTTTTCGCCATCTATAAAAAAAATTAATTATGCTACGTTTTGGTACCAAAATAAAAAAAAAATTCTCACCTCTCACTATAGGATAATCCTAATACATCATTTACCAAATATTCTTGTATAATTATATAAGACGTTGGACTCGGTGTTTTAATATTAATGACGCATTTTTGATTATTGTCACGTAAAAGCAGCATCGATTCTTCATAGTTCGCTTCATCTATAATAACTGCATCTTTTAACGCTTTTTGAAAAATTGTTGACTAAAAATAAAAAAATACATAATTTTACTATTTAAAAAAAAAAAAAACAAAAAAAGTATAAATTCGAACTGTACTGTCACACAACTACTGTTAATATAACTCTGATGTTTATGTTTTTTCTCGTTTTATACCAATCTTGACAAATAAAAAATATCCCACCATAGTGCTAACGTTCAATTTGTATGGTAAAAATAACTTAAGCGAAAATATGTACGGAGTGGGATGATTCTGTTTTTATAATACCATGTAGAGTGTCTTCGAAATAATAATATGAGAAAGATAATTAACCTTCTTTTATTCATTCCAGTTGTAACATTGTAACAATCATTGTACAATAGCTAAAAAAATAATTTATAAATACGATTCAATGAACTAACCACGGATCACAGAAACCCTACCACTCGTTGCGCGCTACGTGTTACAATCCTTGAGGAACCTAACTGCTATAGGCGTTTAACTATATTCTCCAAGCGAGGTCGATTTAATTTTTTTAATAACACTATAGAAGTGGTATATGTTGTGAATGTCTTTAAAAGTATAATATGAGGAGGAGAATAACCTCCTTTCGACTGCATAAATACTGCCTAGTCGAGTGTTTTAAACATCAGTCTGTGATCGTCTTTTACCAGTGGAAACACCGTCTCCTGCTAGTGAAGTGTTTTCAACAGTACTATATCATTCTTAGCTATGTAAGTGTAATAATTTTTTACTTAAAGACATTTAATTTTGTACACTTGTTGTTTAGTGCTCTTTAAAATAATATTTTTTTATTTAAGTCGCCGTCATTTATTTGATAGCAGTGCTAATAAAATATATATTTTAATTATGTCACCAACGGATGCATAAATTAAGCTATCAGTTCTAATTTTCTACTCCAGTTGTGTAGTGCTCTTTAAAATCATATTTTTTTATTTAAGTCGCCGTCATTTATTTGATAGCAGTGCTAATAAAAAATATATATTTTAATTATGTCACCAACGGATGGAAAATATTGAGTGTCTTTAAAAAAAAAAAAATAGTATGAAGAATGAACATTATGATTCTTTTTTTTTTTTAGAATATCGTTACAGTCCTCACCACTCTCGAGGTCAACACATTCAAAAACTGTTAAGGTATGGCACAACAAACTTCCACACTTTTATTAAACCCTAAAGAAAAAATAAAAATAATTAAAGCACTAGGCAAGCCTAGCAAACATGCTAGAAGAAGAAAAAATTATAAAAATAAAAAAAAAAATAAATTAGATGAAGAAATAATAAAAAAAATGTATAACATAATAAAAACAATAAAAGAAAATATTTAAATTTATCAATAATTTTGTTGTTGTTGTATTTGTAATAAAATGGCGGTTCAATTTGTTGGGCACCATCGATTCGTTGGTAATTTTTTTTCCACATGTAATACACTCGGGAATAGGTTCATCATGTTTTGCTCCGTCCGGTTCTCGGATAAGGGCCCATGAGATCGATACTGATGACCTCCCAGGGTTGTCGCGGTTTTCTAGTCGAAAGAGGGTCTTCCGCCTTGGCGTAAAGAGGCTTAGTGCACGCGCAAATGTGACAAGACTTGACATAGAGCCTAACTTGATTCTTTAGACCTCGCCAGTAAAACCGTTCTCGAACCGCCCTATAAGTCTCTTTCCACCCAGGATGGTTGGAAAGGTAGTGATCGTGATACTTCCAAATTACCTGTGGCGCATTAGAAGTGGGGATCACGATTGGTTTCAGTTCAATTCCATTTTTCGTACCTATTCGCTTTCTTAGAAGGTCGTCAACTAAGAAGAAGTCCTTCGAGTTGGGGGTCGCTTGTCTGGTATTGTTTGCAGGGGAGTCATTGTTCACGGAATCTATGATAGATTTCACGGCCTGATCTCTTGTCTGCCAAGTTTTCAATAAAGACAAGGAGAAGGGTGTGTCGACAGAGTCTGTCGGTGAATCGGTAACGGTGAAAATGTTATTGGGGGTATCGCCTACATGCCTGGAGCGTGTCAGGGTCGGGACACCTATAAGATTTTCATCGAGCGCCTCCTCATCTACGGGGGAACCCGGAGTAGGATGTCTCGACAGCATGTCAGGCGCCTGGTTCTGGGCCCCTGGGACATGTGTCGTGTGGAAGTCTAAATTACCTAGCTGGATTGCCCACCGGGTTAATTTAGCATTTTTGTCTTTGGCTCTGTGAAGCTATGTCAACGCGGAGTTATCGGTGTAGAGCTCGAATGGGCCCGACTCGAGATAAATTCTGAATTTATCGGTTGCCCAAATTATCGCTAAGCATTCGCGTTCGACCGCAGCGTATCGTTTCTGAGTATCGCTCAACTTTTTACTCGCGTAGGCGATGACTCTTCTTTCCTCCGGGCTGTCACCCCTTTGGAAGAGAATAGCACCAACGCCTATGTCGCTTGCATCAGTTTGCAGACAGAACGGGCGATGTAGTCGGGCGAAGATAACTTTGGGGAATGGTACAAAGCATTCTTTATTTGATTAAAGGCGTCTTGTTCTATCCTTTCCCATCGCCATTTTACCCCATGTCCTAATAGGCGGGTTAGAGGTTCAATCGTGTCGGAGTAGCTGTCGACAAATTGACTATACCAATTACATACGCCTAAGAACCTACGTAGATCTTTAACTTTCCGTGGTATCGGAAAGTCTCTGATCGCTGATAATTTCTCCGGTTGTTTTTGAATTCCCTCCGAACTAATTAAGTGCCCCAAAAATGAAATTTCGGGAGTTCCTAATTTGCATTTCTTAGGATGACACGTTAGTCCATGACGTTCGAGCCGTTCGAGAACTTTCGAGAGATGGTCTAAGTGGTCGGGCAAGTTATTGGAAAATATTACTATATCATCCAAGTATACCTGAACGAATTCATCTAAATATCCTCTAAGTACCTCGTTCATTAATCTCACAAACGTCATAGGGGATTTCTTTAAGCCGAACGGAAGTACTCTGAAATGAAAGAGTCCTCTTCGCGTTCTGAATGCAGTGTATCTACACGCACTTGGACTTAGGGAGACCTGCCAGTAGCCAGATTTTAAGTCCAAAACGCTAAATACTTTCGCCCCCGCATGTTTCTAATCATTTCGTTCAAATGCGGCATGGGATAAGCGTCTGATTCGGTGACCTCGTTTAAACGCCTATAGTCTATACAGAGTCGGGGGGACCC
The DNA here is from genome assembly GCF_023614345.1 of Adelges cooleyi. NCBI lineage: Eukaryota > Metazoa > Arthropoda > Insecta > Hemiptera > Adelgidae > Adelges > Adelges cooleyi. The sequence goes on from NW_026096368.1 coordinate 120,395, forward strand.
GTCTTTTTTTTGGCTAATACTATAGGGGCGGCCCAGGGCGATGTGCTCGGTTCGACTAGGCCTTGTTCCTCCATATCGCGTATCATACTGTCTATAGAGTTTTGTTTCTCTGCGATCGGTTGTTTTGGCTTGCCTTTCTTTTTGTCTAAGTCTCTTTTAGCGTCGTTGGCAACTTTTACATACTTTGACAATGTATTATCCAGCTTCTTTACAAGGTCCGCAGCAACTTTATCAGGATTAGGTTTCTGTGAGAAAATCCTGGTTTTTTGTTTGTTGTTGCCTTGGGAGTCAGATTTTGGAGTAGTTTGGGTGTCAGACATTTTAAATTGTTATTAAGAAATAATTGATAAAGTAAAATGATAAGTGGAACGATAATTATGAGCTAATTTATACCTTAATAATCATTATGCGCACAACATTTAATAATCAACACATAATACAAAACCAACACCAATACGTATATAACGCTTACAAGTATTGCAAACAGACCTAAGTCAATGCGATGCTCATATGTCACTTTTTCGCATGTCTCAATGAACAGTCCATCGTTATCCTGTCCTGGTAACACTGTTGTGTATTGCACGTACTGGTTTCTTGTAATCATGTTGTAACTAGTACCAACAATAATATCGGTACCATTACTGACTCCAATGTACCCATCAGGATAAAACGATGTAATATTCATTGCTTTATTATTTGTCCATGTAACATAAAATTTTTTTTGGCCAAATTTGTCACATCCAAAGTTATGTACGTTGATGACATGTTTGGAAGCTATTATGTATGAAGTATTGGTTGATATGTCAACAGCTCACCAAACAGAAAAGGACAGTGCAACTGTGACAATTACAAACATCAAATGCAAACATTTAGACATTTTAATGAATTATTTATTTATTTAGTTTTAAAAGTTGGTAAGCAATAATTAAAATATTCAGGTCGGGTGTATCACCAGAAACAATAATTTAAAAGTTTAAATTCGATTATGGCTAATATAAATACATAAGTAAAGAAATTTTAGACCTACGGTGTGTTTTATTTATTCAACATATGAACGAACACATGCAATGTGAAAACAATAGCAAGCATCCTGTTTAAATTAATTCCATACGCAACAAGCAGCACTGCTGTTATAAAACTTTCAAGCATTCTCGTCTGGACTAGTATTGACATAACGGTTGAGTCCTCGTCAAATCCCAATCTAACACAAAAATATCTCCACATCGGTGTCCAAACGTGAACCCTCAAAAAATTATACACAAACAGCACCAGTTTTTCGACGAAAGGGTACACCACATCTGTCTCCAATTCAATGAATATTGAATACATTTTCTAAGGATGAAGAAAAATGTGTTAACGTCCCAAAAATTGTTTTGTATGTGTCTATAATGTAATATATCCAAGGCTTCTGTAAAGTTTCCTATATTCAGTAAACGTTGTGTTTCAACGTGGTCCAATCCAGTTTGGCGGAGTGGCAAGTGGACGCTGCCAAAATTACCTTCTTTTGTTACGGCCCTATTCATCAAACTCGTATAATCACTACCAAACCAAGTAACATCTTCAATATTGCCTAAATAACATACATACCTGCAATCTGTTTAGAGCCTTTCTTCCCATCCAGGTTGCGATGATGTGATGCGTTAACGTACTGAAGTTGTGTACATTATATATATTTCGTATGGCATTATATGTTGCTGAACCATGAAAAAATCAAAATTATTAATTTTATTACATAAATTTAGCATGCGATTAACCGGCGAATTGCTACTGTAATTTTGTGCATTAGTAGTGATATATATATAAGAATAAAAGAATTATATAGAGAATGCATATGCCTAAGTTATTCAAAGAATTGCTTAACATTTGTTTAGTTGAATTTCTTTCTTTCCCTTCATGATAGTGATATTTACATTATCATGTGTTTGAGTTACCTCAAAGAGTCCCAACCAATTTACATTTAGGGAATGTTTTTTCGCATGATTCCTCACCAAAACTTTATCTCCTACATGAATCGACTGAATGTTTATGTTCCTAGGTTAAAATTGATATATAAGGTTTTTTATAATTACTATGAAGTATATTGTTCGATTCATATAGACTGTCATATAATTCCGATAGTATGGCTTTTAATTTATCCGGTTTATTACAAAAATTCCTATTGTTATCATTATCGTTATCGGTAAATCCCAATTTGCCATTGTCCAACTTGACGCGACACGTGGGGGTGGTCGGCGTCTCGGTAGAAGGGAAATAGAGAACACAGAATAAATATGTGGTATTAATAAATAAACGCGTTCGGTGTTAACGTACGTGGGCTGGGTCCGTTTAATTGGGTGAAACACCAATAAAATAATAATAATATAACAAGTGCTCAACAGCACTCAACGTGTTTCCTTTTTAAAGAAAACGAGAAACAAAAAACGGTTGGTGGTGCCGTCAGTACCGCCTCATACACGTCCATAGGAGACCCCTCTTTTTTTGGTTCCTCCAGCCTCCATTGTTGGCCTGACCGCGCTTTTGCCTTCTCTTCCTGGGGGAGGATTGGCTCTGGGGTATTGTCTCCCAGCTTCAGGATGCGCTCCTCTCGACGTTGGTTGTCGTCGAGGTGGTGGGGGTTCACGCGATCCGCGACTGAAGCCATTTCCCTTCTGCCCGCTCTGAGTCCCCGCTGGTAGGCGGCCCACAGCATATTGTCTGCCCTAAGGGCATCCAATTCCGCCATGTCCACCTCCCAGGGTTCGATTAGGACCCCCAACGCCACCGGGTGCACTCCCAAACGACAGTCAAGCAAGCGTACCCGTTGCCCGAGTTCCGCCAGTTGAGCATGTACATCATATAAAATGCGAAAGAATCCTCCGTCGCGTGGGCGTCGACTCCAGGATAGGGAGTTCAATAGAATAGAGAAAGCCAAACGTTCTGATCTATAGGAATCACACTAGTCAATCGTCAAGAACCTCACCCTCGCTTCGAGTAATCGCATAAAAGTTCGTATTCAAATAATTTCTAGTATCTCTCTTCATTATCGTCAATAAGGCGTTAAATAGAATAAACATCAAAGTGGGCGTACAGTCAATTGCGATAGATGGATACATCGTGTACCATAGGCACACGTTCCAAACGTAAAAAAACGCACCGAACGGGATCATTTGACATTGACGTGAGCATAAGAGGTATGATCTCAGTGTCTACCCAAGTCGTCGATATGTCAACGCTCAGAGCAGAAAGGATATCGTTTAGGCTGAACTTATCCGTACTCAAGTTGATGTAGTCATCAACTACTATAGTGTTAAGTCTGTGGCCTTTGAAGACTTAAAACACAAAGGTTGAAAATGGTATATGGATGTTTTTAATTAAAAGAATACTTTCGATAGCAAAAATATGATTAGGTATGTATTTTCATGAGGATAAATTTAATACACAAACAGTTCATTCTTTTTGTGTTTTTCTGTTTGTTCATTCTTATTATATTTAATTGAATTTGTAAGTTAGCCGCTGCAAAAGGTGTTTCAAGCGCGTCAAGCAATGATTTTTTCAACTCCTCCCAGGATGCTAAAGTTTTATATTTAGTACAATTAAATGCACGGCCCGTAAGCTTGGTGCTTAAAATCATCTTTAACAAAAGCGGTATTTGATCGGCACTAACTGAATTAATTATTGCCTCACATGCATTTAAAAATTGATAAATATCCGTTTCGCCGGAGTATTTAGGAGTTAAATGTAACGCGTCAGTTAAACTTAAAGTAGGAGTTGAAGACATCATTGGTTGATTAGTTTCTATTTCTGGTGTATTAGCCGTAGCTGTTGTGTTAATTTCTTTTACTTTAGATTTTGTTTTCCTAACTGTTTGTAGTTCAACATGCACTACACCTGGTGTACTCCTAGTTAGTCGCCTATCTGTTTTAAACTCTCTGTTTAAAAGGTCTACCGGGTCGGTTTTAGATTCCTGATTAATAATAATAGAACTACCGTTACTGTCGTCTAAATTAATCAAATTAATTTCATTAGATTCTAACGTAACCTCAGATAAATCTAATTCTACCTTAACATGAGAAGTGCCTAACTGCTTATTATTACTCATACAATCAACTTAATTAACTTATCTTATATTCTTATATTAAAGATTAACTCACAATAAAGCGTTCATATTGAGTCGTCTGGTCGTCAAAGAGCGTTGAAGATCAAGAAGTGCTGGAACTCTTCAATTGTTCTTCGGTGTGATGCTGGAAAGATCAGTCCCGCCTTTGACAATCGTACCGATGCTGCGCCAGTGTTAAGTCTGTGGCCTTTGAAGACTTAAAACACAAAGGTTGAAGATGGTATATGGATGTTTTTAATTAAAAGAATACTTTCGATAGCAAAAATATGATTAGGTATGTATTTTCATGAGCATAAATTTAATACACAAACAGTATAATAAGACTCTCGTTGCAGGTACGTGGAGCAATACACAGCCAAGACACTTCTGTTTTAGTGGCGCGAAGCGGCTGGTATTTACGAAAAATTGCCATCCGGGTGGAATGGAAGCAGTCATTGGCATCCCCGCATTGGTGACCTTTTTCCAGTTGTGCAACCGCTAATCCTCGAGTCCGGGTCGTTGGTGAATTGCCAAGCTATCCACTGTTAATCGCGGAACATTGTCGGATACATAATTTATACAATATTTAATGTGTTTATTTGCGTGTTTTCACAATCTCTGGTTGTACAAAGTATACGATTTCTTAGCAGTTATATGAATAAATTGAATTTTATGATTCACATTTATGATGTTATTAACCTTTTGGTTACGTACAAAGTAGAGAAAAACCCATTTAGGTTGTACATTAAATATTATTAACATTCAAGGAGAAATCGGTTATGTCGTAAAACTTGGCTAATTTCAGCAAGCCATTACAATAGCTAATCCAAGTTTGTAGGTTATCTTAAATTTAAATTATGTTTTACTTGATATTTAACATAATATTTGTATAAAATAAAGTGTTTAAAATAATATGACTAATAAAACATAAACATAATGATAATGATAACATATTATAAATTGACAAAATTAACTGAAATGCTATAACCGCAAAATCAGCCACTCATGAACAGGATTGTTTTCAACGTTAGTTGTCGAACCCAAAACTTCGAAACTTCATCGAGTTGAAAACTTATAGTATGTATTAAGGGTTGGCACCAGTGAGCTTATATTATAAAGTAATAGTTATACAGAGTACACAGCACTATAAATAAAAAGATAACTAAATATTTCTAAAAGTAAAATTTTTTTCTAACTTTATTTGAAAAAAAATAGCCCTGATGTCAACATTAAGATGTATCGTGTACGGGCACAAAAGAAAAAGCATCGCATAAGAACATGTTTTGAGTGATGCATATTGCGGGTTTTTACATGGTTTTCCCTAGAGGCCTATATTTCTATTTGGTATTTCATTTAAACACAGTTGTGGGTTCTTTTCTTCCCAACATTTTTAAGTTAAATTTGTTGTAACACTATCAACGATTGTTCCTGCTTGTGAATTTTGAATCCTTTGGTATGAATTAAATATCAGCACCTGTAATAACAAATTTCAAAAATTATAAATTACATTATTATAGTAAAGTTTGTGCTTGACAATCCAGTACATGCGCTAGATATCAAGTTGTTCAATTGAACGAGTGGTGGTACAAAGATAAATTAAACAATTTAAGAGGTTCTAGTAAGTAGTTGCTATTTTTGTATGTCCTCGGTTTTCGAAATATATGCTTGCTACCTGGGGTAGATTGGTATCGTTGTATGTATTTAGAGACAAGATAATTGTTTGTATCTGCTTAAAAAAATTAATATTCTGTAATAAAAAAAAAATATTCCAAATGGGTATATGATGTACAATATATTAAAAAAAAAAAAAATCAAAAAGATTAGATTACACTATCGCTAAAAATCTATGAATCTAGTATTGTTTTAAAAGGTCAAGATTATCAAGTATAAAGTGATTGCGTATCAGGAAAATAGTGAATATTATACAATACACACTATACATACTAATTTATTACAACACACTAAATTGCTTTTTATATTTTGCTTACTTTCGCCACGATATCGAATGCACAACCAGAGACATCACTAAAAAGCTGGCTATAAATATGATACATATGGTACATATTTAGTAGGTAGGAGGCAAAAAGATAAAAAAAAATACAATCTATTCTTAGGTATACTTTAAAAGGGTGTCTCCCGTATACCAAAGCAGCCGAGACTGCGTCCTGCTTACAAAAAAACGACGCCCATGAAATTACTACGAACATAATAATAAACATGTTGTAGGCTACTGTGTAATTGTCGAGAACCTGGAACTTGCGTTTGCTCTTACTTAGAGTTCTTCTGTTTCAATACTTTCTTTGTTCCCGTCCTCGTCCGAGTTACGTCCCAATTTATCAAGTTCGATACTGAATGACGATTTCTTTTGAGTTTGAGGAGTTTGACTCGGTTTCAATTGTTGACTACCGACTTTTTTGATTTCTTCGGATTTTCAGTACAGACCGAAAAACGCGAACATCGGAACGGTCCCTTTCCTGATCGCCGCCATATTGAGTATACAGCCAAAAACTCCATTAAGGAGCAGGCATAAATACAATTTATACGATAAGCCATTGGGCTTTGACGTAGACTATTTCTGGTTTCGGTATTTCTGATTTCCAGTACAGACCGAAAAACGCGAACATCGGAACGGTTCCTTTAGTAGGTAGGAGTCAAAAACATAAAAAAAAATACAATCTATTCTTAGGTATACTTTAAAAGGGTGTCTCCCGTATACCAAAGCAGCTGAGACTGCGTCCGGCTTACAAAAAAACAACGCGTCGCCTGTAGAACGGTTCATTCGGACTATTAAACGAATGTTATGGCAATATTTTACCGCGTCCGGGTCATCCGTGTGGCTACCGATACTACAAGATATCGTCTTACAGTATAATACTCGTAAACATTCGGCTATACGCATGACACCGTCTAAAGCCCACCGCTCGCCGGGTACCGTCAAATTTTATAGGCAAGTGAGGCCTAAAACTAAACCGGCATTATTCGCCGTGGGCGACACGGTCAGAGTGTCAGATGTTGTTCCAAAAATCTTACAAAATTTCCTGGTCCCCTTAGCTATATACTATAGAGCATGTGGCTAATACATTGCCCGTAACGTATAAATTAAATGATAAAACCGGTACGCCTATAAGAGGCAGTTATTATGCTGAAGAATTACAACGTACGCAATACCCAGACACGTATTTAGTCGAAAAAATACTGCGTCGAAACGGTGACAGGTGTTTCGTTAAGTTTCTCGGTTTGACCGAAAGTCATAACGCATGGATAAATGCAAAAGACGTTGTTTAACTTTTGCAAGTCAGTCGTCAATATGTCACCAACTGTATTGGATGTCCAGTGTTGTCTCGATCAATCATGCGAGCTAGTCATAAAAGAGTTAAGTGCGTTATTCTGACTGATACATACCGTACAGTGACTTACAATCTATACTAACATCGTGTTGTGACGGACACGATTTGGTGTTTGTCAAAGGACGACAGAAAAAACGGTTGTTGTCGAAATACATTTCCACCTAGATAATTGATTTAGAACAATTGGGTTGTCCTAAACGTGATGTACTTGTCAACGCCGTGTCAAGTCGCAATGGACAATGCAATCAGTGTGCGTTTCACAAAATTAAGCGTATTGCCATTTGTACCAACGCCCTCGTCTGGACACTGAGACAATGGATTTTAGATAACCCTCAATTATTTTAAGTTTTTCACGCACATACACACAAATTATGTAATCTTGCGTGTTATATTTAATAATAATAATATCAACCAACATTTATAGTACATAAAATATTTTTTTATTTCTCAACACACACATATATATATATGTATAACTATTTCAGTTAATTTTTTCTACGGTACAAGGGCATACTGTATAATATATAAATTGTCTGTACAACGTTATACGAATAATAAAATAAATATCGTGTGTGTCGACCGAAAACCAGTCGTTTTTTTTTTTTTTTACATGTAAGATTCACCTGTCCTTATAACAACAACATACATTTGTATAGTATATAAAATATTTTTTTCACAGCACATAATAAAAATTTCACTTTATTTTTTTTCTACGGGCATGCCCGTATATACAATGTAAAAATTATCTACACAAAATCTTACGACTACAAACGTTATTTACCGACAACAAAACAGGTAATACAAATCGGAGGGTGTGTCGGTTGAAAACCAGTCTGTGTGTTATTTCACGGCTGCTGCGGCAACCCAGACTATTATTATAGGAACGATCCTACCACCGATGAAATTCTTATGCGAGCGTCGCGTGGCCAGACCAGATTTATTTTTCTGTGTGACCGTCAGTACTGTGCGCGCACGAAACCGTTGGTGTTCCGTTGTTTATAGAATAAATGTTTTTCTCGTTAGCGATTTTAAACCGTTTGGATATCCATAAGTTCGACATCGTCGTCGTCGTCGTCAATAGAATAATGCCCCCACGGAAGAGTGAAATGACTATCAGGTAATTGGAAACGTTTATCATCATTGTGAGTCATGGCTACTTTCGATACAATCTGCGTGTATATTCTGTGCTTTTTCGATTTAAACAAGCACATTTTACGCATAGTCCTAACACTCTCGAGTGATATGCAATTTAAATAATCGCGTTCGGCAATAGTTTTCTGAACGACAGCCTTTTGAATGCCTTTCAGAATTTTTTTTTCACCCCCCACCCCGTCAGCCCGAATATAATACGACTTACTTCGAATGCCGATAAAAAGTAAAAACAACGTGCCGCCTAATTCATCTTTTATTTTGTACAAACACTTTTTGTTCACCAGCGGAATATTGTATTTATTTTGGGGTGGATAATTGCTAGTGTCCAATAAATTTAAATTATCCCGAATGGCTTTATAAACGTCCGGCGTTTCAATTGAGTAATACAGGGAGTCAGTATCTGTGTACAAAAGCACAGCTTTATCGCCGTACTTTTGTTTAATAAATTTATAATGGAAATCATAAAGAATTAGTTTGGCCAATTCTAAACACACAAAACCTACATAACAAGGCCGATCATAGCAAATTTCGGTTCGTCGCATTTGTATTGCGACCAAGTTATCGTTAAAAATTGTGCAGCTGTCGTAAGTAGGTTTTGCGATCAAGACACTGGCCCCCTGTTTTTGCCTTAAATTTTCCCAACCGCTAACGAGTCTAACATTTATTCTTTTCTCTGGGTTTTCCAAGGTTTTGCCGAATATGGAATTAGTTAAAAATTTAATTAGTTCAATTTCAAACTTTGTGCGCGCACTTGCCCGAAGTCTCGTGTTGAATTGAATAAATTCAGCCATCCACGCAGTTTGTCTGAACCGTAATACTCGATGCACCTTCCGTAAAATCAACCCGTTGGCCACAGCTTGCTTTAAGCATCGGTAGTGCGTCACAAATCTGAAACAAGGTAAAAAAAAAAAATGTAAAAAATGTTGGTTGGTTGGTTTACCGTATCGTTCTTACTTTGTTTTATTGTACAGGTTTGCTATTAATTTTTATATCGCTTCCTGCCGCCGCCGCCTCGCCCTTGGAGTGTGCCGGTTGGTGGCTCCATGTTTTCCGCAAAGAACGGTAGGTCGGCGTGCGTGTCATGTATCGCAGCTGGATAGTCTAAGTCAACCTCAACAATATAGCCGACGTCCCCGTCGTCCGGAACATTTAAAATATCCAAAGCGCTTACTTCATCGGGCGTTAGAAATTTAAAACTGTCAATCGGTAGTTTTTCCGAAAGACTCGACCCGTACAAGTTATTAAAATCTAGTTGAACCAAGAACTTTGAACTTTTCTCCGGATCGTAATCGGCCATATATTTGTTGTTCGCTTCGGCATAATGAACGTTGCATTGTGACAGACCACCCCTTATATTTCGAAGTATAAACTGGGTCATTTCGACGTCTGTCATCAATTCAAGTTCGACTTTTGTATGCTTTTTCATGCAATCAAACGAAATACTCGGCGCTGTAAGGTAGTGGCAGGGGTCAAGACCGTAATGCTTTAGGCAAAAGTGCCTAAAGTTTTGAAAGACGTCGGCCAACAGGAACACGTCAGTTTTCAAGTACAGTTCGGCGTAGTCCCCCAACGTCTCACAACCGAACGTTCGCCACACGTTCTGCGCACGTTGATATTCTTCGTCTGACACATGACTCATTGTCATTCGGTTGTAGAACTTTTCCTTGGCCGGCAGACTCGTCTCGCTCAACACGCTCGGGTCGGTAAAATACTCGTACGGCATAATACCCTTCGTTTTGGCTAGCTCGAACTGCTCGTCATCCGGATACTGCCTGCGCGTTAGAACCAATTGTTCGTCCGTTAGTGTTTTCGTTATTTTGTCTAAGGACCCGGGCAGGAAGCGGTACGAGTCGACAAACCGCATAATCATGGTCCGGTTGGTTTTATCATCGCCGCCGCCGTCGCACCTTAAGTACTTTGACAAACTTATGTACTTTTCCTTAGTCTTGGCCAGCACCTTAATCGGACTTTTGTCATTGTTCAAAGCTTCGGTAATTAGGTGTGAGTCATAACTACAGAAATTGTGTAAAAAGATCGGGACGTACGACGGGGTTCGAAGCTTTAAGTTGCACTCGTTATGCGCTGCTCCTCGGTACCGGCCTGTAAACATAAAAAAAAAATGTATTTTCCGTTGTCTGCTGTTGGCAGCTGTTGTTTAGCGTATATATTACCTTTAAAATGGTCGTGGTCCCTGACCGCTTCGCTATGGTGCAACGGGTCAGCACACACATAACACGTTGTCACCGATTTAAAGGCCTCTTGTTCATCACTCGTTAACGGAAACATTGGCATCGGTTTTGCTATAGTTTTCGCTATCTCATTGATATCTCTTTGCAGCCGCTTAACGAATTCATCCATACAATTGGGCCCGGTATACACTTCAAATTTATTCAATCGGTCGTCGTACCAGCACTTAATAAAATACGCAAAGCTCATTGGTTCGTGAGCCGCAATGTCATATGTATACGACTCGCCTTCATTAATATCGTGCGGCGGCTCAATTGGTTTTAAAAAGACTTCGGTGTCGGCGTAAATTACAAACGGAGCTGGTATCTGGTACTGATGATTTTTGAATTTCATTGTTATTTTTCCCGACTTCCGGCAGAGTGACTTAGCATTTGCGACATTCGTGGTTGATGAATTGCGTCCTGGAGTAAAAATACAAGAGACACCCGTCGCACAGATATTTCCTCGTTCGGTGCTGGCTGGCCTGTTTACTAATTAACCGATCGATGTCAGTAATTAGCGCGTAATGCCCGTCACTTCGGCGGTCAGTGGTCATGTATAGCAAGTTTACGTGCTGCGGGCGTTTTTCTTGAGTGTAGTAAAGCGGGCCGACTAATTTTTTGTTTTGCAGCGTGTACACGTTAACGCTTATGTTGTTTTGTTGTTCGAATTTCGGTATGCTTTTTAATTGCACGGGAGTCAAAATACCGGTTGTGTCCAGCACGTCGCTATAATGTGGGTATGATATAGTTAATTCGGCTTGTATAGTTTTCGAATTTACCGGATGTAGTTTAGCCACAATAGACCAGAAAAAACACGCTTGATCCAAATTGGCTATTGACAGAACAGCGTTTTTTTTTCTAATGTCCTTAGGAAGCTTTATCCAACACGAACCTTTGAGTGGGTCGTACTGACAAATTGACACTTCCATGTGGACGACTTCTCGCAAGGCCCATCCAGTATCTCGTTCTTTGAATTCCTCAGCGTCGCGCTTTATACTCTCGGTGAAGTCCTTGTAGATGTTGTGAATATCAGATCCTTGGGTTATCGACACCGGTGGCACGTTAAAGCTGAAAACGCTGCTGTCCGTTTCAGTTGTTTCGGCTGTGTTGTCGTCCGGAGCTCTCGTTTTTTCAAACAGTGCGTACAGTTCAACGCTCGCCTTAATCGCAACGTGCTGTTTGGTCGTTCTGTCCAATAACTCGATCACCTGGTTGCCACAATTGTCCATAAACTCGGCCACGCCAAACTGTGAATTTGTATTTGTCACTTTGTACAATTCTATTTTATCGCCAAACGCCGAGTCGACTAATTCAATACCTATAATTCGATTTTTTCTGTTTAGCATTTTTTTTTTTTTTATTATTTGCACAATATTTTGCAACTTACTTGTATGGTTTACCGCTGCCCCGCCGCCGCCGCCGCTTGGGCCTACATCACCCGCTCTCTCAGTCTGCATATCGTCCTGACCTAACCACTCGTACGATATTTGCTCGTCTTGGTTGGGCCAAAATGCAGGTACAACTTCAACTATTTCATACGTCTGTTCGCGTTGCGTCTCGTACTCTGTATGATTATTATTATTACTATTTTTGAGTATTAAAGTTATTAACATTTTTTTTTTTACTTACGGTTGTCACGATGTAGACCGTAACCGTATCGTTCGACGTTTTCTATCGCGTCTAAAAGCATAAAAGTACTGTTGTTGTATTATTATTATTTCACCGCGCGCGCGTTTATTTGATTAATTTTAACTCACCCTGAGGATGTACGACTTCTGCGAGATGTCTAGATAGGTTGTCGGGTCTGTTGAATGTTTGGTGGCATTTGTGACATCTGAATACCGTCTTTTCCGGGTCATGAACCGTTCGCATGTGTCGTTGGCGATTGCTATTGATCGTATAAGTTTTATCACATAAGCCGCAAGGAAACATCGTTCTTACTGGCTTGATCCTCGCTCTAGCTCCTAGTCGAACGTATTACTAGTAATCGCTTCGTTGTATTCCCCTTTTAACCACACACTCGTTTCCGGTAACCGATCCTCATTCTCTTGTTTAAACTATAACCGTTTTTTTTTTTTGTTACCACTTTCGCAATTACATCTGTCTTATGCAATTGCAGGTGCCTGACGGACACCGGGCGTTGTTTTATCCTTTAGGAATTTTTTTTAATTATTCTACGCTTAGGATAAGTTAGCAAATAACTCGGATATTTTATTTTATAATTTATTGAACAACCAATAATACATTTTTCAATTTTACATCGGTAGCCTTATTGCTTGGCCTTGCTGCTGCTGCTGCCGCCGCAGCTGCTATCATTATCCATCGATGCTTCATTGTTCGATTGGCGGCGGCGCCTTCGCATTCTTAAATTATTGTTTCAGAAAATTAAAATCGCTTTTTTTTTTAATAATATTAATTTCGGACGTTACCTAAATAGTATAATAACTGGCTGAGCTCCAGTACCTTGAATATGATATATATATGTTCATCGAGGCTAACGGTTTCGATTTGAACCCCGTTTTCTAAATTGTTTTATACTATTACATCATTGTTAGATAAAAACAAAAAAAATTACGGACGACTTCATACTTTACCTTGTAATAACCAGTTAATAGTCTCCATATTTTATTCAACGATACACTGTGTCTTCGACGCGGTCAGTGGATTATGCAATATTATGGTTGACTAATATCAGACGAAGACGTCGAGTTATTATACTTTTTTTTTACCATTCAGCGTGCGTTTGTGTGTGTCTACAGGCCACCTGCACCGGATTTTTTTTATTTACTATTACAACCATCAGACGTCTGTGTTCGCGTCGTCGTCGTACAATGTTTCCCCTACAGGCACCTGGTTTTTTTGCATTCACATCAACCGACGACTGTACACATGTCGTACGATGATGACCCCTACAGTTATACATGCTCACCGGTCCGAATAGGACGTTCCATCGCATCGTTAAATTATTATTATAATTTTTTACCTAGTACTCGGTGGTTTAAAAAAAAATTAAATGTTTGAGTTTGTAAAGACACACATACAATTTTATTCAACGATTGTAAATTACATTATTTTTTTTTATTCAAATATAATATCATGTACGTTAGTCCCTGGCATTTTCCCACGGTATCGTAGTTTCAAATTCGGATCGAAGCCTCTTCTTATCTCGTCTTCGCTCATTACATACCTCGGTGGCAAATACACTTCCAACGGTTTTTCAAAGCCCAATTGCACTACAACCACCGGTGTGAAACTGCTAAATTTCGTTTTCACCGATTTGAAGCCCAACACTTTGTACGGTACGTTAATCTGCAATTCTGATATATGCTGCCGATGCGTCTTGAGCCAATCATCGCTTTTTTGATTGAGTAGGTTGCTTGTAATTACATTCATCTATCGAAAAAGTTTTAATTATAATAATGCAGCCGACAATCGAGTTATTATTTTATCACTCACCTCTGCGTTGTCGTAGTTTGCTTTATTCATCACAACCACCACCACTGGAAGTTTTCTTATGTGCGCTAAACTGGTCACTGTTTGTACCGTATTCTTTTACAGTATTTATACGCATTTACACACAGACATCATCCGTTTACCGTTGTCCAATCATATCGTTTAAAAAAACGCGCGCGCGCTGTTGCAACCATCTGTTGTGCACACCTACAGCTATGCATTATAATCATTGGACGCATCATGGTTTGCCTAAACCTAGTTGTCCAAAGTTTAGCTGTAATATTTGACTCAGCTCACTTTGGTCAACTGGGCCTAGTACACCATCAAAACGACCGTTGTATTTTATCACCACCATAGACATTATAGCTAAATCTGTCATACCACATGGATTCACACATTTTTTTCTTATCACTGATAACAATCTGTAATAACACCTGAATACACACATTTTTTTCTTATCACTGATAACAATCTGTAATACCACATGGATACCAACATTTTTTCTTATCACTGATAACAATCTGTAAAACCACAAGGATACTCACATTTTTTTGCCGCCAAAATTGTCTTATCACTGATAACAATCTGTAATACCACATGGACATTGATTAAATACACATAGATAGCCCAAGCTGTGTTAAAAGCTAGCCGCTCATAAATGGGAGCCGAACCATAGAGAGCGCTAAATCTGTAGCTCATTCGATCGAAAATAGTGCTCTGACACACGACATACCGGTTCAAAACTGGGCGGCCAATACACTTTTTTTGCAACTTTTTCATTTATTTTATACAATTTTTATTTACATTACACTTTATTATAATTAAAGTATAACTATTATTATTGCGATATACACCTGTATATCTTGGTGGAAGTTAGTATTAAAGTAGAAAATAAAACACAACAATAATATGTTTGAACACAATACTATTAAACATGAAAAAAAACACACAGTATAGAGAATAATATATATATACAACGTACGTTACAATTATAACAGCAGCCGTAATAGAATGGTAAATCCAACACCTTAATACTATGTCTTATATATGATATAATCTAGGTTACAGATTTAATTGGTCCTTGTATAAAACAACTTAAATATTACTCATGATTTCTTCAGTGTACACATATAATACCATATAAGGTTATATAATATTTATTACTTATATTCCATGACCCAAATAAACAATATTAATTATATTCAATAATTATAATAAAGAAAAAAACAATTTTTTTGTATAAATTATTATATATTAATATATTTTTTTAATCATGCATAAATACAATATTTAGTATATGTCATGAGTTCTTGTGAATTTGTACGCACATTATTACCAATTTTAATTATATTTCTTAAATTTACATAATTGGTTATTTATATTAACCTACCTTTCGCCCTCAATACACCATTGTTGCTGTACGTAATTAGACTACAATATTACTTATTACTTATTAGTGAATAGTTTAATATTAAAAAAATTACAATTACATAATGCCGTTTGTAAATATAATAAAAATATCATTTATTCCACCCTTTGAATCTAATTGGTAGGATTTTTTTACGCAATATGTTCCCTCTCTTCCTGTACTCTCTTACACCACGGACGTCGGACATCGACGTAGACGACGGAGCCGTGACTTGTGTCCAAGTCTTATGATTTTGTTTTTTTTAAATACAATACAATATAATGTAATAAATAATAATAGTACAATAAGTAAATCGATAGCGTCACTAGACATTCTTTTGTGCGTTTTAAGCAAACAATTTTGTTTTTTTTTAGTCATTGATCTACTTTTTTTAAACCTTTATTACCACCACAGTTTGTGTTGAGCGTTTTAAGAGTCCTGAGCTCCTCTAGTAAAATTGTATATTTTATTCGTCTCTTTAATTTTTATATTTTATTTTTTTTAAATGTCTCGTAAATGCGGAATTAGGTGCGAGTATTTTAATTGTGGTAAAAGCGCAAGAGATGAAAATCTTAAATTATATCGGTTTCCAAAAGACCAATCATTATGTTCAAAATGGGTTTCTAACTCAGGTATGAAACTAAATATTTTCATAAGCTTAAGAATTCCTTTAGTCTCTTTCTTGGATAAGTACCTTATTAGCACCAGGAAGTTGGAAAGTTACAAAAAAAGGCGAATGGTCATAATTGAGTACATTCGGTATACGTAGGGTAGTCGGTAGTAATATTGACTTCCTATTTAATGTAGTGAAGAAAACGGGCATTACCTATTATTATTATTATCTACTCAATTTCCTGGTGCTATCAGGGTGATTTTTAACCAATATGTCCATGGCTCGTGAGCTTTGTAATTTTTTTTATCAATCTTACTATGTCGTAAATAACTCTACCCTTAAAGCTATTGGGTACCGGCTAATATTAAGGTGTTTTGTACAGACAATACTTAAGAAAAAAGTGGTTTTAATAAATTTTGATCAGGGGCCGATTGAACTTAAATGGGTAGTTTTTAACGGAAAAATTAGTCTGTACCCAATAGCCTTAAGCAAAAAAGATAAAAAATGTGGTATGAGTAACCCAGAGAAATATTCTATATTGTAATAATGAAAATAATCTTATTGGATGACTGGTTCGGCCTGTACAATCGACAAAAGATGATGTATTTTGACTAAAAAAACGGTCGGCATCCAATCCCACATAGGCCATTCTGCGACATTTTTACGCTTCGTTTTTAAAAATATGTTTTTATTTTGTTTTGTTTTGTGTCTGTACTATCTTTAAGTCACTGAATAAATTTCTTTATTGGACCAAAAATTTAAAAAGTTCTTTCTAAAAAATCTTTTCCCCTTTAAAATGGAGAAAAACGCCAACAAAACTACGTATTTTTCAACTTAAAATTACAACGCTCCATAACTTTTTTAAAAACAGTCTAATTAGTTTATTAAACATATTTAATAATAATAAATAATGGTTTTATGAGAAAATTTAATTTTTTTATTGATTTTAATTTAATTGATTTTAATTGGTTTTATTTTTGATATGACGAAAAAATTACTTTTTTACATGCTTTTCTTCAACTCGCTAACACGTACGTACGTTTGTACGGGTATTTTTCAAATCTTGCAAAATTAGTTTAACTCACTTCCCGATGTCGTAGAGGGCTGAAACTTGGCACAGACACTCATCTCGGATAAGAATACAATATTCCGTCATAATATTGGGACCCGGGTATCCAGGTCACAAATGCTTGAGGGCCAAATATAGGGGTCATTTCACTAAAATGTCATGTTTTTTCAAATCTTCCAAAATGAATTTAGTAATCTATTCACCAACTATTAAGTATCTTTAATAGAATTAAAAAGTAAAAATAAAAAAAGTGAAATAAATAAATACAATTTTTTTTTAAAAAGCTCACTTTTTTACTATTTTTTAGAAAAGCGTGTTTTTAAAAAAAAATGTTTTAGTTATTTTTTTTTTTTTAGAAATCTAAATGCTCGTATTTTCCGGACGACATTTTATATCAATGTTAAAATAAATCTTATGAGACCGTCTATATTTTCGAACTGCGGAGCAGATAATGATACTCATTTATTGGACAATGATAACCGCTATGAAGCAACCATGCATATTGAAGATACTAATGAAATTTTAGATAGCTCTTCCTCTGTATCGTTGTCGTCTATTTCGTTTTCTGAAGAAAGTGATGATGGTTATACACCCAATGTAACACTAGAAAAATGTTCAAATACTTATTTTTCAGGTTACTTCGGCAAAAAATGTGTAGAAAAATTTAAGTGTAGATTATGTGAAAATAATTTTTTAAAAGAAACTAATGATGAGCAATTTAATGAAAATGAGTTTCTCATATTTTGTAAAAACTATGATTCTGAAAGCTCAAAATTGTTTTTAAGGAGACCAACTGACTCATTTACAAAGTTTATTACCAACGCTCAAAAAATAATTATAAAAATAGTAGAAAAAATGCCTCATGTTAAATTAGTCTATATTTATAACCGTTTTATTTAACTAATTCATATTTAGAACTAAGATTCTAAATTTTGTTTGCAATAAACAAATGCTTTAGAGCAAAAGCTTTAGACATACAATATAATTAAATTCTAAAAAGAAAAATATCTGAAATAATCTTATGGATAAGATTCATTTATAAATATTTTATATTTTGTAAAAGAATAATAATTGTATGAAGCTCATATAATAAAATATAATCTCATACCGATAGCAAAACCGGTTTTACTTTGCGCACGACGGGTGGTCGCGGCCGACCGGCCGCGGCGGTGTCTGAAAATACGGCATAACAAAAAATATTATTTTGTAATATTGTACGACATCTATGAATAGTATAGAACACTAAATAACGTGTTTCCATATTTTCTATTTACATGAGCTGTCTATGTATATTTAATCAATGACATGGATACTCACAATCGTCCATTTTTTTGCCACCAAAATTTTTCTTATCACTGATAACAAAAATTGATAACAATTTTTTTGATAAGGGAGGATCATCCTCGAAGATCTCTGATAAGAGAGGATCATTCATCCTTACCCAACTATACACTACTGTTATCATATAATAAACACATATTAATAATATTAAAAAAACAACAATACTTTATATTATAAAACCTTATTAAAAATATAAACCAAATAACACTTAACAAATAATAAAAACAATGTAAACTTACAGAACAACCCGTTCGAATAATATCAAAAATTAAAAATATGTACTTATTCATTTAAGTGGTACTCCATGAAACACTTACTTTAACCGTCTAAGCACAAATGTTGTTTACATTTTGAACAAAATATATGTGTTCTACGAGTACAGAAGTTCATCTTACATTTCGTTGCATTTTTTAAAGAGTCGAAATCCGGTAAATGATCCACAGTGTCTAGACGAAGTTCATCTGATGGCATTTGGCCATCGACTTTTCGTAATTTGGATGAACTTAAAGGAACTTCTTTAAATGGTTCGTACGAGTCATCTTCTTTTGAACAAGGTCTTCCTTTCTTTCGTTTGGGTGTTGCTGTTTTCCCGACATTTATTAACCCCGAAGCTAACTGCATTCGAAAATGTAAGAGGTCATGTCTTTTATTTTTCGGTATTTGTAAATGCTCAGCGTCTTTTATGTATGTTAACCAGCAGTTAGCAACAGTCATATCAAAAACATGAGCCATCATGCGTAATGTCCATTTTCGGGATTTAATAAATGTTCTATAGTAGCTTATTAGTTTATCCATATTATCTACGCCACCCATAGATTTATTGTACTTTTGTACAATCTCCGGCCTTTCGACGTCCACATACATCTTATTTTTTTTGTCCCAGCGTTTGACAATATCTGTGTTTCCAGATGTAATAAAATTCGATGCCAAATTAACTACTTTGTTGTCATACCATTGTACAACTCCTATGTTACAATTGGGTACATCTGACCGAACTTCAAAAGTACAACGCCGCTTTCACCACATAACATAAACACTTTTATACCCCACGGGTTTGGTTTATTTCTAATGTACTGTTTTATAGACAAATGTCCCTTAAAAGGGATCATTTGTTCATCAATACAAATATTTCTTTCCATAGGAAGAGAATTGCATTTTTTTTTTATAATATCATACAGCGGTCGAACCTTTATAAAAGTGTCTTTATTGCCCGGTGGTATTTGCATATTATCAATAAAATGCATATTTGTTCTAATTGAAAAAAAACGATCTCTTGTCATATTATCTGCTACGAGCGGTACACGATTATCATTTTCCCAGTACATACGAACACGAGGGAGTTTAAGAGATCCCATTACTAAATGAATTCCTATTACAGTTTTAATTTCATCAATAAATGTTGGCTTAAATTTTGTTTGTGAATTTTGTATTGCATACATCTTGGTAAAATAGGACATTTTTTCGAAATCTTCTTCATTGAAATAATCCCAAAAATATTCTAGTGGTGTCTTTTTACGACTAGGATCTGAGTTATCTAAATCGTTTAATTTCAGTTTTTGTTGGCTAAATGGCATTCTTACCCATTTTATGTTTTTTTTATTCGTCAATGTTATATTATCGTTTTCTTCAATTTCTTCTTCTTCGTCACTTGTCCCAAACTCTTCCAAAAGGTTTTTTAGTTCCTCGTGTGCAAATTCTTCGATTTCATCGCTAGATGAATCAGCGAACTCTGAATTATTTGCGTCAAGAAACGCTAAAATGTCAACTGTCGGTAATATTGACATTTCTATAAAAAAAATAACATTCAACAATGGTATTTCTGCGATATACACATATAAAATATATATATATACACAGCTATTATACTTACTGTATAACTAAAGAAATATCTGTAGAACTTTTTTTTGAAAAATTATCAACGTAAAACAGGGTTATTATAAATGAATTATTTATACATATTGATACAGAAATAGTATTGTCATATGTCATGGCGGCCTGACGTACACGATAGTGTACCTTCATATTAATTGATATAAAACATGTGATACCAAATTTAATATTATGAAACACTATTTTGTATATTCGTTACCAACTTCACTATCAGAAAAAAAAATCACAAACAGTTACTAGCGCTATCTTACGAATAAATGATCAAACATCGAAGCAAATTCAATAATCGATCCTAAACTAAGAATATTGAAGTAAAACATAATTTTTATCAGATATATTATTTTGTATGGTACAGCAACAAAATAAAACTTGAACGAAGGACCAGTCGAAATTTTTCGACACAAGAAAAAGACTGAAGCCGAAATTGCGTCGTTACGCCTTATCAATTTTGGATAGGCAACCTAACGCACACTATAACTGTTCGCTGTTCAGATGGCAGATGGGAAAGTTGGATAATAACAACACGGGATCGACGCGGGTTTTAAAGAAAGAAAGCAGTTTATATTTACAACGGATTGCAGGAAATAGAAATTATATAAGGGGCTTCTTATGGCTGGTTCCGTTTAGTGCAATGGCCAAAAGATAAATCTTAAAACTAAACATTCAGTCCACAACTTAAAACTAACTTAAATACTATTGCCGGAGGCGAATTCAATATAATGATTGACGGTTATACTAACAGCCAACTCCGCATTTAGCCAATCGGAATAAAAGGCCACAGTTTACGGACAACTAAGGGTGTAGCGTGGCAGCTGGGCTCTGGACGACCTCGGCGGCCTCGTGATAATGATGGAGGACTTACGCAATCAGCAAACTCCGCGGACGGCCAATTACAGCAAACAGACAGTTGTTGAACGGTCGGGGGTGTGAATCGTCGCAGCTAGGCTCTAGATGACCTCGGCGGCCACGTGACAAGTGTGATACTTTCAGAGGACTTACGCAAAAAGCACACTCCACAGACAGCCAGTTAAAGCGAATAAACTTGAAATTTACAGGAAGTAATCCAGGGAAGTCAGTGTTATTGACTCGGACAGAATATCAATAAACACGAGGTTGTTGAGATGAACGATTTTATTATTTACACATCTTTATACATTAAAAACGATCTTGTGAATCGCATATCCACGACGTTATTTTAAAAATAACAGAATATTAAATTAATAACTGTTTAATACAAGTTTTTTAATTAGAATTAATTTCTGATAAGAAACACAATATATACGAAAGAAAAAAAAAGATTGTGGTATAAGAAAAAGACCACCGACGATAATGACGACAAAAACGGTAATTACAATGAGCAACAACAACAGGTTAGATAATTTTGAATTACAGAGGACGGTCACAACAACAAAAACAGGAGGGAGTGGAATGCCAACGAACAACAACGTTAACGCATACGCGTACAACGCGTAAACAAGTATATTTTAATACTATTTGTATCGTGTTTTTTTCAAACCAAAACATGTTTTTTAAAAATATTACCACATGTACACACCGTATTTTTGATAACATGATTTGTAATAAATTATTGAAAAGTGGGTACACTATAGTGACCTGGAGGTCTGAAAAGGTTAACTGGATCATGTGTCTGTATGATGTCATAAGGACCAGACCAGTGCGATTGTAACTTATTAGTTTTAGAAAAAAATTTTAAGAGAACTTTATATTACCAATGTTAAAAGAAACCTCTTTTATAACAAGTTTATTTATAGCCATTAATCTCGACTCTTGCATACGTGTCCGCAAGTCAGGATCTAATAAAAGCGTAGGTGTTTGTTGTGCCATACCTTGATTAAACAGTTTTCGAATGCGTTTGATACCTTGATAGTAGTGAGGACTGTTACGATATTCTAAAAAAAAAAGAATCCTAATGTTCATTCTTCATACTATTTTTTTTTTTTTTTATAGACACTCAATATTTTCCATCCGTTGGTGACATAATTAAAATATATATTTTTTATTTTATTTTTGTAATTTTTTCTTCTTCTAGCAAGTTTGCTAGGCTTGCCTAGTGCCTTAATTATTTATATTTTTTCCTTAGGATCTAATAAAAGCGAAGATGTTTGTTGTGCCATACCTTGATTAAACAGTTTTCGAATGCGTTTGATACCTTGATAGTAGTGAGGACTGTTACGATATTCTAAAAAAAAAAGAATCCTAATGTTCATTCTTCATACTATTTTTTTTTTTTTTTTAAAGACACTCAATATTTTCCATCCGTTGGTGACATAATTAAAATATATATTTTTTATTTTATTTTTATAATTTTTTATTCTTCTAGCATGTTTGCTAGGCTTGCCTAGTGCCTTAATTATTTTTATTTTTTCCTTAGGGTTTAATAAAAGTGTGGAAGTTTGTTGTGTCATACCTTAACAGTTTTTGAATGTGTTGACCTCGAGAGTGGTAAGGACTGTAACGATATTCTAAAAAAAAAAAAGAATCATAATGTTCATTCTTTATACTATTTTTTTTTTTTAAAAAGACACTCAATATTTTCCATCCGTTGGTGACATAACTAAAATATATATTTTTTATTTTATTTTTATAATTTTTTCTTCTTCCAGCAAGTTTGCTAGGCTTGCCTAGTGCCTTAATTATTTTTATTTTTTCCTTAGGATCTAATAAAAGCGTAGATGTTTGTTGTGCCATACCTTGATTAAACAGTTTTCGAATGCGTTTGATACGTTGATAGTAGTGAGGACTGTTACGATATTCTAAAAAAAAAGAATCATAATGTTCATTCTTCATTCTTTTTTTTTTTTTTAAGACACTCAATATTTTCCATCCGTTGGTGACATAATTAAAATATATATTTTTTATTTTATTTTTATAATTTTTTCTTATTCTAGCATGTTTGCTAGGCTTGCCTAGTGCTTTAATTATTTTTATTTTTTCTTTAGGGTTTAATAAAAGTGTGGAAGTTTGTTGTGCCATACCTTAACAGTTTTTGAATGTGTTGACCTCGAGAGTGGTGAGGACTGTAACGATATTCTAAAAAAAAAAAAGAATCATAATGTTCATTCTTTATACTATTTTTTTTTTTTTAAAAGACACTCAATATTTTCTATCCGTTGGTGACATAATTAAAATATATATTTTTTATTTTATTTTTATAATTTTTTCTTCTTCTAGCATGTTTGCTAGGCTTGCCTAGTGCCTTAATTATTTTTATTTTTTCCTTAGGATCTAATAAAAGCGTAAATGTTTGTTGTCACATAATCATATACAAATACAACAACAACAAAATGATTGATAAATTTAAATATTTTCTTTTCTTGTTTTTATTATGTTATACATTTTTTTTATTATTTCTTCATCTAATTTATTTTTTATTTTATTTTTATAATATTTTCTTCTTCTAGCATGTTTGCTAGGCTTGCCTAGTGCCTTAAGTATTTTTATTTTTTCCTTTGGATCTAATAAAAGCGTAGATGTTTGTTGTGCCATACCTTGATTAAACAGTTTTCGAATGCGTTTGATACGTTGATAGTAGTGAGGACTGTTACGATATTCTAAAAAAAAAAGAATCATAATGTTCATTCTTCATACTATTTTTTTTTTTTTTTTAAAGACACTCAATATTTTCCATCCGTTGGTGACATAATTAAAATATATTATTTTTTATTTTATTTTTATAATTTTTTCTTCTTCTAGCATGTTTGCTAGGCTTGCCTAGTGCCTTAATTATTTTTATTTTTTCCTTAGGGTTTAATAAAAGTGTGGAAGTTTGTTGTGCCATACCTTAACAGTTTTTGAATGTGTTGACCTCGAGAGTGGTGAGGACTGTAACGATATTCTAAAAAAAAAAAAGAATCATAATGTTCATTCTTTATACTATTTTTTTTTTTTAAAAAGACACTCAATATTTTCCATCCGTTGGTGACATAACTAAAATATATATTTTTTATTTTATTTTTATAATTTTTTCTTCTTCCAGCAAGTTTGCTAGGCTTGCCTAGTGCCTTAATTATTTTTATTTTTTCCTTAGGATCTAATAAAAGCGTAGATGTTTGTTGTGCCATACCTTGATTAAACAGTTTTCGAATGCGTTTGATACGTTGATAGTAGTGAGGACTGTTACGATATTCTAAAAAAAAAAGAATCATAATGTTCATTCTTCATTCTTTTTTTTTTTTTTAAGACACTCAATATTTTCCATCCGTTGGTGACATAATTAAAATATATATTTTTTATTTTATTTTTATAATTTTTTCTTATTCTAGCATGTTTGCTAGGCTTGCCTAGTGCTTTAATTATTTTTATTTTTTCTTTAGGGTTTAATAAAAGTGTGGAAGTTTGTTGTGCCATACCTTAACAGTTTTTGAATGTGTTGACCTCGAGAGTGGTGAGGACTGTAACGATATTCTAAAAAAAAAAAGAATCATAATGTTCATTCTTTATACTATTTTTTTTTTTTAAAAGACACTCAATATTTTCTATCCGTTGGTGACATAATTAAAATATATATTTTTTATTTTATTTTTATAATTTTTTCTTCTTCTAGCATGTTTGCTAGGCTTGCCTAGTGCCTTAATTATTTTTATTTTTTCCTTAGGATCTAATAAAAGCGTAAATGTTTGTTGTCACATAATCATATACAAATACAACAACAACAAAATGATTGATAAATTTAAATATTTTCTTTTCTTGTTTTTATTATGTTATACATTTTTTTTATTATTTCTTCATCTAATTTATTTTTTATTTTATTTTTATAATATTTTCTTCTTCTAGCATGTTTGCTAGGCTTGCCTAGTGCCTTAAGTATTTTTATTTTTTCCTTAGGATCTAATAAAAGCGTAGATGTTTGTTGTGCCATACCTTGATTAAACAGTTTTCGAATGCGTTTGATACGTTGATAGTAGTGAGGACTGTTACGATATTCTAAAAAAAAAAGAATCATAATGTTCATTCTTCATTCTTTTTTTTTTTTTTTTTTAAGACACTCAATATTTTCCATCCGTTGGTGACATAATTAAAATATAAATTTTTTTTATTTTATTTTTATAACTTTTTCTTATTCTAGCATGTTTGCTAGGCTTGCCTAGTGCTTTAATTATTTTTATTTTTTCTTTAGGGTTTAATAAAAGTGTGGAAGTTTGTTGTGCCATACCTTAACAGTTTTTGAATGTGTTGACCTCGAGAGTGGTGAGGACTGTAACGATATTCTAAAAAAAAAAAGAATCATAATGTTCATTCTTTATACTATTTTTTTTTTTTAAAAAGACACTCAATATTTTCCATCCGTTGGTGACATAACTAAAATATATATTTTTTATTTTATTTTAATAATTTTTTCTTCTTCTAGCATGTTTGCTAGGCTTGCCTAGTGCCTTAATTATTTTTATTTTTTCCTTAGGATCTAATAAAAGCGTAAATGTTTGTTGTCACATAATCATATACAAATACAACAACAACAAAATGATTGATAAATTTAAATATTTTCTTTTCTTGTTTTTATTATATTATACATTTTTTTTATTATTTCTTCATCTAATTTATTTTTTATTTTATTTTTATAATATTTTCTTCTTCTAGCATGTTTGCTAGGCTTGCCTAGTGCCTTAATTATTTATATTTTTTCCTTAGGATCTAATAAAAGCGTAGATGTTTGTTGTGCCATACCTTGATTAAACAGTTTTCGAATGCGTTTGATACCTTGATAGTAGTGAGGACTGTTACGATATTCTAAAAAAAAAAGAATCATAATGTTCATTCTTCATACTATTTTTTTTTTTTTTTAAAGACACTCAATATTTTCCATCCGTTGGTGACATAATTAAAATATATATTTTTTATTTTATTTTTATAATTTTTTATTCTTCTAGCATGTTTGCTAGGCTTGCCTAGTGCCTTAATTATTTTTATTTTTTCCTTAGGATCTAATAAAAGCGTAGATGTTTGTTGTCACATAATCATATACAAATACAACAACAACAAAACTGATTGATAAATTTAAAAATTTTTTTTCTTGTTTTTATTATGTTATACATTTTTTTTATTATTTCTTCATCTAATTTATTTTTTATTTTATTTTTATAATATTTTCTTCTTCTAGCAAGTTTGCTAGGCTTGCCTAGTGCCTTAAGTATTTTTATTTTTTCCTTAGGATCTAATAAAAGCGTAGATGTTTGTTGTGCCATACCTTCATAAAATAGTTTTCGAATGCGTTTGATACGTTGATAGTAGTAAGGACTGTTACGATATTCTAAAAAAAAAAGAATCATAATGTTCATTCTTCATTCTTTTTTTTTTTTTTAAGACACTCAATATTTTCCATCCGTTGGTGACATAATTAAAATATATATTTTTTATTTTATTTTTATAATTTTTTCTTCTTCTAGCATGTTTGCTAGGCTTGCCTTAATTATTTTTATTTTTTCCTTAGGATCTAATAAAAGCGTAGGTGTTTGTTGTGCCATACCTTCATAAAAAAGTTTTCGAATGCGTTTGATACCTTGATAGTAGTGAGGACTGTTACGATATTCTAAAAAAAAAAGAATCATAATGTTCATTCTTCATACTATTTTTTTTTTTTTTTTAAAGACACTCAATATTTTCCATCCGTTGGTGACATAATTAAAATATATATTTTTTATTTTATTTTTATAATTTTTTCTTCTTCTAGCATGTTTGCTAGGCTTGCCTAGTGCCTTAATTATTTTTATTTTTTCCTTAGGATCTAATAAAAGCGTAGGTGTTTGTTGTCACATAATCATATACAAATACAACAACAACAAAATGATTGATAAATTTAAATATTTTCTTTTCTTGTTTTTATTATGTTATACATTTTTTTTATTATTTCTTCATCTAATTTAGTTTTTATTTTATTTTTATAATATTTTCTTCTTCTAGCATGTTTGCTAGGCTTGCCTAGTGCCTTAATTATTTTTATTTTTTCCTTAGGATCTAATAAAAGCGTAGGTGTTTGTTGTGCCATACCTTGATTAAACAGTTTTCGAATGCGTTTGATACCTTGATAGTAGTGAGGACTGTTACGATATTCTAAAAAAAAAAGAATCACAATGTTCATTCTTCATACTATTTTTTTTTTTTAAAAGACACTCAATATTTTCCATCCGTTGGTGACATAACTAAAATATATATTTTTTATTTTATTTTTATAATTTTTTCTTCTTCTAGCATGTTTGCTAGGCTTGTCTAGTGCCTTAATTATTTTTATTTTTTCCTTAGGATCTAATAAAAGCGTAGATGTTTGGTGTGCCATACCTTGATTAAACAGTTTTCGAATGCGTTTGATACCTTGATAGTAGTGAAGACTGTTACGATATTCTAAAAAAAAAAGAATCATAATGTTCATTCTTCATTCTTTTTTTTTTTTTTTTAAGACACTCAATATTTTCCATCCGTTGGTGACATAATTAAAATATATATTTTTTATTTTATTTTTATAATTTTTTCTTATTCTAGCATGTTTGCTAGGCTTGCCTTAATTATTTTTATTTTTTCCTTAGGATCTAATAAAAGCGTAAATGTTTGTTGTCACATAATCATATACAAATACAACAACAACAAAATGATTGATAAATTTAAAAATTTTCTTTTCTTGTTTTTATTATGTTATACATTTTTTTTATTATTTCTTCATCTAATTTATTTTTTATTTTATTTTTATAATATTTTCTTCTTCTAGCATGTTTGCTAGGCTTGCCTAGTGCCTTAAGTATTTTTATTTTTTCCTTAGGATCTAATAAAAGCGTAGATGTTTGTTGTGCCATACCTTGATTAAACAGTTTTCGAATGCGTTTGATACGTTGATAGTAGTGAGGACTGTTACGATATTCTAAAAAAAAAAGAATCATTATGTTCATTCTTCATACTGTTTTTTTTTTTTTTTTAAAGACACTCAATATTTTCCATTCGTTCGTGACATAACTAAAATATATATTTTTTATTTTATTTTTATAATTTTTTCTTCTTCTAGCATGTTTGCTAGGCTTGCCTAGTGCCTTAATTATTTTTATTTTTTCCTTAGGATCTAATAAAAGCGTAGATGTTTGGTGTGCCATACCTTAACAGTTTTTGAATGTGTTGACCTCGAGAGTGGTGAGGACTGTAACGATATTCTAAAAAAAAAAAGAATCATAATGTTTATTCTTCATACTATTTTTTTTTTTTTTTAAAGACACTCAATATTTTCCACCGTTGGTGACATAATAAAAATATATATTTTTTATTTTATTTTTATAATTTTTTCTTCTTCTAGCATGTTTGCTAGGCTTGCCTAGTGCCTTAATTATTTTTATTTTTTCCTTAGGATCTAATAAAAGCGTAAATGTTTGTTGTCACATAATCATATACAAATACAACAACAACAAAATGATTGATAAATTTAAATATTTTCTTTTCTTGTTTTTATTATGTTATACATTTTTTTTATTATTTCTTCATCTAATTTATTTTTTATTTTATTTTTATAATATTTTCTTCTTCTAGCATGTTTGCTAGGCTTGCCTAGTGCCTTAAGTATTTTTATTATTTCCTTAGGATCTAATAAAAGCGTAGATGTTTGTTGTGCCATACCTTGATTAAACAGTTTTCGAATGCGTTTGATACGTTGATAGTAGTGAGGACTGTTACGATATTCTAAAAAAAAAAGAATCATAATGTTCATTCTTCATACCATTTTTTTTTTTTTTTAAAGACACTCAATATTTTCCATCCGTTGGTGACATAATAAACATATATATTTTTTATCTTATTTTTATAATTTTTTCTTCTTCTAGCATGTTTGCTAGGCTTGCCTAGTGCCTTAATTATTTTTATTTTTTCCTTAGGATCTAATAAAAGCGTAGGTGTTTGTTGTTCCATACCTTGATTAAACAGTTTTCGAATGCGTTTGATACCTTGATAGTAGTGAGGACTGTTACGATATTCTAAAAAAAAAAGAATCACAATGTTCATTCTTCATACTATTTTTTTTTTTAAAAAGACACTCAATATTTTCCATCCGTTGGTGACATAACTAAAATATATATTTTTTATTTTATTTTTATAATTTTTTCTTCTTCTAGCATGTTTGCTAGGCTTGCCTAGTGCCTTAATTATTTTTATTTTTTCCTTAGGATCTAATAAAAGCGTAAATGTTTGTTGTCACATAATCATATACAAATACAACAACAACAAAATGATTGATAAATTAAAATATTTTCTTTTCTTGTTTTTATTATGTTATACATTTTTTTTATTATTTCTTCATCTAATTTGTTTTTTATTTTATTTTTATAATTTTTTCTTCTTCCAGCAAGTTTGCTAGGCTTGCCTAGTGCCTTAATTATTTTTATTTTTTCCTTAGGATCTAATAAAAGCGTAGGTGTTTGTTGTGCTATACCTTCATAAAATAGTTTTCGAATGCGTTTGATACCTTGATAGTAGTGAGGACTGTTACGATATTCTAAAAAAAAAAGAATCATAATGTTCATTCTTCATACTATTTTTTTTTTTTTTTTAAAGACACTCAATATTTTCCATCCGTTGGTGACATAATAAAAATATATATTTTTTATTTTATTTTTATAATTTTTTCTTCTTCCAGCAAGTTTGCTAGGCTTGCCTAGTGCCTTAATTATTTTTATTTTTTCCTTAGGATCTAATAAAAGCGTAGGTGTTTGTTGTGCTATACCTTCATAAAATAGTTTTCGAATGCGTTTGATACCTTGATAGTAGTGAGGACTGTTACGATATTCTAAAAAAAAAGAATCATAATGTTCATTCTTCATACTATTTTTTTTTTTTTTTTAAAGACACTCAATATTTTCCATCCGTTGGTGACATAATAAAAATATATATTTTTTATTTTATTTTTATAATTTTTTCTTCTTCTAGCATGTTTGCTAGGCTTGCCTAGTGCCTTAATTAGTTTTATTTTTTCC
Organism: Adelges cooleyi; assembly: GCF_023614345.1. Classification (NCBI taxonomy): domain Eukaryota; kingdom Metazoa; phylum Arthropoda; class Insecta; order Hemiptera; family Adelgidae; genus Adelges; species Adelges cooleyi. The sequence goes on from NW_026096368.1 coordinate 150,927, forward strand.
TTAAGATCTAATAAAAGCGTAGATGTTTGTTGTCACATAATCATATACAAATACAACACAACAAAATTATTGATAAATTTAAATATTTTCATTATTGTTTTTATTATGTTATACATTTTTTTTATTATTTCTTCATCTAATTTATTTTTTATTTTATTTTTATAATATTTTCTTCTTCTAGCATGTTTGCTAGGCTTGCCTAGTGCCTTAAGTATTTTTATTTTTTCCTTAGGATCTAATAAAAGCGTAGATGTTTGTTGTCACATAATCATATACAAATACAACAACAACAAAATTATTGATAAATTTAAATATTTTCTTTTCTTGTTTTTATTATGTTATACATTTTTTTTATTATTTCTTCATCTAATTTATTTTTTATTTTATTTTTATAATATTTTCTTCTTCTAGCAAGTTTGCTAGGCTTGCCTAGTGCCTTAAGTATTTTTATTTTTTCCTTAGGATCTAATAAAAGCGTAGATGTTTGTTGTGCCATACCTTCATAAAATAGTTTTCGAATGCGTTTGATACCTTGATAGTAGTGAGGACTGTTACGATATTCTAAAAAAAAAAGAATCATAATGTTCATTCTTCATACTATTTTTTTTTTTTTTTTAAAGACACTCAATATTTTTCATCCGTTGGTGACATAATTAAAATATATATTTTTTATTTTATTTTTATAATTTTTTCTTCTTCTAGCATGTTTGCTAGGCTTGCCTAGTGCCTTAATTATTTTTATTTTTTCCTTAGGATCTAATAAAAGCGTAGGTGTTTTGTTGTGCCATACCTTCATAAAATAGTTTTCGAATGCGTTTGATACGTTGATAGTAGTGAGGACTGTTACGATATTTAAAAAAAAAAGAATCATAATGTTCATTCTTCATTCTTTTTTTTTTTTTTTTTTTAAGACACTCAATATTTTCCATCCGTTGGTGACATAATTAAAATATATATTTTTTATTTTATTTTTATAATTTTTTCTTATTCTAGCATGTTTGCTAGGCTTGCCTAGTGCTTTAATTATTTTTCTTTTTTCTTTAGGGTTTAATAAAAGTGTGGAAGTTTGTTGTGCCATACCTTAACAGTTTTTGAATGTGTTGACCTCGAGAGTGGTGAGGACTGTAACGATATTCTAAAAAAAAAAAGAATCATAATGTTCATTCTTTATACTATTTTTTTTTTTTTAAAAGACACTCAATATTTTCCATCCGTTGGTGACATAATTAAAATATATATTTTTTATTTTATTTTTGTAATTTTTTCTTCTTCTAGCAAGTTTGCTAGGCTTGCCTAGTGCCTTAATTATTTATATTTTTTCCTTAGGATCTAATAAAAGCGTAGATGTTTGTTGTGCCATACCTTGATTAAACAGTTTTCGAATGCGTCTGATACGTTGATAGTAGTGAGGACTGTTACGATATTCTAAAAAAAAAAGAATCATTTTGTTCATTCTTCATACTATTTTTTTTTTTTTTTAAAGACACTCAATATTTTCCATCCGTTCGTGACATAACTAAAATATATATTTTTAATTTTATTTTTATAATTTTTTCTTCTTCTAGCATGTTTGCTAGGCTTGCCTAGTGCCTTAATTATTTTTATTTTTTCCTTAGAATCTAATAAAAGCGTAGATGTTTGGTGTGCCATACCTTGATTAAACAGTTTTCGAATGCGTTTGATACCTTGATAGTAGTGAAGACTGTTACGATATTCTAAAAAAAAAAGAATCATAATGTTCATTCTTCATTCTTTTTTTTTTTTTTAAGACACTCAATATTTTCCATCCGTTGGTGACATAATTAAAATATATATTTTTTATTTTATTTTTATAATCTTTTCTTCTTCTAGCATGTTTGCTAGGCTTGCCTTAATTATTTTTATTTTTTCCTTAGGATCTAATAAAAGCGTAGGTGTTTGTTGTGCCATACCTTCATAAAATAGTTTTCGAATGCGTTTGATACCTTGATAGTAGTGAGGACTGTTACGATATTCTAAAAAAAAAAGAATCATAATGTTCATTCTTTATACTATTTTTTTTTTTTTAAAAGACACTCAATATTTTCCATCCGTTGGTGACATAATTAAAATATATATTTTTTATTTTATTTTTGTAATTTTTTCTTCTTCTAGCAAGTTTGCTAGGCTTGCCTAGTGCCTTAATTATTTTTATTTTTTCCTTAGGATCTAATAAAAGCGTAGATGTTTGTTGTGCCATACCTTGATTAAACAGTTTTCGAATGCGTTTGATACGTTGATAGTAGTGAGGACTGTTACGATATTCTAAAAAAAAAAGAATCATTTTGTTCATTCTTCATACTATTTTTTTTTTTTTTTTAAAGACACTCAATATTTTCCATCCGTTCGTGACATAACTAAAATATATATTTTTTATTTTATTTTTATAATTTTTTCTTCTTCTAGCATGTTTGCTAGGCTTGCCTAGTGCCTTAATTATTTTTATTTTTTCCTTAGAATCTAATAAAAGCGTAGATGTTTGGTGTGCCATACCTTGATTAAACAGTTTTCGAATGCGTTTGATACCTTGATAGTAGTGAAGACTGTTACGATATTCTAAAAAAAAAAGAATCATAATGTTCATTCTTCATTCTTTTTTTTTTTTTTAAGACACTCAATATTTTCCATCCGTTGGTGACATAATTAAAATATATATTTTTTATTTTATTTTTATAATCTTTTCTTCTTCTAGCATGTTTGCTAGGCTTGACTAGTGCCTTAATTAGTTTTATTTTTTCCTTAGGATCTAATAAAAGCGTAGATGTTTGTTTTCACATAATCATATACAAATACAACACAACAAAATTATTGATAAATTTAAATATTTTCATTATTGTTTTTATTATGTTATACATTTTTTTATTATTTCTTCATCTAATTTATTTTTTATTTTATTTTTATAATATTTTCTTCTTCTAGCATGTTTGCTAGGCTTGCCTAGTGCCTTAAGTATTTTTATTTTTTCCTTAGGATCTAATAAAAGCGTAGATGTTTGTTGTGCCATACCTTCATAAAATAGTTTTCGAATGCGTTTGATACGTTGATAGTAGTGAGGACTGTTACGATATTCTAAAAAAAAAAGAATCATAATGTTCATTCTTCATTCTTTTTTTTTTTTTTAAGACACTCAATATTTTCCATTCGTTGGTGACATAGTTAAAATATATATTTTTTATTTTATTTTTATAATTTTTTCTTATTCTAGCATGTTTGCTAGGCTTGCCTTAATTATTTTTATTTTTTCCTTAGGATCTAATAAAAGCGTAGGTGTTTGTTGTGCCATACCTTCATAAATAGTTTTCGAATGCGTTTGATACCTTGATAGTAGTGAGGACTGTTACGATATTCTAAAAAAAAAAGAATCATAATGTTCATTCTTCATACTATTTTTTTTTTTTTTTAAAGACACTCAATATTTTTCATCCGTTGGTGACATAATTAAAATATATATTTTTTATTTTATTTTTATAATTTTTTCTTCTTCTAGCATGTTTGCTAGGCTTGCCTAGTGCCTTAATTATTTTTATTTTTTCCTTAGAATCTAATAAAAGCGTAGATGTTTGGTGTGCCATACCTTGATTAAACAGTTTTCGAATGCGTTTGATACCTTGATAGTAGTGAAGACTGTTACGATATTCTAAAAAAAAAAGAATCATAATGTTCATTCTTCATTCTTTTTTTTTTTTTTTTAAGACACTCAATATTTTCCATCCGTTGGTGACATAATTAAAATATATATTTTTTATTTTATTTTTATAATCTTTTCTTCTTCTAGCATGTTTGCTAGGCTTGACTAGTGCCTTAATTAGTTTTATTTTTTCCTTAGGATCTAATAAAAGCGTAGATGTTTGTTGTCACATAATCATATACAAATACAACACAACAAAATTATTGATAAATTTAAATATTTTCATTATTGTTTTTATTATGTTATACATTTTTTTTATTATTTCTTCATCTAATTTGTTTTTTATTTTATTTTTATAATTTTTTCTTCTTCCAGCAAGTTTGCTAGGCTTGCCTAGTGCCTTAATTATTTTTATTTTTTCCTTAGGATCTAATAAAAGCGTAGGTGTTTGTTGTGCTATACCTTCATAAAATAGTTTTCGAATGCGTTTGATACCTTGATAGTAGTGAGGACTGTTACGATATTCTAAAAAAAAAAGAATCATAATGTTCATTCTTCATACTATTTTTTTTTTTTTTTTAAAGACACTCAATATTTTCCATCCGTTGGTGACATAATTAAAATATATATTTTTTATTTTATTTTTATAATTTTTTCTTCTTCTAGCATGTTTGCTAGGCTTGCCTAGTGCCTTAATTAGTTTTATTTTTTCCTTAAGATCTAATAAAAGCGTAGATGTTTGTTGTCACATAATCATATACAAATACTACACAACAAAATTATTGATAAATTTAAATATTTTCATTATTGTTTTTATTATGTTATACATTTTTTTTATTATTTCTTCATCTAATTTATTTTTTATTTTATTTTTATAATATTTTCTTCTTCTAGCATGTTTGCTAGGCTTGCCTAGTGCCTTAAGTATTTTTATTTTTTCCTTAGGATCTAATAAAAGCGTAGAGGTTTGTTGTGCCATACCTTCATAAAATAGTTTTCGAATGCGTTTGATACGTTGATAGTAGTGAGGACTGTTACGATATTCTAAAAAAAAAAGAATCATAATGTTCATTCTTCATTCTTTTTTTTTTTTTTAAGACACTCAATATTTTCCATTCGTTGGTGACATAATTAAAATATATATTTTTTATTTTATTTTTATAATTTTTTCTTATTCTAGCATGTTTGCTAGGCTTGCCTTAATTATTTTTATTTTTTCCTTAGGATCTAATAAAAGCGTAGGTGTTTGTTGTGCCATACCTTCATAAAATAGTTTTCGAATGCGTTTGATACCTTGATAGTAGTGAGGACTGTTACGATATTCTAAAAAAAAAAGAATCATAATGTTCATTCTTCATACTATTTTTTTTTTTTTTTTAAAGACACTCAATATTTTTCATCCGTTGGTGACATAATTAAAATATATATTTTTTATTTTATTTTTATAATTTTTTCTTCTTCTAGCATGTTTGCTAGGCTTGCCTAGTGCCTTAATTATTTTTATTTTTTCCTTAGGGTCTAATAAAAGCGTGGAAGTTTGTTGTGCCATACCTTAACAGTTTTTGAATGTGTTGACCTCGAGAGTGGTGAGGACTGTAACGATATTCTAAAAAAAAAAAAGAATCATAATGTTCATTCTTTATACTATTTTTCTTTTTTATAAAGACACTCAATATTTTCCATTCGTTGGTGACATAATTAAAATATATATTTTTTATTTTATTTTTATAATTTTTTCTTCTTCTAGCATGTTTGCTAGGCTTGCCTAGTGCCTTAATTATTTTTATTTTTTCCTTAGGATCTAATAAAAGCGTAGGTGTTTGTTGTGCCATACCTTCATAAAATAGTTTTCGAATGCGTTTGATACCTTGATAGTAGTGAGGACTGTTACGATATTCTAAAAAAAAAAGAATCATTTTGTTCATTCTTCATACTATTTTTTTTTTTTTTTAAAGACACTCAATATTTTCCATCCGTTCGTGACATAACTAAAATATATATTTTTTATTTTATTTTTATAATTTTTTCTTCTTCTAGCATGTTTGCTAGGCTTGCCTAGTGCCTTAATTATTTTTATTTTTTCCTTAGGATCTAATAAAAGCGTAGATGTTTGGTGTGCCATACCTTGATTAAACAGTTTTCGAATGCGTTTGATACCTTGATAGTAGTGAAGACTGTTACGATATTCTAAAAAAAAAAGAATCATAATGTTCATTCTTCATTCTTTTTTTTTTTTTTTAAGACACTCAATATTTTCCATCCGTTGGTGACATAATTAAAATATATATTTTTTATTTTATTTTTATAATCTTTTCTTCTTCTAGCATGTTTGCTAGGCTTGCCTAGTGCCTTAATTAGTTTTATTTTTTCCTTAGGATCTAATAAAAGCGTAGATGTTTGTTGTCACATAATCATATACAAATACAACACAACAAAATTATTGATAAATTTAAATATTTTCATTATTGTTTTTATTATGTTATACATTTTTTTTATTATTTCTTCATCTAATTTATTTTTTATTTTATTTTTATATTATTTTCTTCTTCTAGCATGTTTGCTAGGCTTGCCTAGTGCCTTAAGTATTTTTATTTTTTCCTTAGGATCTAATAAAAGCGTAGATGTTTGTTGTGCCATACCTTGATTAAACAGTTTTCGAATGCGTTTGATACGTTGATAGTAGTGAGGACTGTTACGATATTCTAAAAAAAAAAGAATCATTTTGTTCATTCTTCATACTATTTTTTTTTTTTTTTTAAAGACACTCAATATTTTCCATCCGTTCGTGACATAACTAAAATATATATTTTTTATTTTATTTTTATAATTTTTTCTTCTTCTAGCATGTTTGCTAGGCTTGCCTAGTGCCTTAATTATTTTTATTTTTTCCTTAGAATCTAATAAAAGCGTAGATGTTTGGTGTGCCATACCTTGATTAAACAGTTTTCGAATGCGTTTGATACCTTGATAGTAGTGAAGACTGTTACGATATTCTAAAAAAAAAAGAATCATAATGTTCATTCTTCATTCTTTTTTTTTTTTTTTAAGACACTCAATATTTTCCATCCGTTGGTGACATAATTAAAATATATATTTTTTATTTTATTTTTATAATCTTTTCTTCTTCTAGCATGTTTGCTAGGCTTGACTAGTGCCTTAATTAGTTTTATTTTTTCCTTAGGATCTAATAAAAGCGTAGATGTTTGTTGTCACATAATCATATACAAATACAACACAACAAAATTATTGATAAATTTAAATATTTTCATTATTGTTTTTATTATGTTATACATTTTTTTTATTATTTCTTCATCTAATTTGTTTTTTATTTTATTTTTATAATTTTTTCTTCTTCCAGCAAGTTTGCTAGGCTTGCCTAGTGCCTTAATTATTTTTATTTTTTCCTTAGGATCTAATAAAAGCGTAGGTGTTTGTTGTGCTATACCTTCATAAAATAGTTTTCGAATGCGTTTGATACCTTGATAGTAGTGAGGACTGTTACGATATTCTAAAAAAAAAAGAATCATAATGTTCATTCTTCATACTATTTTTTTTTTTTTTTTAAAGACACTCAATATTTTCCATCCGTTGGTGACATAATAAAAATATATATTTTTTATTTTATTTTTATAATTTTTTCTTCTTCTAGCATGTTTGCTAGGCTTGCCTAGTGCCTTAATTAGTTTTATTTTTTCCTTAAGATCTAATAAAAGCGTAGATGTTTGTTGTCACATAATCATATACAAATACTACACAACAAAATTATTGATAAATTTAAATATTTTCATTATTGTTTTTATTATGTTATACATTTTTTTTATTATTTCTTCATCTAATTTATTTTTTATTTTATTTTTATAATATTTTCTTCTTCTAGCATGTTTGCTAGGCTTGCCTAGTGCCTTAAGTATTTTTATTTTTTCCTTAGGATCTAATAAAAGCGTAGATGTTTGTTGTGCCATACCTTCATAAAATAGTTTTCGAATGCGTTTGATACGTTGATAGTAGTGAGGACTGTTACGATATTCTAAAAAAAAAAGAATCATAATGTTCATTCTTCATTCTTTTTTTTTTTTTTTAAGACACTCAATATTTTCCATCCGTTGGTGACATAATTAAAATATATATTTTTTATTTTATTTTTATAATTTTTTCTTATTCTAGCATGTTTGCTAGGCTTGCCTAGTGCCTTAATTATTTTTATTTTTTCCTTAGGATCTAATAAAAGCGTAGGTGTTTGTTGTGCCATACCTTCATAAAATAGTTTTCGAATGCGTTTGATACCTTGATAGTAGTGAGGACTGTTACGATATTCTAAAAAAAAAAGAATCATAATGTTCATTCTTCATACTATTTTTTTTTTTTTTTTAAAGACACTCAATATTTTCCATCCGTTGGTGACATAATTAAAATATATATTTTTTATTTTATTTTTATAATTTTTTCTTCTTCTAGCATGTTTGCTAGCCTTGCCTAGTGCCTTAATTATTTTTATTTTTTCCTTAGGATCTAATAAAAGCGTAGGTGTTTGTTGTGCCATACCTTCATAAAATAGTTTTCGAATGCGTTTGATACGTTGATAGTAGTGAGGACTGTTACGATATTCTAAAAAAAAAAGAATCATAATGTTCATTCTTCATGCTATTTTTTTTTTTTTTAAAGACACTCAATATTTTCCATCCGTTGGTGACATAATTAAAATATATATTTTTTATTTTATTTTTGTAATTTTTTCTTCTTCTAGCAAGTTTGCTAGGCTTGACTAGTGCCTTAATTAGTTTTATTTTTTCCTTAGGATCTAATAAAAGCGTAGATGTTTGTTGTCACATAATCATATACAAATACAACACAACAAAATTATTGATAAATTTAAATATTTTCATTATTGTTTTTATTATGTTATACATTTTTTTTATTATTTCTTCATCTAATTTATTTTTTATTTTATTTTTATAATATTTTCTTCTTCTAGCATGTTTGCTAGGCTTGCCTAGTGCCTTAAGTATTTTTATTTTTTCCTTAGGATCTAATAAAAGCGTAGATGTTTGTTGTGCCATACCTTCATAAAATAGTTTTCGAATGCGTTTGATACGTTGATAGTAGTGAGGACTGTTACGATATTCTAAAAAAAAAAGAATCATAATGTTCATTCTTCATTCTTTTTTTTTTTTTTAAGACACTCAATATTTTCCATTCGTTGGTGACATAATTAAAATATATATTTTTTATTTTATTTTTATAATTTTTTCTTATTCTAGCATGTTTGCTAGCTTGCCTAGTGCCTTAATTATTTTTATTTTTTCCTTAGGATCTAATAAAAGCGTAGGTGTTTGTTGTGCCATACCTTCATAAAACAGTTTTCGAATGCGTTTGATACCTTGATAGTAGTGAGGACTGTTACGATATTCTAAAAAAAAAAGAATCATAATGTTCATTCTTCATACTATTTTTTTTTTTTTTTTAAAGACACTCAATATTTTCCATCCGTTGGTGACATAATTAAAATATATATTTTTTATTTTATTTTTATAATTTTTTCTTCTTCTAGCATGTTTGCTAGGCTTGCCTAGTGCTTTAATTATTTTTCTTTTTTCTTTAGGGTTTAATAAAAGTGTGGAAGTTTGTTGTGCCATACCTTAACAGTTTTTGAATGTGTTGACCTCGAGAGTGGTGAGGACTGTAACGATATTCTAAAAAAAAAAAGAATCATAATGTTCATTCTTTATACTATTTTTTTTTTTTAAAAAGACACTCAATATTTTCCATCCGTTGGTGACATAATTAAAATATATATTTTTTATTTTATTTTTGTAATATTTTCTTCTTCTAGCATGTTTGCTAGGCTTGCCTAGTGCCTTAAGTATTTTTATTTTTTCCTTAGGATCTAATAAAAGCGTAGATGTTTGTTGTGCCATACCTTGATTAAACAGTTTTCGAATGCGTTTGATACGTTGATAGTAGTGAGGACTGTTACGATATTCTAAAAAAAAAAGAATCATTTTGTTCATTCTTCATACTATTTTTTTTTTTTTTTTAAAGACACTCAATATTTTCCATCCGTTCGTGACATAACTAAAATATATATTTTTTATTTTATTTTTATAATTTTTTCTTCTTCTAGCATGTTTGCTAGGCTTGCCTAGTGCCTTAATTATTTTTATTTTTTCCTTAGAATCTAATAAAAGCGTAGATGTTTGGTGTGCCATACCTTGATTAAACAGTTTTCGAATGCGTTTGATACCTTGATAGTAGTGAAGACTGTTACGATATTCTAAAAAAAAAAGAATTATAATGTTCATTCTTCATTCTTTTTTTTTTTTTTAAGACACTCAATATTTTCCATCCGTTGGTGACATAATTAAAATATATATTTTTTATTTTATTTTTATAATCTTTTCTTCTTCTAGCATGTTTGCTAGGCTTGACTAGTGCCTTAATTAGTTTTATTTTTTCCTTAGGATCTAATAAAAGCGTAGATGTTTGTTTTCACATAATCATATACAAATACAACACAACAAAATTATTGATAAATTTAAATATTTTCATTATTGTTTTTATTATGTTATACATTTTTTTATTATTTCTTCATCTAATTTATTTTTTATTTTATTTTTATAATATTTTCTTCTTCTAGCATGTTTGCTAGGCTTGCCTAGTGCCTTAAGTATTTTTATTTTTTCCTTAGGATCTAATAAAAGCGTAGATGTTTGTTGTGCCATACCTTCATAAAATAGTTTTCGAATGCGTTTGATACGTTGATAGTAGTGAGGACTGTTACGATATTCTAAAAAAAAAAGAATCATAATGTTCATTCTTCATTCTTTTTTTTTTTTTTTAAGACACTCAATATTTTCCATCCGTTGGTGACATAATTAAAATATATATTTTTTATTTTATTTTTATAATTTTTTCTTATTCTAGCATGTTTGCTAGGCTTGCCTTAATTATTTTTATTTTTTCCTTAGGATCTAATAAAAGCGTAGGTGTTTGTTGTGCCATACCTTCATAAAATAGTTTTCGAATGCGTTTGATACCTTGATAGTAGTGAGGACTGTTACGATATTCTAAAAAAAAAAGAATCATAATGTTCATTCTTCATACTATTTTTTTTTTTTTTTTAAAGACACTCAATATTTTTCATCCGTTGGTGACATAATTAAAATATATATTTTTTATTTTATTTTTATAATTTTTTCTTCTTCTAGCATGTTTGCTAGCCTTGCCTAGTGCCTTAATTATTTTTATTTTTTCCTTAGGATCTAATAAAAGCGTAGGTGTTTGTTGTGCCATACCTTCATAAAATAGTTTTCGAATGCGTTTGATACGTTGATAGTAGTGAGGACTGTTACGATATTCTAAAAAAAAAAGAATCATAATGTTCATTCTTCATGCTATTTTTTTTTTTTTTAAAGACACTCAATATTTTCCATCCGTTGGTGACATAATTAAAATATATATTTTTTATTTTATTTTTGTAATTTTTTCTTCTTCTAGCAAGTTTGCTAGGCTTGACTAGTGCCTTAATTAGTTTTATTTTTTCCTTAGGATCTAATAAAAGCGTAGATGTTTGTTGTCACATAATCATATACAAATACAACACAACAAAATTATTGATAAATTTAAATATTTTCATTATTGTTTTTATTATGTTATACATTTTTTTTATTATTTCTTCATCTAATTTATTTTTTATTTTATTTTTATAATATTTTCTTCTTCTAGCATGTTTGCTAGGCTTGCCTAGTGCCTTAAGTATTTTTATTTTTTCCTTAGGATCTAATAAAAGCGTAGATGTTTGTTGTGCCATACCTTCATAAAATAGTTTTCGAATGCGTTTGATACGTTGATAGTAGTGAGGACTGTTACGATATTCTAAAAAAAAAAGAATCATAATGTTCATTCTTCATTCTTTTTTTTTTTTTTAAGACACTCAATATTTTCCATTCGTTGGTGACATAATTAAAATATATATTTTTTATTTTATTTTTATAATTTTTTCTTATTCTAGCATGTTTGCTAGGCTTGCCTTAATTATTTTTATTTTTTCCTTAGGATCTAATAAAAGCGTAGGTGTTTGTTGTGCCATACCTTCATAAAATAGTTTTCGAATGCGTTTGATACCTTGATAGTAGTGAGGACTGTTACGATATTCTAAAAAAAAAAAAATCATAATGTTCATTCTTCATACTATTTTTTTTTTTTTTTTAAAGACACTCAATATTTTTCATCCGTTGGTGACATAATTAAAATATATATTTTTTATTTTATTTTTATAATTTTTTCTTCTTCTAGCATGTTTGCTAGGCTTGCCTAGTGCTTTAATTATTTTTCTTTTTTCTTTAGGGTTTAATAAAAGTGTGGAAGTTTGTTGTGCCATACCTTAACAGTTTTTGAATGTGTTGACCTCGAGAGTGGTGAGGACTGTAACGATATTCTAAAAAAAAAAAAGAATCATAATGTTCATTCTTTATACTATTTTTTTTTTTTAAAAAGACACTCAATATTTTCCATCCGTTGGTGACATAATTAAAATATATATTTTTTATTTTATTTTTGTAATATTTTCTTCTTCTAGCATGTTTGCTAGGCTTGCCTAGTGCCTTAAGTATTTTTATTTTTTCCTTAGGATCTAATAAAAGCGTAGATGTTTGTTGTGCCATACCTTGATTAAACAGTTTTCGAATGCGTTTGATACGTTGATAGTAGTGAGGACTGTTACGATATTCTAAAAAAAAAAGAATCATTTTGTTCATTCTTCATACTATTTTTTTTTTTTTTTTAAAGACACTCAATATTTTCCATCCGTTCGTGACATAACTAAAATATATATTTTTTATTTTATTTTTATAATTTTTTCTTCTTCTAGCATGTTTGCTAGGCTTGCCTAGTGCCTTAATTATTTTTATTTTTTCCTTAGAATCTAATAAAAGCGTAGATGTTTGGTGTGCCATACCTTGATTAAACAGTTTTCGAATGCGTTTGATACCTTGATAGTAGTGAAGACTGTTACGATATTCTAAAAAAAAAAGAATTATAATGTTCATTCTTCATTCTTTTTTTTTTTTTTAAGACACTCAATATTTTCCATCCGTTGGTGACATAATTAAAATATATATTTTTTATTTTATTTTTATAATCTTTTCTTCTTCTAGCATGTTTGCTAGGCTTGACTAGTGCCTTAATTAGTTTTATTTTTTCCTTAGGATCTAATAAAAGCGTAGATGTTTGTTTTCACATAATCATATACAAATACAACACAACAAAATTATTGATAAATTTAAATATTTTCATTATTGTTTTTATTATGTTATACATTTTTTTATTATTTCTTCATCTAATTTATTTTTTATTTTATTTTTATAATATTTTCTTCTTCTAGCATGTTTGCTAGGCTTGCCTAGTGCCTTAAGTATTTTTATTTTTTCCTTAGGATCTAATAAAAGCGTAGATGTTTGTTGTGCCATACCTTCATAAAATAGTTTTCGAATGCGTTTGATACGTTGATAGTAGTGAGGACTGTTACGATATTCTAAAAAAAAAAGAATCATAATGTTCATTCTTCATTCTTTTTTTTTTTTTTAAGACACTCAATATTTTCCATTCGTTGGTGACATAATTAAAATATATATTTTTTATTTTATTTTTATAATTTTTTCTTATTCTAGCATGTTTGCTAGGCTTGCCTTAATTATTTTTATTTTTTCCTTAGGATCTAATAAAAGCGTAGGTGTTTGTTGTGCCATACCTTCATAAAATAGTTTTCGAATGCGTTTGATACCTTGATAGTAGTGAGGACTGTTACGATATTCTAAAAAAAAAAGAATCATAATGTTCATTCTTCATACTATTTTTTTTTTTTTTTTAAAGACACTCAATATTTTTCATCCGTTGGTGACATAATTAAAATATATATTTTTTATTTTATTTTTATAATTTTTTCTTCTTCTAGCATGTTTGCTAGGCTTGCCTAGTGCCTTAATTATTTTTATTTTTTCCTTAGGATCTAATAAAAGCGTAGGTGTTTGTTGTGCCATACCTTCATAAAACAGTTTTCGAATGCGTTTGATACGTTGATAGTAGTGAGGACTGTTACGATATTCTAAAAAAAAAAGAATCATAATGTTCATTCTCCATTCTTTTTTTTTTTTTTTTTTTAAGACACTCAATATTTTCCATCCGTTGGTGACATAATTAAAATATATATTTTTTATTTTATTTTTATAATTTTTTCTTATTCTAGCATGTTTGCTAGGCTTGCCTAGTGCTTTAATTATTTTTCTTTTTTCTTTAGGGTTTAATAAAAGTGTGGAAGTTTGTTGTGCCATACCTTAACAGTTTTTGAATGTGTTGACCTCGAGAGTGGTGAGGACTGTAACGATATTCTAAAAAAAAAAGAATCATTTTGTTCATTCTTCATACTATTTTTTTTTTTTTTTTAAAGACACTCAATATTTTCCATCCGTTCGTGACATAACTAAAATATATATTTTTTATTTTATTTTTATAATTTTTTCTTCTTCTAGCATGTTTGCTAGGCTTGCCTAGTGCCTTAATTATTTTTATTTTTTCCTTAGAATCTAATAAAAGCGTAGATGTTTGGTGTGCCATACCTTGATTAAACAGTTTTCGAATGCGTTTGATACCTTGATAGTAGTGAAGACTGTTACGATATTCTAAAAAAAAAGAATCATAATGTTCATTCTTCATTCTTTTTTTTTTTTTTAAGACACTCAATATTTTCCATCCGTTGGTGACATAATTAAAATATATATTTTTTATTTTATTTTTATAATTTTTTCTTATTCTAGCATGTTTGCTAGGCTTGCCTTAATTATTTTTATTTTTTCCTTAGGATCTAATAAAAGCGTAGGTGTTTGTTGTGCCATACCTTCATAAAATAGTTTTCGAATGCGTTTGATACCTTGATAGTAGTGAGGACGGTTACGATATTCTAAAAAAAAAAGAATCATAATGTTCATTCTTCATACTATTTTTTTTTTTTTTTAAAGACACTCAATATTTTTCATCCGTTGGTGACATAATTAAAATATATATTTTTTATTTTATTTTTATAATTTTTTCTTCTTCTAGCATGTTTGCTAGGCTTGCCTAGTGCCTTAATTATTTTTATTTTTTCCTTAGGATCTAATAAAAGCGTAGGTGTTTGTTGTGCCATACCTTCATAAAACAGTTTTCGAATGCGTTTGATACGTTGATAGTAGTGAGGACTGTTAGGATATTCTAAAAAAAAAAGAATCATAATGTTCATTCTTCATTCTTTTTTTTTTTTTTTTTTAAGACACTCAATATTTTCCATCCGTTGGTGACATAGTAAAAATATATATTTTTTATTTTATTTTTATAATTTTTTCTTCTTCTAGCATGTTTGCTAGGCTTGCCTAGTGCCTTAATTATTTTTATTTTTTCCTTAGGATCTAATAAAAGCGTAAATGTTTGTTGTCACAACAAAATGATTGATAAATTTAAATATTTTCTTTTCTTGTTTTTATTATGTTATACATTTTTTTTATTATTTCTTCATCTAATTTATTTTTAATTTTATTTTTATAATATTTTCTTCTTCTAGCATGTTTGCTAGGCTTGCCTAGTGCCTTAAGTATTTTTATTTTTTCCTTAGGATCTAATAAAAGCGTAGGTGTTTGTTGTGCCATACCTTGATTAAACAGTTTTCGAATGCGTTTGATACCTTGATAGTAGTGAAGACTGTTACGATATTCTAAAAAAAAAAGAATCATAATGTTCATTCTTCATTCTTTTTTTTTTTTTTAAGACACTCAATATTTTCCATCCGTTGGTGACATAATTAAAATATATATTTTTTATTTTATTTTTATAATCTTTTCTTCTTCTAGCATGTTTGCTAGGCTTGACTAGTGCCTTAATTAGTTTTATTTTTTCCTTAGGATCTAATAAAAGCGTAGATGTTTGTTTTCACATAATCATATACAAATACAACACAACAAAATTATTGATAAATTTAAATATTTTCATTATTGTTTTTATTATGTTATACATTTTTTTATTATTTCTTCATCTAATTTATTTTTTATTTTATTTTTATAATATTTTCTTCTTCTAGCATGTTTGCTAGGCTTGCCTAGTGCCTTAAGTATTTTTATTTTTTCCTTAGGATCTAATAAAAGCGTAGATGTTTGTTGTGCCATACCTTCATAAAATAGTTTTCGAATGCGTTTGATACGTTGATAGTAGTGAGGACTGTTACGATATTCTAAAAAAAAAAGAATCATAATGTTCATTCTTCATTCTTTTTTTTTTTTTTTAAGACACTCAATATTTTCCATTCGTTGGTGACATAATTAAAATATATATTTTTTATTTTATTTTTATAATTTTTTCTTATTCTAGCATGTTTGCTAGGCTTGCCTTAATTATTTTTATTTTTTCCTTAGGATCTAATAAAAGCGTAGGTGTTTGTTGTGCCATACCTTCATAAAATAGTTTTCGAATGCGTTTGATACCTTAATAGTAGTGAGGACTGTTACGATATTCTAAAAAAAAAAGAATCATAATGTTCATTCTTCATACTATTTTTTTTTTTTTTTAAAGACACTCAATATTTTTCATCCGTTGGTGACATAATTAAAATATATATTTTTTATTTTATTTTTATAATTTTTTCTTCTTCTAGCATGTTTGCTAGGCTTGCCTAGTGCCTTAATTATTTTTATTTTTTCCTTAGGATCTAATAAAAGCGTAGGTGTTTGTTGTGCCATACCTTCATAAAACAGTTTTCGAATGCGTTTGATACGTTGATAGTAGTGAGGACTGTTACGATATTCTAAAAAAAAAAGAATCATAATGTTCATTCTTCATTCTTTTTTTTTTTTTTTTTTAAGACACTCAATATTTTCCATCCGTTGGTGACATAATTAAAATATATATTTTTTATTTTATTTTTATAATTTTTTCTTATTCTAGCATGTTTGCTAGGCTTGCCTAGTGCTTTAATTATTTTTCTTTTTTCTTTAGGGTTTAATAAAAGTGTGGAAGTTTGTTGTGCCATACCTTAACAGTTTTTGAATGTGTTGACCTCGAGAGTGGTGAGGACTGTAACGATATTCTAAAAAAAAAAAGAATCATAATGTTCATTCTTTATACTATTTTTTTTTTTTAAAAAGACACTCAATATTTTCCATCCGTTGGTGACATAATTAAAATATATATTTTTTATTTTATTTTTGTAATTTTTTCTTCTTCTAGCAAGTTTGCTAGGCTTGCCTAGTGCCTTAATTATTTATATTTTTTCCTTAGGATCTAATAAAAGCGTAGATGTTTGTTGTGCCATACCATGATTAAACAGTTTTCGAATGCGTTTAAAACCTTGATAGTAGTGAAGACTGTTACGATATTCTAAAAAAAAAGAATCATAATGTTCATTCTTCATGCTATTTTTTTTTTTTTTTAAAGACACTCAATATTTTCCACCGTTGGTGACATAGTAAAAATATATATTTTTTATTTTATTTTTATAATTTTTTCTTCTTCTAGCATGTTTGCTAGGCTTGCCTAGTGCCTTAATTATTTTTATTTTTTCCTTAGGATCTAATAAAAGCGTAAATGTTTGTTGTCACATAATCATATACAAATACAACAACAACAAAATGATTGATAAATTTAAATATTTTCTTTTCTTGTTTTTATTATGTTATACATTTTTTTTATTATTTCTTCATCTAATTTATTTTTAATTTTATTTTTATAATATTTTCTTCTTCTAGCATGTTTGCTAGGCTTGCCTAGTGCCTTAAGTATTTTTATTTTTTCCTTAGGATCTAATAAAAGCGTAGATGTTTGTTGTGCCATACCTTGATTAAACAGTTTTCGAATGCGTTTGATACGTTGATAGTAGTGAGGACTGTAACGATATTCTAAAAAAAAAAGAATCATTTTGTTCATTCTTCATACTATTTTTTTTTTTTTTTTAAAGACACTCAATATTTTCCATCCGTTCGTGACATAACTAAAATATATATTTTTTATTTTATTTTTATAATTTTTTCTTCTTCTAGCATGTTTGCTAGGCTTGCCTAGTGCCTTAATTATTTTTATTTTTTCCTTAGAATCTAATAAAAGCGTAGATGTTTGGTGTGCCATACCTTGATTAAACAGTTTTCGAATGCGTTTGATACCTTGATAGTAGTGAAGACTGTTACGATATTCTAAAAAAAAAAGAATCATAATGTTCATTCTTCATTCTTTTTTTTTTTTTAAGACACTCAATATTTTCCATCCGTTGGTGACATAATTAAATATATATTTTTTATTTTATTTTTATAATTTTTTCTTATTCTAGCATGTTTGCTAGGCTTGCCTTAATTATTTTTATTTTTTCCTTAGGATCTAATAAAAGCGTAGGTGTTTGTTGTGCCATACCTTCATAAAATAGTTTTCGAATGCGTTTGATACCTTGATAGTAGTGAGGACTGTTACGATATTCTAAAAAAAAAAGAATCATAATGTTCATTCTTCATACTAATTTTTTTTTTTTTTTAAAGACACTCAATATTTTTCATCCGTTGGTGACATAATTAAAATATATATTTTTTATTTTATTTTTATAATCTTTTCTTCTTCTAGCAAGTTTGCTAGGCTTGCCTAGTGCCTTAATTATTTATATTTTTTCCTTAGGATCTAATAAAAGCGTAGGTGTTTGTTGTGCCATACCATGATTAAACAGTTTTCGAATGCGTTTGATACCTTGATAGTAGTGAAGACTGTTACGATATTCTAAAAAAAAAAGAATCATAATGTTCATTCTTCATGCTATTTTTTTTTTTTTTTAAAGACACTCAATATTTTCCATCCGTTGGTGACATAATAAAAATATATATTTTTTATTTTATTTTTATAATTTTTTCTTCTTCTAGCATGTTTGCTAGGCTTGCCTAGTGCCTTAATTATTTTTATTTTTTCCTTAGGATCTAATAAAAGCGTAAATGTTTGTTGTCACATTATCATATACAAATACAACACAACAAAATTATTGATAAATTTAAATATTTTCATTATTGTTTTTATTATGTTATACATTTTTTTATTATTTCTTCATCTAATTTATTTTTTATTTTATTTTTATAATATTTTCTTCTTCTAGCATGTTTGCTAGGCTTGCCTAGTGCCTTAAGTATTTTTATTTTTTCCTTAGGATCTAATAAAAGCGTAGATGTTTGTTGTGCCATACCTTCATAAAATAGTTTTCGAATGCGTTTGATACCTTGATAGTAGTGAGGACGGTTACGATATTCTAAAAAAAAAAGAATCATAATGTTCATTCTTCATTCTTTTTTTTTTTTTTTAAGACACTCAATATTTTCCATCCGTTGGTGACATAATTAAAATATATATTTTTTATTTTATTTTTATAATTTTTTCTTATTCTAGCATGTTTGCTAGGCTTGCCTAGTGCTTTAATTATTTTTCTTTTTTCTTTAGGGTTTAATAAAAGTGTGGAAGTTTGTTGTGCCATACCTTAACAGTTTTTGAATGTGTTGACCTCGAGAGTGGTGAGGACTGTAACGATATTCTAAAAAAAAAAAAGAATCATAATGTTCATTCTTTATACTATTTTTTTTTTTTAAAAAGACACTCAATATTTTCCATCCGTTGGTGACATAATTAAAATATATATTTTTTATTTTATTTTTGTAATTTTTTCTTCTTCTAGCAAGTTTGCTAGGCTTGCCTAGTGCCTTAATTATTTTTATTTTTTCCTTAGGATCTAATAAAAGCGTAGGTGTTTGTTGTGCCATACCTTCATAAAATAGTTTTCGAATGCGTTTGATACGTTGATAGTAGTGAGGACTGTTACGATATTCTAAAAAAAAAGAATCATAATGTTCATTCTTCATTCTTTTTTTTTTTTTTAAGACACTCAATATTTTTCATCCGTTGGTGACATAATTAAAATATATATTTTTTATTTTATTTTTATAATTTTTTCTTATTCTAGCATGTTTGCTAGGCTTGCCTAGTGCTTTAATTATTTTTCTTTTTTCTTTAGGGTTTAATAAAAGTGTGGAAGTTTGTTGTGCCATACCTTAACAGTTTTTGAATGTGTTGACCTCGAGAGTGGTGAGGACTGTAACGATATTCTAAAAAAAAAAAAGAATCATAATGTTCATTCTTTATACTATTTTTTTTTTTTTAAAAAGACACTCAATATTTTCCATCCGTTGGTGACATAATTAAAATATATATTTTTTATTTTATTTTTGTAATTTTTTCTTCTTCTAGCAAGTTTGCTAGGCTTGCCTAGTGCCTTAATTATTTATATTTTTTCCTTAGGATCTAATAAAAGCGTAGATGTTTGTTGTGCCATACCATGATTAAACAGTTTTCGAATGCGTTTGATACCTTGATAGTAGTGAAGACTGTTACGATATTTTAAAAAAAAAAGAATCATAATGTTCATTCTTCATGCTATTTTTTTTTTTTTTTAAAGACACTCAATATTTTCCACCGTTGGTGACATAATAAAAATATATATTTTTTATTTTATTTTTAAAATTTTTTCTTTTTCTAGCATGTTTGCTAGACTTGCCTAGTGCCTTAATTATTTTTATTTTTTCCTTAGGATCTAATAAAAGCGTAAATGTTTGTTGTCACATTATCATATACAAATACAACAACAACAAAATGATTGATAAATTTAAATATTTTCTTTTCTTGTTTTTATTATGTTATACATTTTTTTTATTATTTCTTCATCTAATTTATTTTTTATTTTATTTTTATAATATTTTCTTCTTCTAGCATGTTTGCTAAGCTTGCCTAGTGCCTTAATTATTTTTATTTTTTCCTTAGGATCTAATAAAAGCGTAGATGTTTGTTGTGCCATACCTTGATTAAACAGTTTTCTAATGCGTTTGATACGTTGATAGTAGTGAGGACTGTTACGATATTCTAAAAAAAAAAGAATCATAATGTTCATTCTTCATACTATTTTTTTTTTTTTTTTAAAGACACTCAATATTTTCCATCCGTTGGTGACATAATTAAAATATATATTTTTTATTTTATTTTAATAATTTTTTCTTCTTCTAGCATGTTTGCTAGGCTTGCCTATTGCCTTAATTATTTTTATTTTTTCCTTAGGATCTAATAAAAGCGTAGATGTTTGGTGTGCCATACCTTGGTTTAATAGTTTTCGAATGCGTTTGATACCTTGATAGTAGTGAGGACTGTTACGATATTCTAAAAAAAAAAGAATGATTATGTTCATTCTTTATACTATTTTTTTTTTTTTTTTAAAGACACTCAATATTTTCCATCCGTTGGTGACATAATTAAAATATATATTTTATATTTTATTTTTAAATTTTTTTCTTCTTCTAGCATGTTTGCTAGGCTTGCCTCGTTCCTTAAATATTTTTATTTTTTCCTTACGATCTAATAAAAGCGTAAATGTTTGTTGTCACATAATCATATACAAATACAACAACAACAAAATTATTGATAAATTTAAATATTTTCTTTTCTTGTTTTTATTATGTTATACATTTTTTTTATTATTTCTTCATCTAATTTATTTTTTATTTTATTTTTATAATATTTTCTTCTTCTAGCATGTTTGCTATGCTGGCCTAGTGCCTTAATTATTTATATTTTTTCCTTAGGATCTAATAAAAGCGTAGATGTTTGTTGTGCCATACCTTGATTAAACAGTTTTCGAATGCGTTTGATACCTTGATAGTAGTGAGGACTGTTACGATATTCTAAAAAAAAAAGAATCATTATGTTCATTCTTTATACTATTTTTTTTTTTTTTTTAAAGACACTCAATATTTTCCATCCGTTGGTGACATAATTAAAATATATATTTTATATTTTATTTTTAAATTTTTTTCTTCTTCTAGCATGTTTGCTAGGCTTGCCTAGTGCCTTAAATATTTTTATTTTTTTTCTTAGGATCTAATAAAAGCGTAAATGTTTGTTGTCACATAATCATATACAAATACAACAACAACAAAATTATTGATAAATTTAAATATTTTCTTTTCTTGTTTTTATTATGTTATACATTTTTTTTATTATTTCTTCATCTAATTTATTTTTTATTTTATTTTTATAATATTTTCTTCTTCTAGCATGTTTGCTAGGCTTGCCTAGTGCCTTAATTATTTTTATTTTTTCCTTAGGATCTAATAAAAGCGTAGATGTTTGTTGTGCCATACCTTGATTAAACAGTTTTCGAATGCGTTTGATACGTTGATAGTAGTGAGGACTGTAACGATATTCTAAAAAAAAAAAGAATCATAATGTTCATTCTTCATACTATTTTTTTTTTTTTTTTTAAAGACACTCAATATTTTCCATCCGTTGGTGACATAATTAAAATATATATTTTTTATTTTATTTTTATAATTTTTTCTTCTTCTAGCATGTTTGCTAGGCTTGCCTAGTGCTTTGATTATTTTTCTTTTTTCTTTAGGGTTTAATAAAAGTGTGGAAGTTTGTTGTGCCATACCTTAACAGTTTTTGAATGTGTTGACCTCGAGAGTGGTGAGGACTGTAACGATATTCTAAAAAAAAAAACGAATCATAATGTTCATTCTTCATACTATTTTTTTTTTTAAAAAGACACTCAATATTTTCCATCCGTTGGTGACATAATAAACATATATATTTTTTATTTTATTTTTGTAATTTTTTCTTCTTCTAGTATGTTTGCTAGGCTTGCCTAGTGCCTTAATTATTTTTATTTTTTCCTTAGGATCTAATAAAAGCGTAGGTGTTTGGTGTGCCATACCTTGGTTTAATAGTTTTCGAATGCGTTTGATACCTTGATAGTAGTGAGGACTGTTACGATATTCTAAAAAAAAAAGAATCATTATGTTCATTCTTTATACTATTTTTTTTTTTTTTTAAAGACACTCAATATTTTCCATCCGTTGGTGACATAATTAAAATATATATTTTTTATTTTATTTTTAAATTTTTTTCTTCTTCTAGTATGTTTGCTAGGCTTGCCTAGTGCCTTAATTATTTTTATTTTTTCCTTAGGATCTAATAAAAGCGTAGGTGTTTGTTGTGCCATACCTTGATTAAACAGTTTTCGAATGCGTTTGATACCTTGATAGTAGTGAGGACTGTTACGATATTCTAAAAAAAAAGAATCATAATGTTCATTCTTCATACTATTTATTTTTTTTTTTTTAAAGACACTCAATATTTTCCATCCGTTGGTGACATAATTAAAATATATATTTTTTATTTTATTTTTATAATTTTTTCTTCTTCTAGCATGTTTGCTAGGCTTGCCTAGTGCCTTAATTATTTTTATTTTTTCCTTAGGATCTAATAAAAGCGTAGATGTTTGTTGTGCCATACCTTGATTAAACAGTTTTCGAATGCGTTTGATACCTCGAGAGTGGTGAGGACTGTAACGATATTCTAAAAAAAAAAGAATCATAATGTTCATTCTTCATACTATTTTTTTTTTTTAAAAGACACTCAATATTTTCCATCCGTTGGTGACATAATAAACATATATATTTTTTATTTTATTTTTGTAATTTTTTCTTCTTCTAGTATGTTTGCTAGGCTTGCCTAGTGCCTTAATTATTTTTATTTTTTCCTTAGGATCTAATAAAAGCGTAGGTGTTTGGTGTGCCATACCTTGGTTTAATAGTTTTCGAATGCGTTTGATACCTTGATAGTAGTGAGGACTGTTACGATATTCTAAAAAAAAAAGAATCATTATGTTCATTCTTTATACTATTTTTTTTTTTTTTTAAAGACACTCAATATTTTCCATCCGTTGGTGACATAATTAAAATATATATTTTATATTTTATTTTTAAATTTTTTTCTTCTTCTAGCATGTTTGCTAGGCTTGCCTGTGCCTTAATTATTTTTATTTTTTCCTTAGGATCTAATAAAAGCGTAAATGTTTGTTGTCACATAATCATATACAAATACAACAACAACAAAATTATTGATAAATTTAAATATTTTCTTTTCTTGCTTTTATTATGTTATACATTTTTTTTATTATTTCTTCATCTAATTTATTTTTTATTTTATTTTTATAATATTTTCTTCTTCTAGCATGTTTGCTAAGCTTGCCTAGTGCCTTAATTATTTTTATTTTTTCCTTAGGATCTAATAAAAGCGTAGATGTTTGTTGTGCCATACCTTGATTAAACAGTTTTCGAATGCGTTTGATACGTTGATAGTAGTGAGGACTGTTACGATATTCTAAAAAAAAAAGAATCATAATGTTCATTCTTCATACTATTTTTTTTTTTTTTTTAAAGACACTCAATATTTTCCATCCGTTGGTGACATAATTAAAATATATATTTTTTATTTTATTTTTATAATTTTTTCTTCTTCTAGCATGTTTGCTAGGCTTGCCTAGTGCGTTGATTATTTTTCTTTTTTCTTTAGGGTTTAATAAAAGTGTGGAAGTTTGTTGTGCCATACCTTAACAGTTTTTAAATGTGTTGACCTCGAGAGTGGTGAGGACTGTAACGATATTCTAAAAAAAAAAAGAATCATAATGTTCATTCTTCATACTATTTTTTTTTTTAAAAAGACACTCAATATTTTCCATCCGTTGGTGACATAATAAACATATATATTTTTTATTTTATTTTTGTAATTTTTTCTTCTTCTAGTATGTTTGCTAGGCTTGCCTAGTGCCTTAATTATTTTTATTTTTTCCTTAGGATCTAATAAAAGCGTAGGTGTTTGTTGTGCCATACCTTGATTAAACAGTTTTCGAATGCGTTTGATACCTTGATAGTAGTGAGGACTGTTACGATATTCTAAAAAAAAAGAATCATAATGTTCATTCTTCATACTATTTATTTTTTTTTTTTTTAAAGACACTCAATATTTTCCATCCGTTGGTGACATAATTAAAAAATATATTTTTTATTTTTTTTTTATAATTTTTTCTTCTTCTAGCATGTTTGCTATGCTTGCCTAGTGCCTTAAATATTTTTATTTTTTCCTTAGGATCTAATAAAAGCGTAGATGTTTGTTGTGCCATACCTTGATTAAACAGTTTTCGAATGCGTTTGATACCTTGTTAGTAGTGAGGACTGTTACGATATTCCAAAAGAAAAAAGAATCATAATGTTCATTCTTCATACTATTTTTTTTTTTTTTTAAAGACACTCAATATTTTCCATCCGTTGGTGACATAACTAAAATATGTATTTTTTATTTTATTTTTATAATTTTTTCTTCTTCTAGTATGTTTGCTAGGCTTGTCTAGTGCCTTAATTATTTTTATTTTTTCCTTAGGATCTAATAAAAGCGTAGGTGTTTGTTGTGCCATACCTTGATTAAACAGTTTTCGAATGCGTTTGATACCTTGATAGTAGTGAGGACTGTTACGATATTCTAAAAAAAAAGAATCATAATGTTCATTCTTCATACTATTTATTTTTTTTTTTTTTAAAGACACTCAATATTTTCCATCCGTTGGTGACATAATTAAAATATATATTTTTTATTTTTTTTTTATAATTTTTTCTTCTTCTAGCATGTTTGCTAGGCTTGCCTAGTGCCTTAATTATTTTTATTTTTTTCTTAGGATCTAATAAATAGCGTAGATGTTTGGTGTGCCATACCTTGATTAAACAGTTTTCGAATGCGTTTGATACCTTGATAGTAGTGAGGACTGTTACGATATTCTAAAAAAAAAGAATCATAATGTTCATTCTTCATACTATTTATTTTTTTTTTTTTTAAAGACACTCAATATTTTCCATCCGTTGGTGACATAATTAAAATATATATTTTTTATTTTATTTTTATAATTTTTTCTTCTTCTAGCATGTTTGCTAGGCTTGCCTAGTGCCTTAATTATTTTTATTTTTTTCTTAGGATCTAATAAAAGCGTAGATGTTTGGTGTGCCATACCTTGATTTAACAGTTTTCGAATGCGTTTGATACCTTGATAGTAGTGAGGACTGTTACGATATTCTAAAAAAAAAAGAATCATAATGTTCATTCTTCATACTATTTTTTTTTTTTTTTAAAGACACTCAATATTTTCCATCCGTTGGTGACATAACTAAAATATATATTTTTTATTTTATTTTTATAATTTTTTCTTCTTCTAGTATGTTTGCTAGGCTTGCCTAGTGCCTTAATTATTTTTATTTTTTCCTTAGGATCTAATAAAAGCGTAGGTGTTTGTTGTGCCATACCTTGATTAAACAGTTTTCGAATGCGTTTGATACCTTGATAGTAGTGAGGACTGTTACGATATTCTAAAAAAAAAGAATCATAATGTTCATTCTTCATACTATTTATTTTTTTTTTTTTTAAAGACACTCAATATTTTCCATCCGTTGGTGACATAATTAAAATATATATTTTTTATTTTTTTTTTATAATTTTTTCTTCTTCTAGCATGTTTGCTATGCTTGCCTAGTGCCTTAATTATTTATATTTTTTCCTTAGGATCTAATAAAAGCGTAGATGTTTGTTGTGCCATACCTTGATTAAACAGTTTTCGAATGCGTTTGATACCTCGAGAGTGGTGAGGACTGTAACGATATTCTAAAAAAAAAAGAATCATAATGTTCATTCTTCATACTATTTATTTTTTTTTTTTTTAAAGACACTCAATATTTTCCATCCGTTGGTGACATAATTAAAATATATATTTTTTATTTTTTTTTATAATTTTTTCTTCTTCTAGCATGTTTGCTAGGCTTGCCTAGTGCCTTAATTATTTTTATTTTTTCCTTAGGATCTAATAAAAGCGTAGGTGTTTGTTGTGCCATACCTTGATTAAACAGTTTTCGAATGCGTTTGATACCTTGATAGTAGTGAGGACTGTTACGATATTCTAAAAAAAAAGAATCATAATGTTCATTCTTCATACTATTTATTTTTTTTTTTTTAAAGACACTCAATATTTTCCATCCGTTGGTGACATAATTAAAATATATATTTTTTATTTTTTTTTTATAATTTTTTCTTCTTCTAGCATGTTTGCTATGCTTGCCTAGTGCCTTAATTATTTATATTTTTTCCTTAGGATCTAATAAAAGCGTAAATGTTTGTTGTGCCACACCTTGATTAAACAGTTTTCGAATGCGTTTGATACCTCGAGAGTGGTGAGGACTGTAACGATATTCAAAAAAAAAAGAATCATAATGTTCATTCTTCATACTATTTTTTTTTTTTTTTTAAAGACACTCAATATTTTCCATCCGTTGGTGACATAATTAAAATATATATTTTTTATTTTATTTTTATAATTTTTTCTTCTTCTAGCATGTTTGCTAGGCTTGCCTAGTGCCTTAATTATTTTTATTTTTTTCTTAGGATCTAATAAAAGCGTAGATGTTTGGTGTGCCATACCTTGATTAAACAGTTTTCGAATGCGTTTGATACCTTGATAGTAGTGAGGACTGTTACGATATTCTAAAAAAAAAGAATCATAATGTTCATTCTTCATACTATTTTTTTTTTTTTTTTTAAAGACACTCAATATTTTCCATCCGTTGGTGACATAATTAAAATATATATTTTTTATTTTATTTTTATAATTTTTTCTTCTTCTAGCATGTTTGCTAGGCTTGCCTAGTGCCTTAATTATTTTTATTTTTTTCTTAGGATCTAATAAAAGCGTAGATGTTTGGTGTGCCATACCTTGGTTTAATAGTTTTCGAATGCGTTTGATACCTTGATAGTAGTGAGGACTGTTACGATATTCTAAAAAAAAAAGAATCATTATGTTCATTCTTTATACTATTTTTTTTTTTTTTTAAAGACACTCAATATTTTCCATCCGTTGGTGACATAACTAAAATATGTATTTTTTATTTTATTTTTATAATTTTTTCTTCTTCTAGTATGTTTGCTAGGCTTGCCTAGTGCCTTAATTATTTTTATTTTTTCCTTAGGATCTAATAAAAGCGTAGGTGTTTGTTGTGCCATACCTTGATTAAACAGTTTTCGAATGCGTTTGATACCTTGATAGTAGTGAGGACTGTTACGATATTCTAAAAAAAAAGAATCATAATGTTCATTATTCATACTATTTTTTTTTTTTTTTTTAAAGACACTCAATATTTTCCATCCGTTGGTGACATAATTAAAATATATATTTTTTATTTTTTTTTTATAATTTTTTCTTCTTCTAGCATGTTTGCTATGCTTGCCTAGTGCCTTAATTATTTTTATTTTTTCCTTAGGATCTAATAAAAGCGTAGATGTTTGTTGTGCCATACCTTGATTAAACAGTTTTCGAATGCGTTTGATACCTCGAGAGTGGTGAGGACTGTAACGATATTCTAAAAAAAAAAGAATCATAATGTTCATTCTTCATACTATTTATTTTTTTTTTTTTTAAAGACACTCAATATTTTCCATCCGTTGGTGACATAATTAAAATATTTATTTTTTATTTTATTTTTATAATTTTTTCTTCTTCTAGCATGTTTGCTAGGCTTGCCTAGTGCCTTAATTATTTTTATTTTTTTCTTAGGATCTAATAAAAGCGTAGATGTTTGGTGTGCCATACCTTGGTTTAATAGTTTTTGAATGCGTTTGATACCTTGATAGTAGTGAGGACTGTTACGATATTCTAAAAAAAAAAGAATCATTATGTTCATTCTTTATACTATTTTTTTTTTTTTTTTAAAGACACTCAATATTTTCCATCCGTTGGTGACATAACTAAAATATGTATTTTTTATTTTATTTTTATAATTTTTTCTTCTTCTAGCATGTTTGCTAGGCTTGCCTAGTGCCTTAATTATTTTTATTTTTTCCTTAGGATCTAATAAAAGCGTAGATGTTTGTTGTGCCATACCTTGATTAAACAGTTTTCGAATGCGTTTGATACCTTGATAGTAGTGAGGACTGTTACGATATTCTAAAAAAAAAGAATCATAATGTTCATTCTTCATACTATTTATTTTTTTTTTTTTAAAGACACTCAATATTTTCCATCCGTTGGTGACATAATTAAAATATATATTTTTTATTTTTTTTTTATAATTTTTTCTTCTTCTAGCATGTTTGCTATGCTTGCCTAGTGCCTTAATTATTTTTATTTTTTCCTTAGGATCTAATAAAAGCGTAGATGTTTGTTGTGCCATACCTTGATTAAACAGTTTTCGAATGCGTTTGATACCTCGAGAGTGGTGAGGACTGTAACGATATTCTAAAAAAAAAAGAATCATAATGTTCATTCTTCATACTATTTTTTTTTTTTTTTTAAAGACACTCAAAATTTTCCATCCGTTGGTGACATAATTAAAATATATATTTTTTATTTTATTTTTATAATTTTTTCTTCTTCTAGCATGTTTGCTAGGCTTGCCTAGTGCCTTAATTATTTTTATTTTTTCCTTAGGATCTAATAAAAGCGTAGATGTTTGGTGTGCCATACCTTGGTTTAATAGTTTTCGAATGCGTTTGATACCTTGATAGTAGTGAGGACTGTTACGATATTCTAAAAAAAAAAGAATCATTATGTTCATTCTTTATACTATTTTTTTTTTTTTTTAAAGACACTCAATATTTTCCATCCGTTGGTGACATAACTAAAATATGTATTTTTTATTTTATTTTTATAATTTTTTCTTCTTCTAGCATGTTTGCTAGGCTTGCCTAGTGCCTTAATTATTTTTATTTTTTCCTTAGGATCTAATAAAAGCGTAGGTGTTTGTTGTGCCATACCTTGATTAAACAGTTTTCGAATGCGTTTGATACCTTGATAGTAGTGAGGACTGTTACGATATTCTAAAAAAAAAAGAATCATAATGTTCATTCTTCATACTATTTTTTTTTTTTTTTAAAGACACTCAATATTTTCCATCCGTTGGTGACATAACTAAAATATGTATTTTTTATTTTATTTTTATAATTTTTTCTTCTTCTAGTATGTTTGCTAGGCTTGCCTAGTGCCTTAATTATTTTTATTTTTTCCTTAGGATCTAATAAAAGCGTAGGTGTTTGTTGTGCCATACCTTGATTAAACAGTTTTCGAATGCGTTTGATACCTTGATAGTAGTGAGGACTGTTACGATATTCTAAAAAAAAAGAATCATAATGTTCATTCTTCATACTATTTATTTTTTTTTTTTTAAAGACACTCAATATTTTCCATCCGTTGGTGACATAATTAAAATATATATTTTTTATTTTTTTTTTATAATTTTTTCTTCTTCTAGCATGTTTGCTATGCTTGCCTAGTGCCTTAATTATTTATATTTTTTCCTTAGGATCTAATAAAAGCGTAGATGTTTGTTGTGCCATACCTTGATTAAACAGTTTTCGAATGCGTTTGATACCTCGAGAGTGGTGAGGACTGTAACGATATTCTAAAAAAAAAAGAATCATAATGTTCATTCTTCATACTATTTTTTTTTTTTTTTTTAAAGACACTCAAAATTTTCCATCCGTGGTGACATAATTAAAATATATATTTTTTATTTTATTTTTATAATTTTTTCTTCTTCTAGCATGTTTGCTAGGCTTGCCTAGTGCCTTAATTATTTTTATTTTTTCCTTAGGATCTAATAAAAGCGTAGATGTTTGGTGTGCCATACCTTGGTTTAATAGTTTTCGAATGCGTTTGATACCTTGATAGTAGTGAGGACTGTTACGATATTCTAAAAAAAAAAGAATCATTATGTTCATTCTTTATACTATTTTTTTTTTTTTTTTAAAGACACTCAATATTTTCCATCCGTTGGTGACATAATTAAAATATATATTTTATTTTTAAATTTTTTTCTTCTTCTAGCATGTTTGCTAGGCTTGCCTAGTGCCTTAATTATTTTTATTTTTTCCTTAGGATCTAATAAAAGCGTAAATGTTTGTTGTCACATAATCATATACAAATACAACAACAACAAAATTATTGATAAATTTAAATATTTTCTTTTCTTGTTTTTATTATGTTATACATTTTTTTTATTATTTCATCATCTAATTTATTTTTTATTTTATTTTTATAATATTTTCTTCTTCAAGCATGTTTGCTAGGCTTGCCTAGTGCCTTAATTATTTTTATTTTTTCCTTAGGATCTAATAAAAGCGTAGATGTTTGTTGTGCCATACCTTGATTAAACAGTTTTAGAATGCGTTTGATACGTTAATAGTAGTGAGGACTGTTACGATATTCTAAAAAAAAAAGAATCATTATGTTCATTCTTCATACTATTTTTTTTTTTTTTTTAAAGACACTCAATATTTTCCATCCGTTGGTGACATAATTAAAATATATATTTTTTATTTTTTTTTTATAATTTTTTCTTCTTCTAGCATGTTTGCTATGCTTGCCTAGTGCCTTAATTATTTATATTTTTTCCTTAGGATCTAATAAAAGCGTAGATGTTTGTTGTGCCATACCATGATTAAACAGTTTTGAATGCGGTTGATTCCTTGATAGTAGTGAAGACTGTTACGATATTCTAAAAAAAAAAGAATCATAATGGTCATTCTTCATACTATTTTTTTTTTTTTTTTAAAGACATTCAATATTTTCCATCCGTTGGTGACATAACTAAAATATATATTTTTTATTTTATTTTTATAATTTTTTCTTCTTCTAGCATGTTTGCTAGGCTTGCCTAGTGCCTTAATTATTTTTATTTTTTCCTTAGGATCTAATAAAAGCGTAAATGTTTGTTGTCACATAATCATATACAAATACAAAAACAACAAAATTATTGATAAATTTAAATCTTTTCTTTTCTTGTTTTTATTATGTTATACATTTTTTTTATTATTTCTTCATCTAATTTATTTTTATTATATTTTCTTCTTCTAGCATGTTTGCTAGGCTTGCCTAGTGCCTTAATTATTTTTATTTTTTCCTTAGGATCTAATAAAAGCGTAGATGTTTGTTGTGCCATACCTTGATTAAACAGTTTTCGAATGCGTTTGATACGTTGATAGTAGTGAGGACTGTTACGATATTCTAAAAAAAAAGAATCATAATGTTCATTCTTCATACTATTTTTTTTTTTTTTTAAAGACACTCAATATTTTCCATCCGTTGGTGACATAATTAAAATATATATTTTTTATTTTATTTTTAAATTTTTTTCTTCTTCTAGCATGTTTGCTAGGCTTGCCTAGTGCCTTAATTATTTTTATTTTTTCCTTAGGATCTAATAAAAGCGTAAATGTTTGTTGTCACATAATCATATACAAATACAACAACAACAAAATTATTGATAAATTTAAATATTTTCTTTTCTTGTTTTTATTATGTTATACATTTTTTTTATTATTTCTTCATCTAATTTATTTTTTATTTTATTTTTATAATATTTTCTTCTTCTAGCATGTTTGCTAGGCTTGCCTAGTGCCTTAAGTATTGTTATTTTTTCCTTAGGATCTAATAAAAGCGTAGATGTTTGTTGTGCCATACCTTGATTAAACAGTTTTCGAATGCGTTTGATACCTTGATAGTAGTGAGGACTGTTACGATATTCTAAAAAAAAAGAATCATAATGTTCATTCTTCATACTATTTTTTTTTTTTTTTTAAAGACACTCAATATTTTCCATCTGAACGGGCCGGGGGCGGACAATCTTAGGCCACTTACCCGGTTACCAATTGCTTTACACTTACCGATCAGTGCTGTGTGGGTAGTGGGGTAAATAGTCTCACTGGAAGTGTGAGGGATCGCCTACGCAAGACCAGTGAGCTATGTGGTGCAAAAGTGTGTTTAGTGTGTATAGTGTGGATGTGTAGGAAACTTAAAACTATAACTAAAAACTAAATAAATAAAACTCAAACTCGATGATAATAATAATAATATTCAATAAAATGCTATAATAAATGGTAATAAATAAATAATTAGCCCTTTTGGCTCAAGATACAGTTGTGAATAAAATTCACAAACACAAATAAATAATTAATATAGTAATGACTAGATTAAAAGGTAAAGTTAAGTGAGTGCTTAAAGCTTATGACGTTAAAAGTATTTTGATAACTAAGGTGGTTATTAGAACAACAAAAATTATTCACAAATACAAATATTGATTATTGACTAGATTGAACCCTTATGGCTAACTAGCAATATAGATGGTACGATTAACCTTATGTTTATCGCCCTAACTCGTATTTAGTAAATGAGATCAAAATATGTTCTAATAATTCACAGTAGTTAACTAAAATACAAATAAAACAAACTCAATAAAATATGGTATAAATAAAAAGTACTCACAAACCGAAGAACTGCAAACCGCTGGCCAGGGCTGCTACCTAAACCTAAATAATACTAGACACAAAGTAAAGTGAACAACAAAAAAAAATATTAAAATAGTTTTTTGTCCTTATGACAACTCAATAATGCCCTTATGGCTTAAAAATACAATAATAAACAATCTTTTGTCCTTAAGACAATAATAATAAAAAATCACAGTGCCCTTATGGCTTAAAAATACTATAATAACACTTAAAACTAAAAAACACTGAAGAAAAACACACAAAAAAGTCTAGATTAATATTATATACTTCAAATTCACAAGAATGCAACAAGTGCACTACTAACACTGAAAATACGGGCGTGGCACATTTGTTTACATAGTATAACCCGGTGCGTATATGTGTGTGTGTGTGTGTGTGTGTGTGAACAGCTGACCGGTAGTATTGCCAGTATAGATCGTGCGGAGTAGGGCGGAGTGGTGTGGACGGCCGCGACAACCAAGATAAGAGGGCATCTGTATCATTGGCGATAACCGGCATAGAATTGCGCTCCATTACCTGTTATAGCCTCAACACCATCCGTTGGTGACATAATTAAAATATATATTTTTTATTTTATTTTTATAATTTTTTCTTCTTCTAGCATGTTTGCTAGGCTTGCCTAGTGCCTTAATTATTTTTATTTTTTCCTTAGGATCTAATAAAAGCGTAGATGTTTGTTGTGCCATACCTTGATTAAACAGTTTTCGAATGCGTTTGATACCTTGATAGTAGTGAGGACTGTTACGATATTCTAAAAAAAAAAGAATCATAATGTTCATTCTTCATACTATTTTTTTTTTTTTTTTAAAGACACTCAATATTTTCCATCCGTTGGTGACATAATTAAAATATATATTTTTTATTAGCACTGCTATCAAATAAATGACGGCGACTTAAATAAAAAAATATGATTTTAAAGAGCACTACACAACTGGAGTAGAAAATTAGAACTGATAGCTCAATTTACACATCCGTTGGTGACATAATTAAAATATATATTTTATTAGCACTGCTATCAAATAAATGACGGCGACTTAAATAAAAAAATATTATTTTAAAGAGCACTACACAACAAGAGTACAAAATTAAATGTCTTTAAGTAAAAAATTATTACACTTACATAGCTAAGAATGATATAGTACTGTTGAAAACACTTCACTAGCAGGAGACGGTGTTTCCACTGGTAAAAGACGATCACAGACTGATGTTTAAAACACTCGACTAGGCAGTATTTATGCAGTCGAAAGGAGGTTATTCTCCTCCTCTTATTATAATTTTAAAGACATTCACAACATATACCACTTCTATAGTGTTATTAAAAAAAATTAAATCGACCTCGCTTGGAGAATATAGTTAAACGCCTATAGCAGTTAGGTTCCTCAAGGATTGTAACACGTAGCGCGCAACGAGTGGTAGGGTTTCTGTGATCCGTGGTTAGTTCATTGAATCGTATTTATAAATTTTTTTTTTAGCTATTGTACAATGATTGTTACAATGTTACAACTGGAATGAATAAAAGAAGGTTAATTATCTTTCTTATATTATTATTTCGAAGACACTCTACATGGTATTATAAAAACAGAATCATCCCACTCCGTACATATTTTCGCTTAAGTTATTTTTACCATACAAATTTGAACGTTAGCACTATAGTGGGATATTTTTTATTTGTCAAGATTGGTATAAAACGAGAAAAAACATAAACATCAGAGTCATATTAACATTAGTTGTGTGACAGTACAGTTCGAATTTATTTTACAAACAAAATGTCAATTCTGGAATCATCCGACGAGGACTTCTTCGCAGTAAGTTAACTAAATAATAATAATAATAATATGAATGATATAAAAAATGTTTTTAGGAGACCTCACAGAGAAATGATGAATCAAGCTCGTTTGATCCACCACAAGTGAAGAAACCCAAAGTAATTAGCAAAAATATAAGAAAACAGCCAAAAAACAACAAAACGGTATTATTTAATTGTATACTTTTTTGTTTTGTTTTTTTTTTTTAATAGTAAAATTATGTATTTTTAGTCAACAATTTTTCAAAAAGCGTTAAAAGATGCAGTTATTATAGATAAAGCGAACTATGAAGAATCGATGCTGCTTTTACGTGACAATAATCAAAAATGCGTCATTAATATTAAAACACCGAGTCCAACGTCTTATATAATTATACAAGAATATTTGGTAAATGATGTATTAGGATTATCCTATAGTGAGAGGTGAGAATTTTTTTTTTATTTTGGTACCAAAACGTAGCATAATTAATTTTTTTTATAGATGGCGAAAAGTGAACCGATCTGCTAAAATTGGTCTTACAAATAATAAGGCGAATTCTAAAATCAACAATTTATTGAAAAATCTATTTGATGAATTAGGAGAAAAATTTTATCAGATGAATCTCGCACAATAAAAATGACAAAGGAATGATATTATTACAGCTATATCAACTATTTTAAATACATGATGGTAGAGGTTCTTTTCATAATAATAATATTAATATTGTATGGTATTAACGTAATGATATATTGTTAAGACGAGTTATATTTTTTACTTATATACCATTGTTTTTTTTTTCAGTATTATAGCAGAGGTATAATACCACCTGTTATATTTTATATTAGTATCATTATAGTATTAAAATAAATTAGAAATCATTGTTTTTTTTTTTCAGCAGTATAGCAATAATAATAATGGTGGAGAACATTTCATTATAATAATAATATTGTATGATTTTAACATAACGATATACTGTTAAGATAAGATTATATAGTATTCCAATAAAATATTTTAAATTAGAAATCATTGTTTTTTTTTTTCAGTAGTATAGTAATGGTATATTATAATAATATTAATGTTTATTCACGTGTGAAGAAAGTTAACTAGACGCTCGAACATTACCCACATAAACCGCATAAACCCAGATCACGCAACGCATAGAATACAACAAACTACAGGGTTCCATTAACGCGGTGTGTCTTGTTCAATGAATCGTAGTAATTTTTTTGTGTCATGGTTGCTATGACTCAAATGATTATATTTATTACAAGGCGAAACTGTTTCACTAAAAAGTAAGTAGGGTTTTTTTTTACTATCAAACTTAGTGTATGAGTAAGAGCTGTTAGTTCAAAATGGACAGCGATTCCTATCCATCGTCTGCTAGAACGGTAATACGTTTCAAACGACGTCGGCGACCGCGTAAAATCCGAACACAACGGCGACGGATAGGTTCTTACACGTCTCTTGAGACTGATACTACCGCATCGCGAAGTCGATCGGTAAGTGTTAATTCCAGTACTAGTTTTTTTTCATTATCACCCCTACGTCAACGGTCGCTCTCGTCGACTTCATATTCTCCTTGGAGCTCGAGTAGCGACGTGAAGTCTTTTCATAGCGAATCAACACTGTGGTTGGAATGAAAGTTTTTTTTTATTTTACCGATCGTTAGTAAACATATGAGCGCGGCGCTCACACAGAGCACATTTTAGGGTTTTTTTGTACTATACAATTTTTTTAAAAAATAAACTTATAGTTTTTTTTTATTTTTATTTATTTTCTAATAATAGTAATTACAAAAAAAAAAAAATATTATATATTAATAATGAGTAAAAAGATACATATTTCTTTGTATGATTCAATGTTCCGAGTTTAACTAGTAATTAATAATAATGGAAAAAGTTTAGCAATCGTGTTCTACAATATAGGTTTACCAATGATGGAAATTAGTGTCATGTGTACTCTACGCTATGAGACTTAAATGTGAGTAATTATATATATATATATATAACACAATTGATTAGTTAATAGAATGTTTATTAAACAATTCACAATACAATTACATTATTTAATAAGATTAATAATACTTTAAAAATAATCCTCGTTCACTCAGATTTTGTTGAATTTTTTATTCTGTAAGCGCTTGGATCGACGAGCATCTGGCGTTTTCACAATTAATACTGAAATATCATTTTCTAAGTTTTGATTTAATATTTTAACACTATTTTTGGTTGCTTCAATAATTATATATTTTAACAAACGACACTTTCGACAGGAGCAGCATTCTAAATGTGAAGGCATTATAATACCTTCTTGTAAAGCCGGTCCCACACGACTCGTGTAATCGGCGAATATTCGTCAATCGTACTACTTTGCGAGTCGTGTGTGAAGTATTTAATCGTAAAGCACGACGATTATTTTTACTCGCCGAGTCACTCGCGGTTTCCCGTCGGTGTCGGATACAACACGAGTGACTCGTGCTGATAAGAAATTTAATCTTGGATTTTCCCCCAAAAT
The DNA here is from genome assembly GCF_023614345.1 of Adelges cooleyi. Lineage (NCBI taxonomy): Eukaryota > Metazoa > Arthropoda > Insecta > Hemiptera > Adelgidae > Adelges > Adelges cooleyi. The sequence continues at coordinate 188,100 of NW_026096368.1, forward strand.
AGACTATTATTTATTGTTAATATCATTATTTTATACTAGTAGTCGCACGTCATTCCCACACGAATCGTGCACTTGGCAATCGGCGTCAATATTTAAACAATCTTTTATTATTATTTAATTTTTAAAAAAAATTGTTTTAACTATTTAAATGTACATACCTACTTGTGAATTGTATTACTAAAATTTCATCGAAATGGAGTGGTCCAATGAAAACACATTGGAATTTTTGTCGTTGTTTGAAAAGGAGTCATTAATTTGGAATCCAAAGGACCCATTGCATAAAAATAGAAATCTTGTTAGTGATGCCTGGAAAAGGATTAAAGACAACTTCAGCAAAGACATTGCAATTGTGGATTTAAAAAAGAAGAAGGATTCGCTTATGGCGACTTTTCGGCCATTAGCTCAAAAGGTGAAAAACAGCTCTAAAACTGGGTCCGGAAGAGATGAAATATTTGTATATTTCATCTCTTCCGGACCTAACCGAATTGGATCTTTTATGAACCAATGGCAAAATTTTTACATGGAGTTTATCAACCAAAAACAACAATAAATACAGAGGTATGTAAGCTGTTTTAATTTATTTAATTTTTGTAATATTCAAATAAATATATTTTAAAATAATAAATTAACAGTAATTTTCTTGCCACGGAACTTTTCCATTAGTCATAAAATACTCCATAAATGTCTTTCTAATATCTTGGGCCTCAATTGATGAACGTCTTGGTATTTTTCTGATAGGTAACATAGATGTCATGTTATTGTCCTGACGCCATGACCCGTGTATTAGTCTACCCTCATCTTCATTATCGAATGACTCTCGAGAAGCATATTTTGATGATGACGTTTTACTTTTTCGTAAAAAATTGTGAAGTAATATACAAGTCATTACTATTACCGAAACTTTTTCTGGCTGTAGCAACATTGGTTTTCTCAGTATACGAAACACAGAAGCCATTATTCCAAATACGTTTTCCACAATTCTGCGCGCACGAGAAAGACGATAATTAAAAATTCGTTCCGAACTACCTTTATCATAAACACCTTTATATGGTTTCAAAATATGACGACTTAAAGCAAAAGCATCATCAGCTAAAAATACGTGTGGTGTTGGCAATTCCTTTCCAGGTAGTGGGTGATCGGAGGGAAGTTCCAGTTGATGATTTTCCATTTTTTTAAAAAATGTAGTGTTACGAAAAACTCCGCCGTCGCTTATTCTCCCCTGACATCCCACGTCAGCAAAAGTGAAGCAATAATCGGCATCCACTAAAGCCATCAAAACAACACTAAATGTTCCCTTATAATTTATAAATTCTGAACCACTGTTCATGGGTGATTGAATAATTATGTGTTTGCCATCTATTGCGCCCACACAATTAGGAAAATTCCATTTAGAACTGAATTCATTTGAAATATTCTGCCAATCTTGTGAAGTCGTGGGCAACTGTAAAAAAAATTAATAAAAAAAATAAAACTAAAAATAGATTAACAGATTAAAACATAGTGTCCTATTTAACTATTTATACTATATAATATATAATTTATATCGCTCTTGCATTATACATATGATAAAAATGTATACAATTTTATGATTTAATTAGGAACCAGATCCAGATGATACAATGAGTTTAGCTAACGACAATTCTACACTAGATGAAGAAGTTATAGACGAATCAGGTTCACCATCTCTCAATTCAGAATTCGTTTTAAACCCCCTGCAGCCAAAGTATCAAAGAAAAGAAAAAACACATCAACTGCAATTGAAAATTGCATGGTAAATGCTTGCAAAATAATGCAAAGTGTAACGGAAAAACCACTTAAAGATGATTGTTCTGTTTATGCTGACCTACTAGCTAGGAAACTCAGAAAATTTGATGAACATACCCGTGAAATTCTTATGCACGATATTGATAACTTGATTTTCCGTACGAAAAGGGGATTACTTAACAGAACACAATCATATTCACCTGGTTTGTATCACCAAAATCCGCCTGTGGCCTCTGTTCCTCATAACTATACCATGCCACCATATTCTCTTCATCCAAATATTCCTCAAACATCAACACATTTTATAGATTCTCCACCAGAACCTTCTAATTCTAATTCATCAGAAAATTCATATTCATCTCAACTATCTTCAGATCAAAATTCAACTTCCAACTATCAAATATTAAACGCTTTTATCGAATCTCAAGACAATGTTCCTTAAAACCTAAACTGAAGATGATCATTATTCATAAAGTATTATTATTATTATTATTATTATTATTTAAAAGTTGTCACAGAAAATACATTTTTTTATAACTATTTAATTTCTAATGCAAAACATACAAGTATAACTTTAATTTTTAATGTATAAATTTAACATAATTAATAAACAAACTCATGTTACCTTTACGTAATTTCTTAACTCATGGACCAAAGCATTACAAACTTCGTGTACAATGTTTGATATCACTTGATTTGAACACTTGAATAGGTAAGATAAACTAGTGAAACTATCACCAGATGCCAAAAATTTAAGTGTAATTGCCAATCTCTCTTGAACGGGTATTGCTTTTCTCATGTTTGTATCTTCTTTCATAATAATTGGTCCTATTTTACTGAGAAGGTGTTCGAAATCCGTTGCCGACATCTGACAGAAATTATGGAATTTTCCCGATGGCTCTCGATTCATATCTTCCAACATATTGGAAGCATTATATCTTAAAACATAATATATACACTTATTATTGATATTTTTAAAAATAATTTCAAGACTACTAGAAAAAATACTTACTTATCTCGACTTCTATTTAAAGATAAAGTCCACCATCTTCTTTTGATTTTCTTTTTGGTCTTAATTTTTAAATCATGTGCAGCAGCAGCAGCAGCAGCACACACTACCGCAAATGCGGCACAAACAGTCTTTTCGTCGTCACTTTCCATTTTGGACTGAGGCAAATTTCGTATTTCATTATTTCGAATAAATATTTGGCGATTACGAGTCGTGTAGGAGCAACATAATTACAAACATCGTACATCGTACAAACTTGGCAAGTACACTCGCCGAGTATACGCTCGCAAAATACACGAGTCGTGTGGGACCGGCTTAAGACGGCTATTTCTATGAAATCGATACGTCGACATTCACTTGAAAAATTATTAACATCATTAAGTATAGGTGAATATATATCGTTAAAAGATTTTTGATACAACTCCAACTTATTTAAGCGTTCAGTTATATGTGCTTCAATACAATTTGAAATCATCTGAAGTGTCAACAAATTTATACGCGTCAATTTCATACGTTCATTTTTATTACGTAATATCACTGAGTCTTTTTTAGGGTTGGTAGTACAACTAAAATCTGAACCTAATTGTATTCGCTTTGCATTGTTTTGAATTGTGTTCACAATGTTGTTGAATGTTTGAAATTTCATCAGAGTACGCCATTGTTTTTCATCAAGAATTAGCTGGTCTTGACTATTTTTATAATCTAAATAAACAATAATAGATAATTTTTTATTTAAAAGAATACCTACCGAGATAGTTCTTTTGGGGTCAATCGTGAACGTAGATTTAGATAATACATTTGCCATTTTGTTTAAATAAAATTTTAGCATGCACATAAACGTCCGTACAACTTAACTCTATATTAGCTACTTATTTCTTTAGCATAAAGATGACGTATATATATACAAACCTTGAGTATAAAACATACCCCCTCTTCTACTTATTCCAGTGTAATTGACCAAATGGGTTGTGCAATTTTTAGATTCTTTACATTTTGTAATTCTTTTGTCTGGTGTAGAACTTCTTCAAAAGATTCCTCAAGTTTTGTTTTAGATGTAGATTTTTCTATATTTGAATGTTCAATTTTGTCTAATTTAATTATAAAATTATAAATAGCTTCTAGTAGACTACATTTAATACAAGGCATTGATTGTGCTTGGAATAATACTTTTAACATCGACTGTACTACTATACGAAACTCTATGTACTAAACACTTTAAAAATATTTGATTAACTATATTAGCCCCCCCCCCTCTTCCTACCACTATATTTTAATTTTAAATTGGAAAAAAAAATGCAAAAAGTGTAGACGCAGTGACGGAGTGAATTAAAGTATGACTCAACCTCAACCTACCTAGCCTAGCATGAGTGCTATCAATCCACATCCTATTAAATTTATCCTAGAAAGTCACGCCTTAACCTACTACGCCACTGCGTCTACAATACGAATTCATGGTTTTACTAGTATTTAAAGAGTTAACTTAAATGTAAGAATGTTGTAATAAATTAACATCTTTTTTTATTTAATAGGTTTTAAAATCAATGAGGTGAACCCTTCACTAACCGAAGATAACCACAATCTGGAGACCATCTTGCATGCTCGATCCAAGGTTCGTCGTTCGGCTCCCAAGATCTCAGACCTTGACGACAATAAAAACATGAGACATCATCATTTAATCCATCACCAATATAAATAAAACCGGCTTCACTCATAAGTTCTCGCTTTGAAATAAGTAGTGTATTACTACATTTATCAAAAGTCTTGTTACGCGTTTTACAATCTAGATAGTCTAATGTACAAAAAACATCACATTCACTATTATAATCATCCATTATTATACTGTTAAAATGAATTAAAATGACTATAATTTATTTGAAACATGTTTTTATATATGATTTATTTCTTCCACTTCTTATTTAGTAAAACACTCAATGTTACAAATAATTTTCTATACTAAACAATATATAAGGTTGACACGGTAGAAATGGGGTGTAGAATAAATAGAAACAAAAAAAGAACCGAATTTTAAAAAAAGAGTTAAGGTTTTTTTTTATTTTCTTTTTTTACTTAGAAAAGAAACGTGGTAAAACGTGTATACGCGGGACGGCGGCGGATGGCAAACCGGACCAATGTTAAATTAATAACTGATTATCGGATTGCCTACAGTGGTCATCGCCGCCGTGTTTCGCTGTAAAGATGACACCCCCCGGACCTCTTCATACACCGACGGCCGGCTCGGGCCGATATAGTAGTTTATCGTTCCCACCTGCGGTGAGACGGTGGACAGTTGATAACACGACCGGGCGCACATTTAATCGCTAATAACGGAAACATGCACTTGCAGACCGTGTCAACCCTCCCCCACTAAACGGTCCAACCGGTGAACTTAATCGGTGTCTGTTCCTTCCTGTCTTTCACATCTCCTCGAGTGACATCGCTGAAACCTTTTCAGGCAAGCGGGCCATCAGAGCACTCGCATCGCACCGATGACCTGGTGGTCAAGGGCGGGCGTAGTCGAACTGAGAAGGAGGGGACAGGGAAAGAAAAGAAGTTAGGAGGTGGTGTCTGACGGTGGTTGGAGGAAGATGTCGATTTCCTCGATCGTATGGTCAACTTGACCATCGACGGTGACGTCCATCACTGCATCCTCTTCCTCCTCTGCCGTTGATGTTACCGGGGCATGTGTCCTCGGTGTGGGGATTGGTTGCCTCTTCGCCGAGGTCTTCCCTGAGTCGGTCTGTGGCGTTGGTTTCTCCAACCGATGTTGCTGGGATATCCGACTCCTTTCTTCCCGCTTCACCTTCCTCATCGCCTTTCGGTACTCGTTGAGACGGATCATCCTCTTCTGTCTCGCCGATACCGTGTTGTTGTCTAGTTCAGTGCTGACTGTGGTCGGAGCTCCGGCAGACTGGTTTGCCGTGGACACAGCTCCAGTGTTCTGGACGGCGGAGTTGGATGGTGTTGCCGAAAAGTTGGAGGCGCCCTTAGGCGTCTTGTGGCGTGGCGCAGTTTGTGGCCACGGGGACCTGCCAGCGTAGGGCGTGGGCTGACGCGCCGTAGGTCGCGTTGGCGGCTGATTGATTAGTGGAGGTAGTGCCGGGACGCTGATCATGCAGGCTTGCCACCCACGGGAGAAGGCCGCCCACAAAGCGGGGTGCTTCTGTAGCTCGCTTTGGGGAGCTGTGAGCACTTGCTCGGGCGTTAACGTTGAGCTGGGTATGGTCGCCCCAAACGACTGCAGCAGCTGTTGCCCACGCAGGTGGTGCTGCACCATGACTTGCAGGAGGTTGCTGCTGTTGTTCGGTCTGGTTGATTGAGACATACTGAAAATTGTACAAAATATTAATTGACGCAGTCTCAATATCTTCTGCAATGAGTAAGCTAATGAGGCCTGTTAAGGTCCTCCTTACCCACCAGATGAGACGATTTCAGACACGAAACGTGAAGTTTCCGGGTTGGTCGCTGGTCAGTGAGGTAAACACCTGAGCTCAAGCGTTCCGCCAGTCGGACAGGTCCTAGCCATTTCGGTGCGAACCCCGCATGGAAACCTTTGTCAGCGTTCGATAAATGATGAGCCTTGTAATACACCCAGTCACCAGTCGAAAATTTTGATTTAATCGGGGTGACTGGTTTTTGATTTTTTTCGTGGTTTTCAAAGGCAATTGTCTCTTGCCCTCGTCTATGTCGGTTGATCTCCACCACGGGAATGACGGGAGATTCAGATAGGGCCCAATCGCCGGGCCGTCTGGCTTCTCTGCCGAGTACCATAACCGACGGTGGGAAACCTGTAGCCTCGTTCAGTCTATTCCGAATAGCGAAGAGTATCGACGATAGCTTAGTGTCCCAAGAGCGATGACTTTCGTCCACGAGGTGTGCACGTAGTCCTTTCTTCAGCTCTTGGTTGCGACGTTCGACGGGGTTAGCTTGTGGGTGGAACACCGGAGTAGTCCACCCCTCCGCCTCCCATCGGTCGAGTGCTCTGAGCATTTCTTTCGAAGTGAATTAAGTCCCGTTGTCACTAAGGCACACTCGAGGGTACCCGAACCGTGAAAAGAACTCGCGTTCGAGAGTTTGAATGATTACATTAGCGGTGGCCGTACCTAGCGGGTAGGCTTCGACCCATCGGCTAAAGCAATCGGTGACCACCAGTATGCATGTTTTACCCCTACCTGTTCTTGGATAGGGGCCCATAAGATCTATACTGATGACTTCCCAGGGTTGTCGAGGTTTCCTAGGTTTGAGGGGATTCTCTGGTTTTGTGTTCAGAGGTTTAGTACAGGCACATATGTGACATGCACCTACGTATTTCCTAATATCCTCTTTCAAACCTTTCCAGTAAAACCTAAGTCGTACGGCCCTGAAAGTCTCTTTCCAGCCTGGATGACTGGCTAGAGTGTGGTCATGATACCACCAGATGATTTGTTAGATTTTGTCAAGTGGTATTACGATTGGGGGCAACGAGCAGGAGCAATTTTCGATATGTTTCCGGAGAAGGCCATTATTTAAGATCAATGATTTTTTTAGTGCTTTTGACCTTCTGGTATTGTTGGCTGGACAGTCAGAGGATATGTTTTCTTTTATGGAGCTAACATATAGATCATCTGATTGCCAAGCTTTCAAAACCTCTTCGGAAATAGGTGTATCGATTTGTTCTACCTCTTGTTGTGTCAATGAAAAGAGTCTATCAGGGGTACCATGTGAATTGTTTTTTTGTGTTTTTAGTGAAGGTACTCCTAGTAGGTTTTCATCGAGTTGGTCTTCGTTGACTGGAGGACCATCAGATAGGTACCGGGATAACATGTCAGGTGCTTGATTAAGGCGCCCTGGCACCTGTATCGTTCGGAAATCCAAGTTACTTAGTTGTAACGCCCATCTGGTTAGTTTAGACTTTTGGTCTTTGGTCTTATGCAGCCAAGTCAACGCCGAGTTATCAGTAAGGAGTTCGAAAGGTGCTGTTTCTAAGTAGGGGCGGAACTTATCGACTGCCCAAATTATAGCTAAAAACTCTCTTTCGACTGCAGTATAACGCTTTTGTGTCTCGCTCAACTTTTTGCTTGCGTTGGCAATGATCTGTCTTTCCTCCGGGCTGTCACCCCTTTGGAAGAGAACAGCTCCAACGCCTATTTCGCTAGCATCAGTTTGAAGGTGGAATGTTTTACTGTAGTCGGGAGAGCTTAGTTTTGGGGAGTCGTACAGGGCCTTTTTAATGTTTTCAAAAGCGTTCTGTTCGTTACCTGACCATTTCCACTTTTCACCTTTTTTTAGCAGTTGTGTTAGGGGTGCAATTGTATCAGCATAGTTATCTACAAACTGGCTATACCAATTACAAACACCTAAGAACCTACGAAGCTCCTTAATTTTGCGGGGAGTTGGGAAGTCCCTAATAGCTGAGAGTTTTTCGGGTTGTTTTTGTATTCCCTCTGCATCCACTAAATGTCCAAGAAAAGAGATTTCGGTTGACCCTAGTCTACATTTCTTGGGGTGGCATGTCAGTCCATGTCTGCTCAGACGTTCAAGGACTTTAGCTAAGTGGTTTAAATGGTTGCTAAGGTTATCTGAATATATTACTATATCGTCGAGATAAACTTGAACAAAATCATCTATGTACCCTCTTAACACTTCGTTCATGAGCCTAACAAACGTCGTGGGGGAATTCTTTAAACCGAAAGGAAAAACTCTGAACTGGTAGAGACCTTTGCGAGTACGGAAAGCTGAGTACTTTCTAGAATTGGGGTTCAACGATACTTGAAAGTATCCAGATTAAAGGTCTAGTATACTAAAGATCTTTGCGCCCCTCATATTCCTTATCATGTCATTTAAGTTTGGCATGGGGTAGGCATCAGATTCCGTTAACTCGTTTAGTCGTCTATAGTCAATACAAAGGCGTGGCGAACCATCTTTTTTCTTTGCAAGGACTATAGGAGCGGCCCAGGGCGATGTGCTCGGTTCTACTAGGCTTTGCTCCTCCATATCCCTTATCATATCGTTTATGATGTTTTGTTTTTGCAGCCGGATAAGGGTATGGGTTTAGAGCGATGGGGGTGTGGTCCCTAAGTCGAATTTCATGATCTATCAGCTTCGTGCGGCCTATTGAACCATCGAAAACCTCAGAATATCTGGTGATGACTTTTGTTAGTTGGTTTTGAGTCATAGGATCGCCCGAAATTTGGATTTCAGAAAAATCTAACTTTTTGGGTCCCCTTGTTGTCTTAGTGGCTGCCCAACAAACGGATGTTCGTTTGGAGGTCCCTAAGTAGATTGTACCTGCGGAGTAATCCCAAGCGACTTCGTTTTCTACAAGGAAATCGTGCCCTAATAGGATATCGCAGTACAGGTTGTCTAGAATCGAAGCATTAAATTTAATTTGTACTTTTGCGACTCTAGCGACAAATGCGGCGTGGCTACTGATTGTTTGAGTGTGCCCGTCTGCCATTCGAACTAATGAATTTAGTCCTATAAATGTTTTTCCGAATTTTCTCGAAATTTCCGGCCTAACATACGACTTTTGTGCTTGAGAATCAAGAAGAGCAGTGACGAAACCAGAATCGAATTCTAACTCTATACATGGAGTTGGTATTGTGTTAGGGTTTCTATTTAATACCGTTCGTACGGATGCAAGTCCAGAGCACTCAGGTTTTTCATAATGAAAAACAATTCGAGTGTCCTGTCTTGTTTCATTCGTACCTGTTTTTTCGCTGTTCTCTATACTGTTATGACCAAAGTCATTGTGTATGTCGAAGCTAGTGTTGTTCTGTTCGGAGCCCGGGGCGTTTTTAGGTGGAACACATCGGTCTTCGATACAGGTTGGGGTTGTAACGTCATTTAGGTTTTCTAGTAGATTGTTGGGCTCTAACCAATTTTCTCGAACTATGTTTGGGTGAGTTGAGTCGCTAGTTGTTCTTTGGTCAAGAATATCAGAGCTAGGGCTAACTTGGTGAGGTGATGATGTGATTGGTGGTGACAGTTCGAGTAAATGGTTATTGCTTTTTGTTGTTCTAACTAGGTCTAACGGTGTACTTTGTGTCATGAATAAATTTCGAGAAGTGTCGAGGTCGTCTACTAGTCTATATTCATTTACTTTAATGCCAGTTGATTCATTTACTGAATTATCAGAGCTGAGTATAAGAGGTAAAGGGACTAGTGGGCGGTCGTCGGAATGTGTGTGGTGACCCGTGGACAGGACTAAGATCCGCGGGGTTTGGGGCCGTTTCCCGAGAGCTTTGTAGGACATTCACTGTTCCAGTGAGGTCCCTTGCAATGCTTACAGGGGAGAGGTGGCTTTCGGTTTGTGTTGTTTACCGAGTGGGCCCCAGAGTGTTTTGCTAAGTCAACTGGTTTTGACTTAGTAGGTGGGTAATAGGACTTCTTCAAGTCCCTCGGCGGTGCTGCGTCTTGGGTCTCTTGTATGGAGTACGAAGAGCTATCTAAGACTGCAGCTATTCGCCTAAGGTCTGTGAACGACGCGGGGTGTTAGAGCCTAGCATGTATTCTAAATTCGTCTCTCATGAGCCCTACAATAGTACTAACTATTTGCGGTTCAGAGAGACCTGTTTGAATTCGACGGGATAATTGGTTTTTCTCCATGACAAAATCGGTCAGTCGTTGGTGTGGACCTTGTCGAACTGACACAATTTCGGCACGGAGACGGGACTGGATGTCAGGGCAGTTGAACCTTTCGGCTAACTCGCCTTTAAATTCAGGCCAGGACATATCTAGAGCCTTAACCGTTCTCCACCATGCAGCTGCCGTTCCCGTTAATTGGGGTTTGACTGCTCTAACCCATGCGGCTGGATGTATTTTTGCTTCACGCAAAATACATTCGGAATTTGCCACAAATCGTGTCGGGTCCTCCTCTTTTGTACCAGAAAACTCAGAAAGTGACGCTCTTGCAGCTTTTAGGTCATTAAATGGGATAAGTAATGATTGGTTCCCTACCCTAGTGCTAGACGAATCGTTAAAATCGTTTTCGAACTGTACGGTACGGTTGGGTCGACTCGTAGGGCGACTATCATTTTCCGTATGTCGTACAGAGTAGCTATAGGATTGTGAGTCATACAAACGATTATTGACTGTATTAGAGTTTAGGTCCCAGCTTGTACTATTTAGAGGGGCCTGTGCTGTCCCTTTGCTCCCTAACTGGTGTAATGAGGTCGTATCGTATAAAGTCAGCTGGGGACTAACCGTTCGCCTGATCTCCTCTTCGGTTTGTAATAACCTATCATGGAGTGAGGCGGGCTGACTATCGATACGAGTTCTATTTACGTTCAAATTAGCGGTGGGAGTGGCCCTATCTTCTACCGTTACGGTAGGTACTACTGGCCTAAAACTACTACAGTTAGTTGACCTAACCGTTTGGACGTCCTGTTCAATACTTGAAATTTTATTTAAAATTTTTGTTTGATTAGTTAAGACCCGTGACAAAGCGGTTTCAAGAGCGGTTATCCTTAGTTCCAGATTCCCTATAGAAGTTTGCGTCCGAATGTTTTGCCTAATTGCTCCTATCTCTTCACTAGCTGAGCGTATGTAGTGAATTGTGTGAAGGTCAGGGAATTGGTCATTCGGCGCGCTAGCTCGGTATGTGTTTGTGGGAGTGAGTGGGCGGCGGGAGAACTCATATTCGAGGTCGCCGTAGGTTAGGTCTAATGGGTCCTGTTGGACATCACTATTCCTATTGTCTTCTACATTGTGTAACTGTTGCGCTTCTAACTCGCCTATCGGTCTCGGGTTGACAGAACTATTAATATTATTTAAAGCATTATCAACAATCGGGGGCCGAGGTGGTAGAAGGGTGGTGGACGGATCACAGCCTCCGTCCCTAATCACATTCTCTAGTACACACTGTAGGTCGTTACGGCTAGCGGTATACGGCAGGTTTCGGTAAGCGCATTCGCGTCTGATTTCGGTAACCGACATTTGATCTAATGTTTTCTCCATTTCCGATTTTTTTTTTTTTTGACAAATGAAAATTAAAAAAAAAAAAATGAATTAAATAAAATTAAAATTTTGATATATGTATGCGTTGTGTTGATGTTTTATTTGTTGTTAGTTTAAACAACAGAAAGAGAGAAAAAAAAAATTATATATATATATAATTAATTGATTTAAATATTATTTTACTGTAAAGCAAACTAAAATAAAATAAAAAATATATATATATATTAAGAAAAAGAGGAGAAAAGAAAAAAAAACTGTAGGGGTGAGCGGGTATTGGCGATTCAAATATAATCCAGTATACAAATACCAATACAGTCACTACACGTCCGAAAAAAAAAAGTTAAATTTGTTTCCTATCTTTGACTTTTTTTTTTTAAACTAATGACAAATAACCGGAACGTTTAAGAGAAAAACAAAAGAATTATTATTACTTATTTTTTTTTTCGTCATACGCTGCTTGAAAGTAGTAACCAAATAAGGTGTTGTTTGTTTATATAAAATTAAAAAAAAATATATATAAACCTTATTACCTCCTTCAATATTTTAATTTTCTTTCAACCGGTTTCACTTAAAAAAAAGTAGTAACTATTCGCAAATATGCTTAATCGTCAATTTGGTACGTTTTTAACCGAAGTAAATAGCGTAAGTCAAATATCCGTTCGGCCGTGCGGGTTACTATTTAATAAATGACCGGAGAAGGAAAAAATAAATAAAAATTTATGTTATTTAGTGAAAATATTATGCGAAGAAAGTGAATTTTATTTTCCAACAGTGATCGTTATTTGGTAACTTTCAACTTAATCGTATGGTGGACGGTACCGGGACGCGGGTGTGATATGCGTTACAATAACAATAACAAGGTGAACGTTACTAAAATCCTAACCTGTATATTGTACGCCGGTACTAGCACGTCACGTGTGTGGCCTAACTAGGTATATATTCGTTGTAAATACTACACTAGTAGGATGGAAAAAAAACAAAATTTACACGAATAAATATTTTGACAATTTAAGTAAATTAAATATTATTTAAATCGAGTGTAAAATTTTTTTCCTCAGTAAAACAGCGGCCAAAATAATCCTACCTGGTTTCGCTGAACACCGGGACTTTTTCCTCAGCGGGGAGCCAAATTTGACACGGTAGAATAAATAGAAACAAAAAAAGAACCGAATTTTAAAAAAAGAGTTAAGGTTTTTTTTTATTTTCTTTTTTTACTTAGAAAACAAACGTGGTAAAACGTGAATACGCGGGACGGCGGCGGATGGCAAACCGGACCAATGTTAAATTAATAACTGATTATCGGATTGCCTACAGTGGTCATCGCCGCCGTGTTTCGCTGTAAAGATGACACCCCCCGGACCTCTTCATACACCGACGGCCGGCTCGGGCCGATATAGTAGTTTATCGTTCCCACCTGCGGTGAGACGGTGGACAGTTGATAACACGACCGGGCGCACATTTAATCGCTAATAACGGAAACATGCACTTGCAGACCGTGTCAAGGTTAAACTATAATTTGTAAAAATGGGCGGTAAAGCCCCATTTTGCTACTACTCATTAACCCTTTGAAGCACAGTATTTTTTTCTCTAATTTTGTTTTAAATGGCAGTTTCCTATTTTTTTTTTAATATACCAAATTACAGCAAAAATAGTAAAAAAATTATTTTCCAAGTTCTTCTTACCAATAAAAGGTGGTATCCCATACTTACCACCTAAAATTTACCACCTTTTATACTATACAAATAATGTTATGCATGAGATACTCAAGTCATACCTTTCATTTTAATTGTTATAACATAAATTAATACTACTTTTATAAATTGATAAACTTTTTATTGTATTGCAATAACTATGTATATAAATAAAATTATTTTGAGAACCTTCTTATAAATAAAAAACACAATTGAATTTAAATTATAAAATTCTTTAAAATAACAACATAAATAATATTTTTCACTTGACTTCTAGTCAAAATATGTGTAACAAAATAAAATAACAATATTATACCTTATAAAGAAATAACAGTAATAAAAAAAAATTTAATAATGATAAATTATTTTTGGTGAAATAGTGTAAAACAGTTTCTAGTTTTTCCTAAACATAATGGTACATTGCAAGTTGCACACAACCATTCGGTTCTTTTTTGGTGCTGCACTGTGCACATCTTCTCAACGTACCACGAAGGGCTGATGTACAGCACTTTAAAAACGAATTTCAGGAGAAATATATTATGTTTTGAAATCTGTCAAGGAACTTTTTGTCTTTGTGGTTGGAGTTGATTTGGAGCTAGCAAATCATCAAGTACTCGCCTACGAAAATCTTTCATTAAATATTTTTCTGCCGGTAGTTGTTGAAAAAGTATAAAAGAATTATGGCTGTAGCCATATCAATAAAATGGAAAAACAACCTATGCCACCATTTTCTAGATTTTCGGTTTATTCCATATGCTGTTTTTAATTGATCAACCTTGTCATTAACCTAAGTATTCAGCCTAAAATACCATAGACAAAATGTATTAAATTTGTAAAATCTAAAAAAAAAACAATATATCATCAATAAAATATTATAAATAAATCATTAAATTGTTTCTGAACAACATAGTTTTACTTTTATACAAATATAAACATATTATAAACTATTACAAATAATAATAACCTTAAATTTATTTCAAACCCATAAAAATTACCATATTTTAACTTTAAGTCAAACAATATTGTCATTTACAGACGAGTCAAATCACCAAAGATTTTCTAAACGACCGCAGTGAGTTTGTGTTGGAATCGAGAAGGGGACACATTACGGAGATACAACCCTTCGTCCCGTACAGAGTGATACGGTTCGAAACGGTTGTTACCAAGCACGATGCGCGGACGCCCGCCGTAGAATTACGCTTGGGCGATAATCCACAACCCATACGTGTATACTTGCCAACCAGATTCAAAATGACCGACGATGAACTACAGAAGCCGACAGATTCTAACCTAACAATGATTTACAAGGGTAAAAAAACCGGGTCGAATATTCATGACGTCATATTTTCATAATATGAGTAAGGGCAATAGTCAGTTAGCAGAAAAAAAAAAATTAAATAACTAATTGCTGATGTATATTTTACTGTATAGATAATGGTAGACCGTCGACTGTCTGGATTTTTAACACGCACACAAATATAAGTAGTAAATGTGATTACTGTCAATGAAATAATAATAATAATAAATGTATGTTTAGTTATTATTAATATTACCTACCTACATAAAATGTAACAAGTAAATGAAATATGATCATATATATATTATTATGATTGTTCTAATATTGTACTAATAAAATTAAATATTAATTGAGTAATAAAACGGTTATCTATTATTACCGAGCACCCACACGTCTGAGAAAATAATTAATAAGAATAATGATTAAACATTTTTTTTTAAAAATGATAAATATATATCAGGTTTAGTGACTAGACGCTCGCATGGTCAGTGCACAAAGTAAAAAAAAATATTAGCATTATTAGATTATCTAACATTACTAGTACATATGAATATTATAAACGAATGATTGCATAGCAGTACCATTTTAAATCAATTAAGGTCGGAGTATGAATAGTGTGTGTGGAAGTGCATATAGTTAATATAATTATAATAGAAAATATGAACTACACACACTATATAAAGGGGAACGAGCAATAACAGTAGCGGTAAAGTGTAATACGGTATGGATTACATATATAAATATATATATAGATTCACGTGAACACGTACAGACACTGTGTATGTGTGTGTGTGTGTCGGGAAAATATAATCATACGACATACATTTAATTATAAATAAGAACAGACAAAACGGTGAATATATATATATATATATATATATATATATACATATATATATATGGTAGTTATATTGGTAGGTGTAGTAGCAGTGAAAAATTATAAAAAAACAACGGTCACCAATCAAACTCTGCCGCGTCAGCGATCGCCAGAATTAAATATAATTTAATGAAGAACGGGTACATACCAAGTTAAAGTTGGACATTGTCGACAGTGATGTATGTTCAATCGGCAAATGATCACGTTAGACAACGAACAAAAATGCTGATGTACTCAATTTATTGAAAATGAAAATCGATCACGCCCTACGCGGGGTGAATATAGAGTTGGGGGTAGTTCTTCCAAAAAATGATAACGCGTGATAAGAAAAAAATGTTACATAACCTATAAAATGTGTAATACTACAGATAGTACCAACATCGATTTTACCAAAAACCCGCCAAGAGAAATTTGGTATTTTAATATCAAAAACATTGCCTTTAGTTAGTTTCTTATCTTTATTGCAAATTGTAGTTAGATCTTTATCAATTATCTAATTTAAATCGTATACACTATACACGTAAAATTCATAATAAATTACATTATATTATAGTATATACCTATCATATAAGTATATGTTATAATTTAATATTATTTGGTATAAAATAATAATAATTTTATTAAAATTTCCCTCAAATTGTTTATATTACTATTTAAATAAAACATTATTTTTACTTTTTACCTAAATTAGTTAACGATTTCAGAATTTGGCTGTCAAGTATAAATTAGTTTTACCACATCTTACATATGTATTCTGTAGTTAAAGAATACAGGTAGGAGCTTATAAGCTTTGTCTTCAATCTTGTCTTTTAGAAGATATATTATTAACAAAATTTGGTACCTAAAGGATATATTAGAGTAAGATAACGGAACATATGACACTTGTAGTTTAAATACCTTACATGAATAACTAGAACCAAACACATATTTCATTTTCAAGTTTCCACATAAATCAATATATACATTATAAGGTTATAGTCCAAAGTGAACCTTTTGCCAGATAAAGACTCGTGAAGAGAAAAAAATTGTTGTACGGCCCCTTTTGCATGGGATAATAGGTAGATAATACGAATATGGCATAATATAAAATTACTGTAAACTAGATTTAACAATTCTGTTGTATTAATAAAAATGATCAAACTTGGGTCGTAATCGTATAAACGTCATACTCAATAAATATATAATGTAATTTAATAAAAACTTGCTTTTATGTTGGTGAGATTATCAAATCAGACTGATCGGTATTAAAATACCTTGCAAGACTGAATGTTATTTATAATCAATTAGTAGGTTTTTAAAATAATTATTATTCACTTAATATTTTACAGAAATTAGTTTATATTAAGCTACTCTGGGTATATATTTTTATTATATAAACCAAACTAAACAATATGAATTTGTTCTGAAATAGTTATTCATATGATTTAAAAATATGATACAATTTTTGGTCAATATAAATTTGCAAATTTACAATTATCTCTTGATTTGAAAATGTCCTTGTTTGTTAGAAGATTGCATTGCCCATATTTTATTAATCTATGTACTTATTCATTTAATATGGCCATTTACTTAGTGAATAGTTAAATTAATAATTTATGAATAATTACACCAGAAATCGCATAATATGACAATTGATACACATTAATGCGAGCGTATCAAATACTCATCACATAAATGTTGATCTACCCTTGGTATGGTACAAAGATCTTAATTAAATAACTGCAAAACTTCTTCAAACGATTGTACTGTTCCATCCTTTATAAATTAGGTATGGTACCCTCGTTTTTAATATATATTTTTCTGTTCTAGGAACTTGCTTTCTGTTGTAGTTAAATAATTTTTGGATTAAGTCCTGCCGTTTTACGGTGGACAATATTGACATAAAGCTTTTTTTTAATTATTTTAATTTATACTCTGATAATCAGATAGTATAAAAATCTATTAGAAATTAGAATACCTACTTAGGTATATCCATATTTCATTTAGATCTTTTAAAATTATATTTTCATAGATCCATAGATTTATAAGAATTTTTGATATTGCACATTTCCAAACATAAGTAGAATTAAATGTCTAAAGTGATGCTGTAAGATACTAGTGAAAAGTAATAAAATATTTTTGTATAAGCCTGGCAAAGACTTGGCTAATTATCTTTTACCTCGATTGCCTTTATAGAAATACAATCATTATCAATTAGATTTGTTTCTTATAGAAGTGATATTATAACTTTTCTGTTATTAATTCTGCCTCCATTCCATTTATTAAGAAATGTATACTTTTCTTATATTATAAAAAAAATAGAAATAATACATATTATAAAATAAATAGATACAATTGCAAGTTGCAGCATCTCATCATATTTATTTATCTCTTATCTCGTTCTCATCGAGATCTGCTGTTAAAGCTCTTTTTGCCCACAATAAGTTTAATAAGTTATAATAAGACTGATTTAAGTATGTTAATATTTACTTAAGATTGGTGAAGTTGTGAAAATTTAAATGATATAAACGTAGCTATGGACATATTTAATGTGAAAACTAATGAGGCTATTTCCAATTCCACTAATATGTATATAATAAAATTGTCAAATCAGAAATTAAAAAAATGAATATCAAGCGGTCAGGTTAACTCTATTTTAACTAAGTGAACATTTAAAAACAGATTAGATAATCCCATTTTTATTTAGCATTAATTAAAAATGGTATAATTGTGTTAGGAATATCTTATACCTCCATAATTTTGGTTAGAAATACTAGATTAAACTAGTAGAAGATAATTCTAACTTTATACTGTTAAACAGTTGTACTTAACTAAATTGTAGTTAACAATGAAAAGTATAAAAGTTGTAGGTATTTAATTTACCATTATTTTCAGGTAAGTGCCCCAATAGTTTTAACAAATGTGTCTTCATTCCTTTACACAAAACAGGAAATAAATAATTGTTCAGTAGTTATTATCTATTATTTCAGTCGGTAATTTTAATTACTAGGGCTCTAGTTATAATTACTAGACTGTAGCCATTATAAACCAATATCGTTATCACTGTCTCTATCAAAAATATTTGAAAATCATTAAATCCCAAATAATGAAGTAGTATAATATTTAGTTATTAAAACAGATTTACATGGTTTTACGAGTTTTTATAGTTGAATTTGAATAAAACTGAACATATGGTTTTCAATATTCAAAACTATTTTAATCTAGATAACTTAAAGTTTAGAGGTCAAAACTGTGTAGAGCTACAAAATTGTGTTTCATGAATTATGATTCATATAAGATATAACTGCGTTACTAATAAAAATAAAATAGTTGTATACTTTGATTCATTGATAACTGACTAAAATGAAAATATCAAAAATATTGAATATGTTATAAAACTATTCAATTATTATCAAGACATTATTTATATATATCTATAGTTATTAGATAATAGCAGGTATTGTTAAGGGTTAAACTTACTAAAGCTAATTTATTATTTAAATGTTGAATCTATAATTATTTACTACATTATACTATGCATATAAATAAAGATAACGGTATCTGGACTTTATAATACAATTTATATCGAACACATCATTGTATACTCAAAGAGAGTATTCAATATGTTAAACATCCTTCGTTTAAACGTATTATATAATATCACTTAATACAATACACAGATACAAATCACTCGTTATCGAGAGTAAACGTGTCTATGAGAACAGATTTAGAAAAAATACATTTGGTTTACTTTTACTTTATTGTGTCAAAAACTACATCTAAAAACTAATGCATTTCTAAATAATAAAATTATAAACAAATATATACTATATACTAAATAAGTATATAGGATGTAATAATATTGTCACACAAATTAGTACAATATAGTGTATGTATGAACTTTGTCGCTAGGTACTATAATTGATAAATATATTATGTTATTCATATTAAATATTGCAAGTTTATATTATGTGAAAATAAGAGTTTTGAATTATGAATTAAAAAAGAATTCTAATAAAAATATTCATTTAATATTAATAAGAAACGAAAGTAAATTTTATTTACCAATAATTATCGTTGTCGTCATATGAACTAGTTGGTTTTTTGTCATTATAAATGTATCGTAAAAATGTGTACTATTTAAGAAAATATAATATATTTTAACACGGTTATTTTTTTTTATCATTTGAATTATTGCCGTTTAGTTCTAGAGATAACAGTTAACTCTGATAAACGTTAGTTATATTTTAGTTACTTTTATTCTAATAGAATTGGCAGACTGATAGAATGTGATTTTATATTTTGGTGTTTCTGGGTTGGTCACGCTGATAAAATAAAAATTGTGTTATCTTTTGGAAGAACTCTTATCTCTTATCATTTTTTGGAAGAACTGCCCTGTACACGTGAATATATAGGGTTAAATTGTTATAGATATCCAACTTAGATGAAGGTTACATAAATAGGTAAAAACATAGATAATAAATGAATGGATAGGACATAAACCCAAATAGTTGGTTCTCAAATGATAAGAAACTGAGGCGATTTTTTTTTCCTTTCCATGACACAAATATTTTGTTCCATTCTTTAAAAATTTTAATTTAACCGAGGTGATTTGAAATTAATGAACATGAATGAATAAACCATTTGGATAACATTTTATTTACAATTTATTTATAACATTATAAATTAAAAATTAATTTTAACAAAATTTTTAAAAAAAGTTGTAGTTTATTCATGCCTAAAATGTATAAGTTTTGTAAATTTTGAACGCATTGTGATGTTATCATTCACTTTCCTGACCTCGTCAAAAAATCGTACTTTGTAGTAAGTTTTACAAATGGTAGTAATAAGTTCATCACGATGTGTATCAAATTGAATTGTTTGGTCAAACAACACATTTGATTCATTGTTGATACATTGCATGTTTTCAAAAATTGAAAATTTGTTAAACAAATTTGATTTAACTTTGATTACTAAAAAGTTCATACATTTTTTTTTATTCATAAAATCATTTATATATTCTCTAAAAATTTTTTTTGTTTCTATGCATATAGTCTGTACGTCAATACTAGCTTTCCTAAGTCCTCCACGATCTTTTTGTAGCGCTAATTCACTAGTATGTGTGGTTGCATACAGAAAACTTAAACAAATATTGCAGGTAATTCTTGTTTCTACTTTTTTCACCACAAATCCAGCAATGTAAATAGATACATCTTCTACAAATGTACTTATCCGTTAAATTGAATTAAAATATTCATGAACATAACTCACTGGATTGTACAAATTATTTTCACCATTTATGCCTTTATTAGACTGGCAAAAAATTGTACTTACGAATGGTATGATAAACTGGGGTTTCGTTTAGCATTCGTTTTGCATATCACACACGTCAAAACCATATTGATTGGTAACGAATATAATTTACAAATTAATACTTTAAAGTAAACTGTCCTTCTAATACTTAAGTCACAGATTCACAAACAATATACTCAGTACTTAAGTAGACAGTAAATTATAAAACCGTAGCGGGCAACGGCAGTCGGCAAATGGATAATGTAAATAATTGATAACATAAATATTGATAATTCGCCTCAGTTGGCCGCCATTCCGGGAACCTCGCCTCACATGAGATTATCTATGGGCATATCCTATCCATTCATTTATTATCTATGGGTAAAAATCATTTACACAGGTAAAAAAAAAAAAAATGTTGGTGAACACAAGTTATGGTAAAAATGATAATCGATCACGCCATACGTGGCAAGATTATATATAAGACCAAATTATGATAGATATGTAATAGTGATATGCTGTTAACACATATTTGAAAAAAATACATAGGTAAAAAAAATATGTGATTAAATTTGTAATTAGAATTGCATAAGACGATCGCGCCATGATTGCAGAAAGACCGCGGAATCATGATTAAAATATACCAGGTTATTGCATATCTACCCCCTTTTCCTAAAATTTTCAGACACAAAATAAAAAATGGCACCATAACGGGCGGCGTTCTTATTGGTTTAAATTTACTGACTGATAAGCTATTTTTCTCTTATCAGCTTACAGTATTATAACTTATAAGCCTTACACATGAACAAAATATTAGAAATTCTAGTTTTAAATTTGGATTTGTTTATTCGATACAGATTTTATAAATGTCTATATATTTATAATGTGAAATAAAAAATGTATCTAAATAAGAAGAATGAACAAATAAATAAATACGTTTATAGTTTAATTAATATAAGTTGTTTATTAATATTGTAATTATAATTTTATGGCTTGTTCTATTAATTTATTATTTTTTTCTTCTATTTTTTTTTTTAGTTTTTCTGTGTTTAAAATTTGATTTTGTTTTTCATCGTTACTAACTTTCTTTTTTTCTTTTCTAGGGGCTCTCATAGGTGGTATTAGAATTGTTTTTGAAGTAGAATGCCGATGTACTTTTGGTATAATATTGATAACTTTTGATATTTTTTTGGATCTTGCTTTTGCTGTGTTGTACTTTTCTTTGTATTGGGAATTTATAGTTCGCACAAGGATAAATGTCCTTGTGCGGACTAAATATGTCAGAACTTCTTTTGTTATTGGTAAGATAGTATAATGTTTTATGGTATTTTCTACTACATTATCAATTATTTTTATGTTTTTAGAGAATGTTTCTTTATGAAATTTCATGAATTCATGTTCCATTACTTCAGCTACATTTAATAATTTCTCATGAGGTACTGTTAAATTCCCTCTTGATATATAATCTATCCAATTAGGGCAATCTGTACTTGTTTTATTTTATTATTTGGCATACTTAACAAAGGGTATTTGGATTTAAAATGATGCGCAACGAATCCTGCTACATACTCCAAACCTGCCATTGTCACAATATTATTGGTAATATTTGTTAAGTCCAAATTTTCAATATCAGTGTCATCTTCAAACAGAATGTCCTTTCCATCAAGAATACAATTGAAAATGTCCTGAGTAAGTACAATTTCTTCTTCAATTCCTTTTGTCTTATTAATTTTATCAATTGTCTTATTTTTTTTAGTATTTAAGAAATCAGCAGATAAGTTATCAGTCCTTACATCGTCTTCTGTATTTTTATGTATACTAAAAACTGACGCTGAATGTTTGCCCAAAATATATTTTTTCAACCAGTGAATGAAGTCTAATGGACCAGGATTGTCGCATGTATGGCCCATGGCACGCAAATAAGAAAACAAGTTTTCTAATATATCCTGGTTAAGGCGCCTTGTTAATATGTATTTTATATCATTGTGTTGCATCTGTAATCAAGATCTACATCAGTATCATAATTAAGTGAAAAGTACAGTGGAATAAGTTAGTCTTTTAATTTTAATTTTAGAAAGAGTATATTATAACAATAGAACGCCAGAAGATGTTTTGTACAAGTTTATTTTAATTTTCCATAATTCTATACTAACTAAATTTCTCTACCTACCGTGATTTCTCAAACCTGTTTTACTATTTCATTTTTTTTTTACATACTCAAACCATCTTAATGAAATCTAGTAACCTTAGTTTCTTTAATATATTTTGACAATGACTTATACTACTTTACTTTTAATGGGTTCAGTAATTAATTGCAATTTTTTAATTTTAATATTCAAAAAATTCCTGACATTTCCAATTTTAATGTATTTAATTAATTTTTTTTCAGATTCCAAGTTATATTCATTGAAGATAATTATGTTCATATTAGTTTTTATTGCAATTCAAATATTATGTTATTTAAAATAAAAATAAGCTGATTTGGTTAATTTGTGCTAAAAGAAAAGCCTGAAGAATATGGAATAAAGCAAAAAATAAGAAAACATGGGTAATTCATTTTTTTTCTCTTAAATACAATCTAACCTGGATGTACGGTAGTAGTTGAGTGAGCGAAGAGTTGCTTATGAGAATGCCATATTGAAAAGGTAACATAGAATTATGTTTTTTCACTCGCATTCCCTCTATTATCGCAGACATTTTATTTAAAATTTCATTTTGATGATTTAAATTTTGTCCATATGCAGCATGTGGACCAAACTGATTAATAGAGTTATGTACATCAAACGAATCATTTGTCAACTCCACAAAAGCTGATGTGACTTTATAATTTTCCTGGGCTTCGGTATTAATAAAAAGATTACTATCGCCAATAAACAATAATGCCTTTGCTGTGTTTCTAGACATCAATTTGGCTGCAACTTTTACATTCTGCCTCTCACTTCCCTTAACATCTAACAGATGTTGTGACAATTTCCAACCAGGTTTCAGCTGGCTAGTTTGGATTTTTAAAAGTGAATCTAGAGGCTTTCGGTCAACTGATCTACCATCAGCCAATAGGAATCCACTATCTACTAAGTGGTTCCTTATTAACTTTAAGAGATGAGGCACATCAGCAAAACAAAATATTTTGCCTTCTGGAACATTTGGATGTTGAAAATATGGTTTTTCTGCGGTTATATTATATTTTGAATGTAATGCTCGGTTTTTTGGTCCCATGTCTGATACAAAAGCTACCACAGTGAACCCAACATTGTACAATTTAGTTATTGCAGTATTCAATATAGTATCTGTCATATCACAATCAAAGGAAAAAAATATTGGTTGTTTCCATCTTCCAAACAAACCTCATGCACACATAACTTGGACACAGTTATGTGGTCCGAGTATTTGTTGTTGTTGGGGTTCAAAGTCAATTCTGTTTTGAATATACATTTCATCAAAAGATAGAACCGTTATCCTCTCCAACTCAGACATATTTTCTGACTTTCTTTTTAAAACAGAAAATACATCGTCAATAAATCCTGGGCGCAAAGTCATAACTTGAGATCGTCGACAAAGAGTTGAGTTTGATGGAAGTGGATACTGCAATTTATTTGATAAATATCTATATGCCCTTAGATTCACACTATGGAGGCTTATTGCACTCGAAATGTCTTCTGCAGACCAACGTATTTTTTTTCCAGTCAGGTCCCATACAAATAGCATTAACTTGGCCTGGTGTGAAAAAACTAGATAAAAAAGCAGTCATGGATTTGGCTCTATTAGTTAAATTTAGAGTGGCATTATGAAGATTAAAATTAGATTGCTCTAATTTTGTTAAATTTTCTTTTAATTTATTATTGTCATTTTCAATGTTTTTTAATTTTCTTTTTAAATTTTTGACTTTTTCTATAGCAGTTTTCCTTTAGAAAAAAAAAAATGTAAATGAACTTGAATGTTATTTGTATTATACATACTTCTTAATTAGTACAGGCCTTCCTCGTTTTGGAATAACTGACAACTGCGTTTTCATCTTTTTGGTTCGAGGACTATACATAATTTTATCAATAACAAAAGGCTCATGAGTACTTTCAACATTACATTGAACTGTAGAAGATGGGAAAAGCTCCTTCCTTGCAATAAACATTTTTTCGCTTTGCGTCTTGAGAATTTTACTATGGATATGGTTATAAAAAATGATATTATAAATTATAATCAATATTATGCATGTAACTGTTATTGTTTATTAATTTACTCAGGTTGCTTTTCAAAGAAGGTTAATGAAGATGAACTTGTATTTTCATTACTTTGTGAAAAGTCTGTTGAGCAATTATCAATATATTCTCTATTGCACTGAACCGAATTCCTATAATATACATAAGTAATATTTGACTGTTGCTAATTAATTGCCAGAGCCGTATTAAGAAATTAATTATTAACTCATACCCCGATCCACAATTTTAACAACGACTCCCCCCCCCTCTAAATTAGTTCTTTAAATTTGCTGCTTTGACTAAATTATTCAATAAACCCCTCCTCGGCCCTGTTATTTCTGTTCAAACCAAATTTATGATTTTCTTAATTTTCACATAGTATAAATATAAAAATTAAATAATGCATTCCAAAAGTTACCTTGCTAGTGCTAGCAAATGAGGAGATGTAACACCATTACGTATAGTACTGGAACTTGTTGAATTACTTGTATTTTTGGTTGCATCAATATCCTCCGAATATCTAACCAAAAATATGTATCTCAAAGAAATGTAATTTCCATTCTAATATAACATAAATAAAGGATAGTCTTGTGCCAAAATTACTTATTATTAATATTATTAAATATTTCCCTATACTTTAAATCTAAGTATTAAAATACCTAGCTTCTAGCTAAGTCTTCTAAAAATATGTTTATTTTCATTATCCTTACAGTTAAGGGTTTTATCCTAATTGTCACGTTGTACTTTTACCTTTACGTTGTTCATCGCTTTGTGACTCATTTTATTGTAATAAATAATAATTATTTATTTTAAGAGTAATTATTACTCTTAAAAGAATTAGAATTTTCTCATATTTTCTGTTATTACAAAAATCAGTACATGTAAAAAATATTTATTAAGTTAATTTAAAATTTTTGTTTTATTATTTTGGTACTATAGCATCAGAATTTATTTAGTTTTTTTTTTTTTTTAGGTTAGATTGTCAATACAGTATTTTTCACCTTGATTGTGCCAATAATTGTGGACATTGCAATAAACGAAGAGTTGGTACCGCATCTTTTTTCAACTTTTGTCGTTCACTACCAATGCAGGAAACAATATACATTTTTTTTTCAAAATGCATTGAACAGATGTAGCCTTAATAAATATAAATTTCATTAACTGTTTTGATTAATATAACATACCTAGTATTTGTTACTTTTAGAATACAATTAAATAAATATTTCATAATTATATAATGTGTTGCACCTTTATTAATACCAGATGCATTGATCCATTTTGCTTTTAATTGTTCATCGGTAGGAAAAGTATGGAATGGAATTTTATTGTTATTTGTGCAGTTATTGCAACCTAAAGGAGGAAAACGTTTAAATTCTTTTGATTTTTAATTAAATTGTAAATTTTTTATTTTAAAATGTACCGTTGTTCGCACACTTTTTGTTTCCCATATTAAAACAAAATAATTCGAGTGTAATATTATAATAATGTACACACTAAACGAGTTATAAATGCCAATAAAAATATATTTAGAAACTAATAAAAATCGTAATGAAAAATTAAGTAATTTATTAGTTAAAATAATACAAAGTTGAAAGTTTAACAAGATCATTTGATAACATTGAACAATTTTGGAGGGAAAATATAAAAGTCTTATTGCAATATCTAAAAAAAACATATATAACCACCAAACAATTTAACACAAAATAATTTATATTATATTGTTATGCTTTAATTGTGTTAGTTAAATTATAGTAAATAAAAAGTTTTGTTTTACATGAAAATATGTTCGGCATAGAAATTAGCCAACATATATTTTCAGTGTACCATCAAATGAGTAATATATGATTGGAAGAAGTATTTTTTAATTGATAAAATTGTAAAAATACAATTTTTGTTTTCAAATTTGCGCGGGTAAATATCGGCCAATGAGAATGCCGCCCGTTACGCTGCCATTTTGTGAAAAAATAATCACATAGAGTGGGGATATGCAATAACCTGGTATATTTTAATCATGCGCGGAATGTACAAACTATTACCAGTAGTGCAGTGTATGGTAATTATAAAAAAAAAAAAAAATCAGACAGAATTATGATATATATGATATGCATCAAAGTATTAAGAATTAATAATAGGTCACAAGATCATCCGGATAAAAAATGTGTAATTGCTGCAACGACTGTCCGGCAAATGCGCTATATATACCGGCGCTAACGATATATTGTCTTTCAATAACCGGAAAGTTCATCCAAACACATCCTATAATATGATGTAAAAGAGTAAAAATAAAAATTAATGAATAAAAAAAACAATTCTATCAATATACAGAAGGTTTCAAAGAATAAAAGTTTAATAATTCCGAAAAAGAGACATAACGATGGACCACTTTTGCCTGAGTAGTCAACTCCACAGTACAAAGAAATTTCTTATTTAGGTTATACTTCTATAAAAAAAACAATGCGCGTGGTTTAAATACTAATTATTGAAAAATTTGCATACTCTAAAAATGAAATTGCTTAGGTAAATTAAGCTATAACACATAAGAAATATGTTGGTCCTAACATTACTTATTACTACTATTAATGTGTTTCTGTCTACCATTGATAGTCTACATAAATTAACAAATCGTATTTATTATATAATGTAGTTAGTTTTTTTTAAAGTGTATGTTCCAGTGATGTTGCCACGTCCATTAGCCATGTAAATATGTATGTGTTGATTCAATTTGTTGATGGGATTCAAATAATCTCTAAAAATTGGATTATAGACAATAAAACTTGTTATTTTCCAACAGGAAATAATCTCCCAAAGTATTATAAATTAGTAATAAACAGCGTGGTTCCAAATACTATATGGAATATATATATATATATATATATATATCCATTAATTAAAATATTATCTTATAGTGGTTTGTATTGATTGAATTTGAATGTGTTAATATATTACACATATTGTTAAATAATTTAATACTATATATAACTGTTATTTTGTTTAGATAATTGAATAACAATCAACGAGAGGGCAGAAAATCAAACAGACTTTGAAAGTGAAGAAAGAGAAATTGAAAAGAAAAAGAGGAAAATACGCCATGTCAAAGAGCATAGCCCAAATTCTGATTCTAAATATTTCACTTTATCTGTGTTACCTCCATCCCCAAATAAAATAAAAAGTAAGACCTAGTATAAATTTATGGACCATTAAAACATTATTTGTCAAAATAATTTTCATTTGCAGATAATTGTACTGCACCAAGAGATTTAAGCAGCACACTTATAAGACTTAGAAGATATGTGAAAGGTAATTCAGACAGAGAATAAACAAGTTTTATAGTAATGTTTAATTAACACTTTTAAACACAATAATAATTCAAGACAATACTAATTAAAATGACACAGAGTATCAATTAGATAGCTGCGTATGCTAATTAAGTACTGAGGTGTCTAGCTTAATAACTACTGCCCTTTTATATTAAACTAAACAATGGTTAGTCCTACTACTACTCAATAATAAACAATAGTCAATAACGATAACGCGTGATTGGGCTACTGGCCAATACGCGTGGCTACAAACAAGTAAAAGTATTACAACATCTATATGGCAATAATAATAACAAACAATAGTATTGGGATTATTACATCCCTCCCTCTACAAGATAAAAATGTATACCAAAAATTAAAATTTTTCTTAAATTTTACAACTATTCTAATAAGTTATAATATAAACAATACATTTTTATTTTTCCTTTTAGAAACCGTATTCCAAACGTATCTTAGCATGTGTTGTCAAATTGCCATCTGGACACGTAGGAAGCGGCGTGCTATTATTTGCGACGCTCGGCTCGCATACCGACGCGGATGAATATCCCTGCTCGAAATCATCTGGCCATCGGTGGTCCAACGGTATTTCTTCATTACCGTACTCGTTGTTAAGATAAAAGGCTTGGTAAAATCGGGGTATTGCAAAATTGGTGCGGTTGTTAGTGTGTTTTTTAGATCGTTAAAGGCTTTTTCGCATAGATCGTTCCAGATATAGGGGTTATTCTTTTTTAGTAATACTGTTAGAGGCTTTGCTATTTTTGCAAAATCATTTATAAACCGCCGATAGTAATTTATTAATCCAATAAACCTTTTAATTCTTTTGTATTCTCAGGACGCGGAAAGTTTTGAACGCATTCTATTTTCCTGGGATCAGGAAGTATGCCCTTATCACTTATAATATGGCCTAGGAAATGGGTTTCGTGTCTTAGAAATTCACACTTTGTTGGTTGTAACTTTAGATTATGATCCCTTAATCTTTGGAATACCTTTTCCAGTTTTTCTTTATGATTACACAGGCTGGTTCCAAAAACTACAATATCGTCTAAGTATGCTGTGCATCCTTCCTCTAATCCCGTTAAGACTGATCTCATAGCTCTTGAAAAAGTAGCTGGTGCGGAACTTAGGCCAAATGGCATGCGTAAGAATTGGTAATGACCCGATTTTGTAGAAAATGCCGTCTTTTCCCTATCTTCTTCGTCCATACAGATTTGATAGTAACCTTTTGCCAGATCTAGAGTGCTAAAATATTTAGCGCTTCCTTACTGGTCTAATATGTCTACTATTTGTGGTAATGGAAAAGCTTCATTTACGGTATTTTCATTTAGTTTCCTAAAGTCTACACAAACTCTCAGTTTTTTATTTCCAGAGTTATCAGGTTTTTTAGAAACTACTACGAGTGGAAAGTTCCAGGCTGATAAACTTGGTTTTATTATGTTACTTTCCTTCATTTCTTGTACCTGGTTTTCAATCTCTTGCTGAAAAGCTTGTGGCAACCTATACTGTCTAATATTTATTGGTTTCATTTTGTCATCCCTTAGCGTGATTTTATGTTTTACGATATCTGTATGTGTTAGGTAATCCCCTGGTAAATGAAATATGTCCGAAAATTTAAAACATGTTTCGAGCACACTTTCTCTCTCGTCTTCCGCTAAATGGTCTAAACAGAGGTTTTCCTGCAGTAGTGTGATCCTATCTCTTTCGTTGTTACTTTTATAATTACTCCCCTTGGAATTAACAACTAAGACATTATTTTTTTCTTCTAAATACGGTTCGCAATTGATGTGTTCTATAGTAAACTCTTCGATTTCTACTGGTTCTTCCGAAATGTTAATTATATTTCCAATTATGTTATCCCCATTTATTTTACTTATACTATTTCCTATGATAACATCCTCTGTTAATTCTTGTTTATTAATTATCCAGCATTCCTGTTCATTTTCTTTGAGAGATTTGTTTACTTTGATATTTACTAAACAATTACTTCTTGCTGGTATAATTATTGATTTATTTAATTCGTTTTCATCCGGAAATATTAGAACTTCGTCATTTAGATCTATAATTGCTTTATTATTTTTTAAAAAAAAACGTCCCAATAGACCTCCGCTTGGTATTGGGAACCATGGTTCTACGACATCAAATTTGTCCTCCACACATATTCCATTGAAATTTAATTTTAAAAACGTATACCCTAATGTTTTTATTGGCTCGTTATTTATCCCCTTGATTACGCTAACTTTGTCTTGATAGACCAAAATGTCTTGACGCAATGCCGTCAACTTAACTATATTTAAATCGGACCCGCTGTCCAAGAAAAATTTGCCTTGCCCCTCTGCCAACTGTTTCGACATACATGCGACCTCATTGTTTTTAATTTCAGTCACAATGCGCACAGTATTAGCCAATTCTTGTACCGTTTTGGCACCTTCATTAGCATTGTCATTATAATTGTTCCCATTATACCTATTATAACCTGCTTTTTGTTTTCTTTCGTTGGCGAGTTTCTTAAAGCAATTTTTTGTTTCATGGGACCCCTTTTTGCAATACTCGCAAACCCTTACTGTATTTGTATCTTTTTGAGGACCGTTAGTATTTGGGTTTCTGAAGTTTGGGTTTTTGAAATTAGGATTATTATTACTCGAATTTCCCCTACATTGAGCCTTAATATGACCTGTTTTACCACACCCATAACAGCGTTTATTATTTTTGTCGTTGTTATTTTGGTTGGACTTTTTAAAGTTATTCCCGTTCTTGTAAGAACTATTCTGACCGTACCTATCATTAAGTGATTTTTCCTGTTTGGACGCCAGAGAAATGCCCTCCTCGAATGTCGAGATATTCCTAGCTCTTAGTATTATACTTAATGAACTATGAACCCCATTTACTAGAATGGCGAGTGCTTGTTTAGCTATAATTTCCGCAATAATTTTACTTTCCTAACGTGTTTTACCTATGGTTAAAGCTCCCGTTAGCTTATTTTGGACATCTAATATTCGATTCCCAAAGATGAATACGTCTTCCTTATGAATTTGTTTCAGAGAATTTAATTGCATTTGCAAACTCGGAATAGAACTTATATTTCCAAAAATATTTTTTAAATGAATCTTTAATTGACCCCAATCGTCACATTCGACGAAACGAACAGCATCATGTGCTTTTCCTGTCAAGGCAGCTATAAGTGCCTTTAAAATAATTGGCTTCAAATTTTCTTCAATATTCAACCAGACAAAATCTCCTTTTGAAAGATAAAGTGATAACCCGCTTTCGCTACTGCCATCATAAGATGGGATTAGTCTTAAAACGGAATCCAAAGAAATACAAATTTGAGTTTGGTTAGCCATTGGTACTATGCGCCCACTTCTTAATATCATAAAATATTTTCTGATTAAAAGAAAAAAATTTTGTACCAAAAAAACTTTTCAAAGAAGATTATTTGTCTCTAAGAAATAACAATATTATTCGAATATTTAATTTCTGGCAAAAATTATTTAAATAACTCCGATATACAACAAAATATTTTAAAAATATTTATCTGTTAACCAATTTTTTATTTTATTTTAATTTAACTTTTTTGTTAACTTTTAAACTTCCAGGGCTGACGGATTATCCAATTACCATAAATAATGCCACAACAATTGTCTTATATGAATTATTAATTACTATTTATCAAAACTTGATATGTCATGCTGACTTACAAATAGTCCATGATTTTTTTTCTTCTGATGCTGGATGCCTTATTATCTTCTTTGCCTTAACTGGATTCTTGACTCTTCTGTAGATGGACGTCTCCACTTGCAGTTGAATCACTGAGGACTCTTGGACTTCCTCTAAAAATCCGACTTCTGACACCAATTTATGTACTGCACCAAGAGATTTAAGCAGCACACTTATAAGACTTAGAAGATATGTGAAAGGTAATTCAGACAGAGAATAAACAAGTTTTATAGTAATGTTTAATTAACACTTTTAAACACAATAATAACTCAAGACAATACTTATAATAGTGACACAGAGTATCAATTAGATCACTGAGTATACCAATTAAGTACTGAGGTGTCTAGCTTAATAACTACTGCCCTTTTATATTAAACTAAACAATGGTTAGTCCTACTACTACTCAATAATAATAACAATAGTCAATAACGATAACGCGTGATTGGGCTATTGGCCAACACACGTGGCTACAAACAAGTAAAAGTATTACAACATCTATATGGCAATAATAATAAGACTAATAATAACAAACAATAGTATTGGGATTATTACAATAACTAGTAAAGTAGTTATGAAAAAAAAAAAAGATTTTTATTTAGTAACTGTTGTGATAGTTGTTTGACAACTCGAGCGCCTAATTGTTTTTCGGCTTTATCGCCAACTTTTCCGGTATAAATTTCAAAATTCCATAAAAACCCATACTTGTCTACTAAACTCCAAATTTTAAAACCTCGTTTTATAGGCTTTTTTGGCATATATTGTTTGTTTGAGTTCCTTCCGGTAAATTTAACCATACTTTCATCAATTGCCACAATTTGACGAGGGTTATAGGCAGCTTGAAAATTATTTAAAAGAATAGTTATAAATGGTCTTATTTTATACAGCTTATCGTAGTTTGGTGATTTTTTTTTTGGAATTAGTGTGTTATCATTTAAATGCACATGCGATAATAACCAACTGAAACGATTTACGGGAATAAGGCTACTTATATATGAATCGTGTAAATCTGGTGACGATGATCAATAGTCTCTGTAGCTACATTGTTTCTTTATCCCCACAAGCAGATTCATGCCAATAAATGTTTTAATTTCTGAAAAATTGGTTTTTATGTATGACTTTCCGGTTTTAGTTTGTATTTGTTGGGCGTACAAAAATGGGCGAATTGTATGAAAAACAATTAAATTCAAAATTTCATCACTAAAAATTGTATTGAATACAGTAATTGGTGTACAATAAATAAGATTCTTTTTTACACTTGTAGGGCCTTCTGGACTTATAAATTGATGAGTTTCGTATGTTTTATTATTATTTTTAGACCATACAGGAGGAGTAAAAGAATCATCAGTTTCTTTTTGGTTTTGTATAATACTAACAATAGGTTGACGAACAGGCGAATTATTGTGATCTGCAGATGTAGACGGAAGTGGTTCAATTCCTGACATATCATTAGAGAGTTGTGAATCAGGAGGAGCAAAAAGTTGCCTACTGCCATATGACTGTGGTGTAGTCTGTATTAGTTTAGTATTATAATTTTTTGAACTATTTGACTATTTGAATTTCGTGTTCTTTTTAATGGCGACGGTAAAAGATAAATTTGACTATTGTCTAAGTCCAAAATTTCAGAATCTCCTAAATCAGTATCCGAAGAACTTTCAACAACTACAGGACGCGTTGTAGGAGGGCAATAGTCCTCGTCTTTGTTGGAATCATCGAAAGAGTAGCACTATTATCATCAGAAGGAATTTCTTCAAATAATACTTCGTAAATATTACCCTCATTTAAATTTAAATTAATTTTTAAAATAAAAATCAACAGTATATGTTGCATAAAATATAAACGGTTAATTGTAACTTAACTACATGTAATTTACATCAGTAAAAGTAAATAAATAAAACAAATGACAAATATAGGTGATTCTTACTATCAATGCTGCACGGTGGGTTAAAAACTGGACGCTGACGTTTTACGTCATTACGGACGAACTGCCGATCGTAAAATAATTATACCCACATAAAATAAAACTATACAGTATTAATCATATTATGACAAATCCGTCCGTCCTAGGTGCGCTCCGAAAGCATGTTTGCCTGTATCACTGGAAGCAGTGTACTGTTTACACGTTCTACTTGCCCGTTCGATTGCGGATGTCGTATTGAGTTCAAAGTATGTTTAATATCACGTTGTTCACAGAATTCCGCAAAGTCCTTGGCGGTGAAGGCGGTCCCACGGTCGCTAATAATCCTTTTCGGTAACCCATACATTAATATAAACTGACGCAGAACTCCTTCTGTGCCGGAACTCTGCACCGGATACAATTTAACATATTTAGTGAGACTGTCAATTAACACCAACACATATCTATTGCCTTTGGTTGACTGGAAGAAAGGGCCGATATGATCCAGATTGATCACCTCAAAGGGCCGCTTTCCAGGCTCGATTGGGTGAAGTTTCTAGGGTTGCCTTCCCCGAGGTACCTTTGTCAGTACACACTTCGGACAACACTTAATGTGCACACGCGCATACCTCCGCATACGGGGAAAATAATAGCGCTCTAAAATCTTGCCGACTGTACGGTCCACAGCGAAATGATCGTGAAAGCGAACAACAATACTTTTCCGCATTGAATCTGGTACAACCGCTTCTTTTCTTGGCCAATCGTTACTTCCTTTTATAGCAATCTATTCTGTAAGACGTAGTCCCTGACCAGGGCGATCTCGGCAACCAAACGTCCCGAATCTTCCAAATAAACCCAAGATAAGCAACTTCGCTGTAACCAAAAAAACATTTACTTGACTTAAGCGTTTGCTTCCTTAAGCGCAAACTTCGCTTCCTTAAGTACTTCACACACCTGACGTAGCCGATCGACCATGTCTTTAAACGATTTGGATGGGATGAGTATGTCGTCGAGGTACATGTGTAGTTTCACACATTGCTATAAGTGTCATTTTGATATTGGTCCACAGTGTAATTTGTTCTTGTATACAATTTTTTTAAATTTCAGATCGCTGAGCTGAGCCCCGAGAAAAAGTGCAAACACTTGAAACACTTCCAATGCAATTTCTAAGAGCCAATATTTTACACGCATCACTAATTGCTAAGTTTAATATAGAGCTCTGGTGTAATTTTTGGCATGGCTCTTACAGTATCACTTTTACAGTCAATATATTTTAATATTATTAAAATAAATAGTTATCCCATTGCATTTCATATCTCCTGTTAGTAAATTATTTCTAATGCTTTTAACTAAATGAGGAACATCATAAATTAAAACTAAATTTTGCCCATTTATGATTGTAGTTGGATTGTCTTTTGTTGCCTCAAAACATGCCAAACATTTTTCGGTTTTGTTTGCCCTGGTCACACGTTATAACAACTGGTGACAAACCCACAACCATTATTTGTTTAATACATTCTTGTACAATTTTAAAAAATTCATTTCCTTTAATTCCAGTACTGGTAAAAAAAATATGATAATGAAAATTTCCAGTTAGTATACAAGCCATGCACCATGACTACTTGCGTCCAATTTCTGGCCTATCGTGCTCGTTGAGGCCCAGCTAAAATCGGACTCCAAGAATGAGGTCCGGCCTAATTCGCCGGCCAACCGTCGCCTATTGGCGGTTGTGCCGGGCGAGTCCTGCCCTTCGGGAAGAGGAAGGGCATTAAACACAGTACTTTCTACGGACACCAAGCTGTGTCCGCCCACAGGCGCCTGCATCAGAAGATTTTAAATTAAACTTAAGTAGAAATTCTGTAAATCGTTTATTCCAGCATCTCGGTGATTGCTTTAGATCATACAGACTTCTCTGGAGTTTACATACTTTATTCGTTCCATCTTCATAGCCGATTGGTTGTTTCATATAAATGTCTTCGTCTAATGTCCCATAAAGAAAAGCTGTTTTTATATCAAATTGACGTAATGTTAATCGCTCAACTGCTGCGAATACTATTATCACTCTAATAGACTCATAACTAAGGTCCGGATAAATATTCTCTTAAACATCTAAAATATGATGCTAATATTCTCTAAAAAACCTACAAACATTGTCCATATATTCTCTTAAAAATTAGAAAAATAAACAAAGTTAATGAATGAAAATCAATATTTCCTTTATTGAATATAAAATAACAATATATATTAAAAAACTATATTCCTTTGGTATGATGATTATGGTAGTAAATGAATATTTACTAAATATTCTTCTAAATTTAATTCTGACTTGAATTAAATTAAACTACAATTTAAATTACTTACTACTTATTTAAATTTTATTATATGAGTTAGTAATTATGTATTTCTCGATATTCTCTGGGCTCATGTTAGTTCTTCTATCGCTTAAAATGTGTTTATAGAGGCTAAATAAACGTTCAACATCAACTAATGTTAAAGGAGCAAACTTTATAACAGCAACTACACTGGGGGTGAAATGTTCTGGGAGATTTTCATTGTTTCCAGATAAAATGTTCCCAACTTTTCTTAACATTTGGTAACCTTAATTTTTTTCACATAATTGAGTCACTTTGGTTTTTATAATGTTACCCTTTTCAACAAGTATATTAGTAATTTTGTAAAGAACAGTTTGTACAATCTGCAATGATTGCATTAAAGTCAAATTTGACTGTTCTAAATTAGTGATTGCCTTAACTAGGTCAGTGAAATGAGACTTTATAAATATCATATCATTTTTTACAGAATCTAACATAAACATTTGTCTGCAAGTCCCAATAACGGTTTTTATACCTAAGTAATGGTCAATATTAAAAATCACCGCTTCAATCCACGTTCCCCATCTAGTAATGACTGGTTCAGGCGGTAAAGGAACACCGGGAAGTTCTTCTCTATACATTTGAACTGTAGAAGGGGACTTTAAAAATGATTTTTTTAAATTATTGATCAATGTATTAACATTTGGGTGGATTTCTCTAACTTTTCAGCAATTCTATTAAGCATATGAGCATAAAATAAACTTACATAAAGGTTTCCTGTCTCTATTATTCAAAGCTAAATCAGTTTTAAATTACATAAATTCTACCTAACACACATGACAATTATCCTGAAGAACCGAATCCTTTTTCTCCTCTATCAGTTTCATCTAATGACTGAAGTTCCCTGAGTTCTGGGTACACAATTTTTTCACATATTAGTTGTGCTACTCGATCTCCACGTTGAACGATAAAGTCTACATCAGAATGATTGAATAGGAGAATACCTACGTTTCCGCGGTAACCTCGATCAATTACTCCAACTAGGTTTTTCAACAAAAAAAAAATTAAAAAAATATATAACATTTTATTTAGTGATTAGATTTTATAAGCATACCTCCAACATCAATAAATTGTTTTCATGCTATTCCTGATCTCGGTGCAATTCGTCCATATGTACCATGTGGTACCACAACTTGTAGATAGGTCTTAACCAATTCTTTTCCATGTGCTACTACAATGTGTTGATATGCACTTTTTAGATCGTATCCAACCGCATGTTGACTTCCTCTAATCGGCGTGTATGCTTTATCGGTTAATTTAGAAAATAAAAGCATCTAAAGTTTTAAACAATCATTCATTCATAATAATCTTTATTTGCTTTAACCCTAATTTTATCATAGCATTATTCATTTTTTTGTCTAAACTTTTTTCTAATTTTATTTCTAATTCATCATTTGTTAACGTCATATTTATTTTATTTTCCAAACTAGTGATACATTCTTTGAATGAGTTATTTAATTCAGATTTTATTGTTTCTATTATATTTTTTGAAACATTAGTTATTATTTCGTGATTTGTCGATAAGCTGCTAGTCATGCTCATGTTTAACTTATCTAATTGTTTAGA
Organism: Adelges cooleyi; assembly: GCF_023614345.1. Classification (NCBI taxonomy): domain Eukaryota; kingdom Metazoa; phylum Arthropoda; class Insecta; order Hemiptera; family Adelgidae; genus Adelges; species Adelges cooleyi. Next base: position 225,996 of record NW_026096368.1, read on the forward strand.
TATGACGAGATTACTCTCCTCTAGGTTTTTAGATAATGCCTGTATAGAAGTCATGCCTGACTTGATAATTCTTACTTGTTGTTCTATTATATAAGCTGTTTTTTTATCCTGGTTATCAATGGTTTGCACGTGCCCTAAATTAATATTAGAACATATGGTGTTACATACTCCAAATAGAATGTGTGCTAAGCTTTGGATAGTGTTGAGAACAGAACATTTTGACAAATGTTGTGGACTATTGTTATATCCTATTACATCCATTAAAGCGTCACGCCGTATGTCTATGTTAGTTTTTATGTTTGCCTGTTCAGTGCTCATAGCCATACAAAATAGACCATGGGTTTGATTAACCAGAGTTCCTAAAGCTTAAACTAATTTACATAGTTCATCGGTTTCCCCAGTTATTTTTGTGCCTATTTTAGTGTTCTCGATGTAACTGCTAAAATTATAATATGTTATGAGGTTCCACTGGTCATTTGTAATGCGAAGTGGGCCTCTTTGTTCGTAATAGATCCCGGAGTCGTAATGTACAGGCCGCACATATTCATTTTCGGCATTTGTGAAGGCCATCAATAAGAATATTGGCCTGCAACATACAGTCCGGTTAATCATTAATCTTCTTTTAGGGCTTATAGCGGTCCATTCAGAACCATCGCCGCTTCTAACACGCTCTTCCACCTTTCCCTGTCCAACGCCACTTCCATATCCAGCGATGGATTGATTTTTTCAGGGTTTTATTTACTGTATCATACCATCGCTGCCGAGGTCTACCTCTTGGTCTTTTTCCCGATAGATGGTTTTCTGTGACTTTCTTAATGAGTGATCCCTCTGCTCACCAAACGTGTCCCGCCCATTCCAGCCTTTTTCTGACTAAGAAATGTCGTAGACTCAGCTTATTGTACAACTGTTGCAAGTTTTCATTTGTTCTTCGTTGAAAACTTTCTAAGTCATTATTATATACCGGTCCATATATTTTCCTGAGTATTTTCCTCTCGAAACTCTGTAGCCTTTCTTCGTCTCCTTGAGTGCTAGACCACGTCTCGCATGCGTACGTTACTATGGGTCTCAAGTACGTACAGTATAGGCGTTCCTTTGTACGTCTGGACAGTAACTTGGACATCTGTTTGCCGCATTCAGTCTCATCCTAATTTCATTGTGCATATTGTTCTTTTCGTTTATGTTAACTCCTAAGTACATGAAGTCCTCTACCTGCTCGAAAGTAAGTCCTTCGGTGCATAGATTATCCTTTACAGTTGCATTCCTAGTCATCACCATATATTTTGTCTTGTTTTCCATGGTTAACCATTAATAATAAAATAATTATAATAATAGTATAAAGTGGTTAGTAATAAAATTATTTAAGAGTATGGTAATTTAAATCGTTTTTTTTTTTTGAGGTCCTCGTAGCAACGTGTTGTGGCCGTGGTATCACTTTAAGTAATTAAAATATCAACAACAAACTTTTAATTCTTATTAACGTTTATTTGAGTAAATACACGCGACTGATAATAATAACGGCTAATTTCGACAATACTACAACTACTGCTTATCGGCGGTCCGGTGACGGCTGTATTTATGTTGCCGGCGGCGGTCAACATTGCTGATAAGCTGCGCCGGGGTTTTGCTTGATGGGCAATTCAACCATTTTAGGGTAATAATAAAAAAATTATAATGTGCCCATATTCTATATGCTACAATTTTTTTCCCGTGACGTGACACCCCGCATATTTGTCTATGAAATTAAATATTAAAAGTCGTTAAAACGGCCCAGTTCCCCAGAAACTTGCATCTCCCAGAAAATGTTTTCACTTTTCTGTGGTAACGCCCTCTTAAAGAAAATAATCAGGAGTAGAAATATTCATGGAAGAAACTCTTGGAGGAAAAAATCATTACTAGATTAACGCAACGGCTCATAACGTGACAACTGATAACAGAATCGTTATTCAAAGTGTAGCAATTTGCTTCTTTTGTTCAAGTCATTTTCTATTGACGTCGAATACCTTGTTGGCTCTTGGCATAAATCCGCATAATACCCGTTTACTTTTACTACTTATTGTTTAAATGCCGGTTCGATTTTTATATTGTGGAAAATCATAATCGACGATCAACAAATACGACTGTTTATGATACTAATGTGTGTACTCTTTCATAAAGGGCTTACGATGCGTCGATCGTTTTGTGTTTTTATAATGAAAAAAATTATATATACAGTGTTAGCACATTAGTTCAGTGTCAATTAGTTTGGTCGCTTACTTAAAATAAGTATATAATATTATGACCTGTATCTACGTCAAACAGTACTGGAAAGTTATACATATACAAGTCATGTAGAATAGCTTTGGGTAAAACGCAGTTTTTGTGTAATTGGAAACTTGCATTGTCGACGGCGAGTGCTGTTTTGGATGTGTTTTCGTGTAATCGAACCTTCGGCTTACATGTTTTCGACTGATGCCCGATTTGGCCAAACATCGGTTCAATCTACTGCTGATCATATGAATGGCGTTGTGCAGAAAGCAACCATCCCACAAATGTTCTAGTTAGAGATAATTATTGAAGTTTTAGAAAAAGCCTTTTTTTTAATTTGTGTACAGCTCATATGGCATAAAACCAAAATATCTTATTAATTTGATGTATATATTATTTAAATGACTTACTAATATATTCCTAATGCAATCAATACTCTCCTATTTTAATACTTAGTGGTTGGTTGTCTGGTGATAAATGTAAAAATATGGTATGGTTGCTTGTGAGTAAAATGATATGTGACTAACTTTGCTAGTAAACAACTTTATTAATAAAACATAATTTACAAACTTAAATAGTAACATACATTTAAGTCTTTGACTTTTATTATGATAAAACTAATATGTGTAACAACAAAATACACAAAATGTCTATTAAAACAAAAACAAATTACTAAACAACTTTTTTGGTAAAACATTTATAAACTTACTTAATTATCAACATTAAACAATTTATCTCAGTCTTTCAGTTATATTAATTTAATTTTTAAAATGTGTAAAAATAAAATGTATAAGAATTCTATTAAAACAAAAACAAATGCAACAACCTTTTTTAGTATAACATAATAATTATAAACTTAACTAACAGCAATAAATTTATCTCGGTCAACATTTTAATAATTTAATAGTTAAAAATGTCATTATTATTCATTATTATTAGTTTTTAACCCGTGTTAATTAAACTATTAAATATAAAAAGAGGTTGATTATAATAATACAAAGAATAATAGTTTATTAAAATAATTGCACACGGTTAACCAACAAATAATAATAAAGTTTTACATGAAAAAAGGTACGCAACGGTACAGAAGAAAAAAAACAAGTGAGTGTGAAGAAAATATTACAAAGAAATACCGGTCATGTGTATATTATCGTTGATCGCGGTACGTCATGAATATAGCGACGAAATGTGGTTTTGTTATCAACTTCATACAGGTGGCGCGGTAGCTGATGATATTATACAATAAGTCTGCCACATTAGTCTCATTATCAAAATCGAATGTCTTATTGTAGCCATTAACATCTTCCTCAATGACAGTATTTCCTATAAAATTTGTATAAAACTCATGAGCGTCTGCTGGTGTAAGATGCATTATAGATTTTATATCATCAAGTTTTGCTTTATTTATTTCTTTGCCATTAGGCCATAGTTGAGTAAGTAGTGTTTCAGTTGGAAATATGTTATATTTTGATACTCGACCATGACAACGTTTTTCAATATTAATTTCCAAAAAGTTTTCATCTAATAAGGTTTGACTCAAAAACAATGAAAATGGATGACTACGGCTTAATTTAATTTCTCTTGTTTGTAGCCAATTGATTTTGTCACCGGAGACAGATACCTTTCGATTAGTAGTTTTTTTCTCTCAAACATTTCTGAGCTAACCAAGTCTTCATCATTCATTTGAGTAACTATTAATGGACATTTGTTACTTTGTAAGCAATACAAATACGGTTAACTGGGGTGAAAAAACTATAAATTTGGCGGTGGAAACTTACATGGAAGGTTGGACGCGAGCGAGAATTGAAGGAAGGAATATAAAATTATGTTATATTTAATTCAGTAGAAGGGTGAATATTTCGAATAACAATTCTTAATGGCTTGTCTTCTTTAAGTTGATATGTATGAAATTCAGCATTTTCATTTTTCAAAAAATGCACAAGTGCCCCAAAATTATCAGGTATAAGTTTGAATTTTTAAACGATCAGTAGATGATTTGCACTGGAAATTGCTGCCAATAAATTGAGTTAATTTTTTGCATAATTCTGTAAAGTCGTTTCAGACTTTTGACAAAAATAGGCGGTGGAAGCTTGATTTTAGAGTCATTGTCATTATTGTTAGTTGGCGGAGGACTGCTTATGGGCTCAATTGGTTCAGTATCTTGGTTAAGAATTTCAAAACGATTGGAGGAGAAGAACAGAGGTTTGGTTTTTTTCTGACGTGAAGGTGTTACTGGAGATGTAGGATTTAACGAAGACGACGAATGATTTCTTTTATTGTTTTTTTGGATTGTCCAGTCAGAAGAGCTATTTGCATTATTTGCATTGTCGTGTATAACAAACATAATAATGTGTTTATTATGCTTGACGGTTTTTGTTTATTTAATATTATCGGGGAGATGGGTCCGTTAGGCTGGGCGGTGTAGTAAGCACACGCTTACTTATTATATTATTATATTATTATATTATTATATTATTATATATTTATGTACTTATCATGTACGTCACTATGACGTACACCTTTCAGGTCTCATATTGCTTCCTTGACTAGCTATTTTGCAATCTGAGTAATTAACAACTTTGTTATTTGTTGTTAATACTAGTTTCTCTTGTTCTAAACCTATTTAATGTTGTTTGTTACAATTTACTAATTTACATATTACTATTTAAGCTTATCTATTTCTCTGTACAATTGTCAGTCTTCAGCCAGTCAGTTATAACGTATTTTATTCAGTACTTATTAAACAATTAAATTTATTTTTCAAAAGTGTTTTTATTTATAAAAGTCTACGTTTGCTCTCATATACTTTATGTATGTAAAACCCCTTTCCGGGCTTACTACATAATAATTGGTATCAAAAGTTCGGACTTCGATTCAACCTGCGTTCTTCACAAACTGAGACGATCACCACCATCGTTCGAAGCACCGACATCCTGACAAGTCAACACTGTCCCTAACGTTGAACAACCGATCATCGTCTAACGTTAGCATAGGGTCGCTTGAAGCTCTCACCACTCCAGCGAACCGCAAAACCCAAGTCATTCTTGGTCAACGCAAAGCATCTTTGCAAGTAAGTCGTTGTTAAAACCCAAATCTGTTGGTCGGTGCCAAGTTCACACACACTTATCAGTCACCGCAAAATCCAAAAAAAAAATATTTTTTGGTCAACGCTCAGATTTTATCTGACCTCTGGGAAACCCGAGTCGTTTATTGTTTTAATAAAATACACTCGGTCGACAATAAAACGTCGCATTGTCAATTACCAGTCAAACAAGATCAGGGAAAAATCAACGACAAATCCACAGCACAGCACCGGTTCAACCTCGGCCAAGCGGGTCAAACCAACTGCAGTCTGGGTGCAACAGTAACCGCTGTCCGTCCAACGTGTGTCCAACATCTGCCGGACATCTGTCCATCGTCTACCAATACTTAACCATGAATGTATTTAAAACTATCGTGTGAGTTTTTATTTTATTTTTATTAGTATTATGCTTTATGTCTGATAATTGGCAAGTAGTTAAATACGACGAGGACCTATTGCGGGTTAAATTAACTAAATTAAATTCTAAAAACACTAAAATGACAGAAATTCTTACTTTCAATAACGCTATTAAAATGCTACCTAGTTTTTCGGGTGGTTCCGAAGGTGATTTGGCCTGTTTCGAATCAAAATGTAAATTTGTTATGGCCAACATAGAAAATCAATACGCTGATAAATTATTAGAAATTATAAAAATGCAAATCACGGGCAGGGCTTTTCAAATTATTAGTTATCGAGATATTCATTCTCTCGATGACCTCATGGACGTATTACGTTCAAACTTTGGGTCAACACATTCAATATCATATTTACAGGCAAAACTTAGCTCTACTCGTCAAACCTATATAGAAAACGTACAAAATTATTTTTCTCGTGTCGAGGACACATATCAACAATTAATTAACGCCTCTATTAAGGATAAAAATACAAACGAATCGAAAATAATCGCGCAAACTATCAAATCACATGCACTATCTGTTTTCGTTAACGGTATTAACCCACAATTACGAATTATATTAAAAGCGCGCAACGTACAATCGATAGAACAGGCTGCTACTATCGCTCTTGAAGAAGAAGTTGCTCTTGACACACAGTCAAACTATAATTCTAACACAAAATCTAATAAATTTTCAAAAAATTCTAATACTAATACAGACAAAAAAACTTTACGCTGTTACCGGTGTAATCGCGAAGGTCACGTTAAGACCGAATGTCGCACAAAAGAAGAAAATTTACCGAAATTTTCAAATCCAACTTACAACCGTAGTACTAATGTTAAACAAGAACACGCAAATGTTAAAATGTGTAACTACTGTAAGAAATCTAAACATTGATATCACAATTTGCCGCAAGCGAATTGCAAATGAAAAAAAACGTAATTCAAATAATCAAAATGAGCCGTCAAATAACGATTCCTCTTCTTCTTCCCAAAATCGGTCAGCACAAGATATTAAAAACTCGACTAATAACGTTAGGCTAGTTACAGAAATTATTAATGAGCATGTCGCGTGCAAATCAGATTCTTTTATTAATAAAACAGCTAACCTACTCTTGGATAGCGGAAGTCAACTTAATATTATTCGTTTATCATCTCTTAGTAATGATTTAATTATAAATGAACAAGACAAGCGTCAACTACAGGGTATCTCCCAAACTCGTATTACCACTATTGGTACGGTCTTAATTAATGTACAAATAAATGACGAATCTCTACCGATCACATTCAATGTCGTAAACCAAGATTTCCACATCGTAAACGACGGAATCCTAGGTAATTGCTTTTTAAAACAATACCACGCGATTTTAGACTTAAAAAACGATTTGTTATATATCTCGTCTGACAAGGACGACGCGTTTAGTCCACAAATCATTATACCACAAAGATCAAATTGCTTATTATGTATTCCGATAAATGAACCAATTAACTCAGATTTTATCTGTATCGAGAAAAAACAATTGGCTGATGATATAATTATTTCTAATAGTATATCTCCAGTAAAAAACAATACGACGGTTGGTAACGTTCTTAACATATCAGATCACCCAGTTTTTATTGACAAACTGAATATCAATAATTTAGAATGGCAAACAGTCAATAACGAAAAATTCGATATACCATGTCAAACCGTTGACAAGGCACAGAACGTATATGCCCTAGCATCACCGCTTACGGGCGCCACTCGCATTGAGAAATTGTCCCATCTAATTAGAAACCAGTCATTTACACGATGACGAACGTGATAAATTACTATCGATTTGTTACAAATATAGCGACGTATTTTTTCTCGAAGGTGATTATCTGAACGCGACAGACGTTATACATCATCGAATAGTCACACCGGGGCTTAACAAGCCAATTAACATAAGGCATTACCGGCTACCTCAAGCCTTCGCCGACGAGGTTAACAGGCAAATTTCCGAAATGAAACGTAGTAACATTATTCGTGATTCTAACTCACCATGGTCCTTTCCACTAGTCGTTAGGAAAAAACCAGATCGTTCGGGAAAACAAAAACTTCGGGTTTGTGTCGATTTCAGAAAACTTAACGAATTCTCTGAAAATCTAGCCTTTCCACTTCCACGCACTGAGGACATTCTGGACTCTCTGGGCGGAGCTAAATACTTGAGCACTTTAGACTTTTCTCAGGGATTCTATCAAATAAAGGTACACGAAGACGACATCCCAAAAACAGCTTTTTCCTTTAAGGGGGACATGTTGAGTTTGTTCGTCTACCTTTCGGTCTCAGCTCAGTTCCTCAAACCTTTTCAAAGGCCATGAAAATTGTTCTAAGTGGCTTAGAAGAGGCTAGTCTTGCGTACATGGATGACATAAGTTGTTTTGGAAGTTCAATCGAGACCCATAACGAGTATTTAGAAAAAATCTTTCAAAGGCTTTCAGAACATAAACTTAAATTACAACCGAACAAGTGCACCTTCTTATCAAAAGAAGCGCACTACCTCGGTCACGTCATAACACAACATGGCGTTTCGCCTAATCCTTTAAAAATCCAATGTATTGTTGACCATCCCATACCAAAAGACACAAAGGCACTTAAGTCCTTTTTAGGAATTTGTAATTACTACCGAAAATTTCTCAGCGGATTTGCGAACATCGCTAAACCTCTAACGACTCTTTTACAAAAAAACGTTCCGTTTGTCTGGTCAGACATTTGTGACAAATCTTTTAATGGCTTGAAAACGATGCTAACAACAGCACCATTATTACAGTATCCTAAATGGGATGAACCTTTTAATTTGGCAACCGATGCATCGGGATTTGCAATCGGGTCCGTCTTGTCCCAGGGTCCTATTGGGGAAGATTTACCTATAGCATACGCTTCTAGAACACTAAATAAAGCTGAACAGAACTATTCAGTCATTTTAAAAGAATGTCTTTCAATTATTTGGTCTGTTAAACACTTTAAAGAGTACCTTTACGGCCGACATTTTATTATTATCACAGACCATCGCCCACTAACTTATTTATTCGGCATAAAAGACGTATCCTCACAACTTATGCGTTGGTGACTTATTCTACAGGAATTCGATTATGAAATTAAATACCGTCCCGGTCCGCAACACACGAATGCCGACGGTCTTTCTAGGATCATGTCTATTAATGATCAAACCACTTCTACTACCCTATTTGACGACTTTAAAATAACCGAATCCAGTAAATTAATATTCAATAAAAACATAGTAGAATCGAACGTCACGATTAACGACATAGCTGCAACAGAGCACGTGGCTCTACCGGTTGCTCGGGACATGGTCGTTACACATCAAGTTATCAGAAATTTTATTACTAAAAACAATATTTCTATAAACCTGTCCTTTCCGAAGGATTCCAATATTATTGTTATAAACGAAAACAACAGGTTTATTAATTTTCTAGGTTTACGCGATATGTATACGAAACCATTGGACGATAAATTTGTTTTTCTCGTTTACACAGAGTTACGAGATTTTTGTGTTAATAATCAATGTACGCAAATACACACTCTTGCTGTAGACGGCTTATCTACTCTCACATCTCACACACGTATCCGTTCAATGCTTCGTTTTTTTTTTAAACCAACTGACATAGTTGTTCACGTTCATAGTGATTATTCATTCTCAACTGAAGATAAACATAATTTAATATCCGAATATCATAACTCGCTTACCGGAGGTCATTCGGGAACATCACATACTATAAAACGATTACAATTATTATACTCATGGGAGAACATGAAAAAAGATGTAAAAGAATTTATTAAGGCATGCGAAACTTGCCAGAAAAATAAACGTAATAAAAAGTTTAAACAAAAAATGATGATTACCACTTCTTCTACAAAACCATTTCAACGGGTTTCTATGGATTTAGTGGGGGTTTTAAAGAAAACACCTATGGGCAATACTCATATTTTGACTTTTCAAGACGACCTTTCACGTTACGTGGTTACAGTAGCTCTAGCCGATATAGACGCTGCAACGGTGGCCCAGGCCTTCGTTGAGTGCCTAATCTGTGTTTACGGGGTACCATCGTCCATATTAACAGACCAAGGGTCAAACTTTATGGCTGATATATTCAAGAGAACTTGTAAGCTCTTAGGAATCACCAAACTGAATACAACGAGCTACCATCCACAATGTAACGGGCACATAGAAAGATACCACTCTTCTTTAAAAACTTTTCTTAAAAGCTTTATTGATAAGGGGGGGGATAATTGGGACACATTGCTGTGTTACTCAACGTTTTGGTATAACAGTTCGGTTAACTCCAGTACAGGGTACGCCCCATTTGAACTTTTATTCGGACGTCAATCAGTTATTCCATCAGTTTTTTTTAGAAATCCGGATCCAATGTATAGCTTTGACGACTATGTAGCCGATCTAAAAAGAAAGATGCAAGAAACACACAAAATCGCGCATGATAATCTTCTTATATCAAAAAATAAAAACAAAGATTATTATGACAAATCAGCACGCGAACAGATTTTTCAGGTGGGAGATAAGATTCTAATAAAAAACCAAAACAAAAAGCATTCATTAGAGGATCTTTGGCTGGGTCCATTTATCGTTACACAAATACATAACAACGGAAACGTTACTATATTACAAGGAAGACGTGAAAAACGGGTTCACGTCAATAACATAAAACGATATTACGATTAATAATTATTTTCTTTCTCCTTCTCTCTATCTCGCATTACTAGTTCATAAAGCATTTTTGTTTCTATATATTCTCTTTCATTAGCAAAAGGTGCTTGTCGACAATAATATTATTCACAATTATATAATATTTTTATTTTTATTTTTATTTTTTTTTTTTATAGACCACAAGTCAACTTCTTAGTCGTGGACTTCGAGTTTACTAATCTTAACAAAAATAATCTAATTTTAATATCAGGAGCTATCAGCAACTCTTTACAGCGGTATTCAGTACAAAAATTGTCTGGTACACCCATTATTTTCCATTTAGATAAATCGCAAGAAGAGTTTTCTATAAAAAAAACATTTAAAACCAACCATAACCATGTTAGAAAGAATTTTTAAAAATAAACCGGATAAATTAGCAGCAGCACTTAATGAACTATATGACAGCCTTTTTGAAGGAAAGGCAAACTTAAATAGTAGCTTCATTAAGTCTTATATAAATTTCAACGTAGGACATAACATTATCGTCACATGGTGTGGTGAGTTCGACAGGATATTATTGGACCTATTGGGGGTAGAAAACAAGATCATCTCAATGAAGGGTTATGACGTGTACAACAACGGTATTTTCTATATTTTATTATCAGAACTTCGCTCCAAGCAGGACATTTGCAGCTTTTGCATCGGGCCTTTCCCGAAGCAAGGGAGGCAAATAAATCTGGTGGAGGTGCATGGAATCCTTGGTGATACACCTCATAACCTGACATTTGCGCATGACGCAGCAACGGACGTCGAACTCACGAAATGCATCTTTGACAATGTCATTAGACGATTCTCATACCCATTGTTCATCGAAAAACTAAAAATCATCTTATAAATCCAATATTTTTCTTCTCTCTTCGACTATTTTTTTTTTCTCTTTTCAGATTATTTACAATCTTTTATGGTGCGCAGGCACAGAAAAATTATACAGTACAGGAACTATCCCAACCTTCGGGTATATTCTTTGAAAATCGAGGCACAGTTATCACTTCTACATGGACGCTAGCAGCTTATTTTAGTACAATTTCATTTCAGCAGGATGCTATTACGCTTAACCATACGGTTCAAAAATCCCAAACTTTGTGTGAGCATGGCAACCTTAACACTCATCTTTCTCAAGATGTTAAAGACGCATGTTGGACCTTTGTTAATTCTTTAAAGGCTATGGTTAATGATGCCATAGAAAAACGCTCGTTACTATTAGACTCTATCGGTCACCAAACGCGTGATAAAAGATCAGCTCCTTTCGAAATGGTAGGTCAAATGGCACATAATTTATTTGGGGTTTGTGACGAAAATTGTGTACGTAAGTACAATTTCTATATATCTACACTAGAAAACCAAAATATAAATACCTTAAAGCTTGTTAATAAACAAACTAAAATTATTAAATTATTACAAAAAGAACATACATTTCTTAATTCTTCTATTTCTTTTTTGTCAACTTCAATGTCTAATATGAGTAAGGAAATGTCAGAATATTCTTTTGCTAACATTATGGGAGACCATAATACGCACGTTAAATTCTTGGTGCATACATGCACAACACAACTATCTTAGCAGACGTATTAAATTACGCTTCGACAGGACATATTCATCCATATGTATTAAATAAACAAGAATTTATTAACAATCTAAGAGACATCAAGGTTTCTCTTCCATCAGGGACAGACTTACCTGTCAGTATTAGTGATCAAAATTTGGCCGAACTTATACAATTATCAGACTTGAGTATATTTGCTACTAATAACAGTATTGTATTTTTAATTAAACTACCGTTAGTTTATCAAACTCATTTAACATTGTATTCAGTTCTCGCTAAACCTGTTAAAATGTATAATAATAACATATATGTTTATGTTAAACCTGCTTCCCAATATTTAGCTATAAGCAGATCGCATGAATATTATACTAGTTACTCAGAGTTGGACCTATCAAGATGTAAGATATCCACTTCTTTTTTGCTATGTCCAGAAATCCAAACACTACATCCTACAAATTTAAAATCTACTTGTGAGATCACATTATTCCAAAATCCACGATATTTCCCTTCTAATTGTCATATCCAATACTTAAATTTATCTTATTCTATTTTTCACAAATTACATACTAAAAACCAGTGGTTATTTGTTACTCCGTTCGATGTTCTTTACATTACTTGCGATGACATCACTGAACGTATTACAGCCACTATCGAAGGGGTAGGACTATTATCTCTTAATGAGACTTGCACAGCGTACGGTCAAAATGATATCCTCCTTCCTACTCCTATCTCTCATGAACATTATATTGATGTAATTCCCCTTACAAATATTGTACCTCTTACCGACAACTCATTAATTAATAACCCTATTACAGTAATTTCTGATTATATATCTATTCATAATCTTAACGATTTATTAAAACTAAAATCTAATTATATACAGCCAGAGCACGTTCAATCGTACTCTCTTTTTATTACAGTTCTTATTATATTATTAATTGGTAACCTAATTTTCTTTCTTATTTTTACTACTGTCAAATTACTCAATAATAAAACACCCACAATCGAAGGAACAGCAGAAGAATTAACTGAACTTCATAATAATACAGATAATTGTAATGATACAACTATTGTTTTAGATCCCAACTCTTCTGTAACAAATGTAGTTAATACAAGTCACTTTGACATACCTCATTCTAGTACTATGTACTCGGTATATCCGAGACTTTAATTTTTTTATGTATTTGTTCTGTTTAATTGGTATTAACTATTGTTTATATATATATACTTATGTATAGGTGATGGATGTTATTTTAGATTAGTATTGTTTACTATTGTCTATCTTTGTATTATTGTATTATTATTATTGTGCTTCTCTGTTTATTTTGTTTAATTTTTTTTTTTGGGGAAAACCCATTGTTTTCAATGTATTTTCCATTTTGTGGTGGGGGTGTAGTAAGCACACGCTTACTTATTATATTATTATATTATTATATTATTATATATTTATGTACTTATCATGTACGTCACTATGACGTACACCTTTCAGGTCTCATATTACTTCCTTGACTAGCTATTTTCATGAACTTAATAAAAAACCCGTATTCTTTATAATTATGACAATATGTTTTATTTTTATTAAAGCTTTAAAGTTTTAAATCATCTTTATTACTTTATTCTAAATAAACATTTGAAATTGACAAAATTTAAAATAAAGCATTTTGATTTACTTTAAATTATTAAACATTTCACTAAGAATAAGTCTCAAGTACAAATTATCACATTTATTATTTAGGTAGGTACCAATTTAAAAAAAAAAAACAAATTATCCTTAAACTTTTTTTTTATACAATGCAGGTATATAATATTATTGTTTTATTTTCTATGTTTTGAAATTTCTGGAACTGAAAAAGACCAGTTTAAAAACTTCGGTGGTCCAATGAGTTCCATGACATCCTCATACTGGTACAAGATTTCATCTTCTTCTTTGGGCCAGATCCAGTCAATACCACCAAAGGTCATTGCACTAACCAACGCTGGTGAAGAATTTGTGTCGTTGATAATACCTGGGAAATATTCCCCTTCGTACATAACAATGACAAAATAATTACGAACTATCTCCTCACGCAACGGCCCCAGTACACATTGCATAAGTTTGGTGAATTCAGCTACCGCACCGGACAACCCAAACGGCATTCTGGTAAATTATCCCGTTGTCTTTTCGGTGATGAATGCAGTCTTCGGAGACGCCTCTTCGGTCAAGGAAATCTGTAAGTATCCACTAGCCAGATCCAACTGAGATAACAACCGGCTTGCCGCAAGTGACTCCAGCTGCTTGCCCATGTCCGGCAGAGGAAAATGTTGCCTATCGGTCTGCTTGTTAAAGCGGCGGTAGTCGACACGCAGTCGGCTCCTCCCGGCTTGCTTTACTAAAAGTACAGGGACACTGTCTCTTCTCAAAACCATGTATTTTACAGTCGGCAACTATTTGAGAAATCTCCACAACAGGGACACTGCCTGGCACCTCATGAATGTCGACGGTCATCTTCTGAGTACAACCCAGCTCAGACAAGTCTTTGGCAAAACAATCTCTATATTCACCGATCTATTCCATCAGGTCTTTACGCTCCTGGTCACCAACATCCATACTGACGTAAGTCAAGTCACCACTCTCCTTTAGCGGTTCACGTTTAGTAACTTCTATTACTGGTTACTGTTGGTTCGGTTACTTCTGGTATAGGCTCTGCGGAATAAATGAAAAGCTTACTCCGCTTTTGTGGTATGCTACTGCGGGCACTCTTGTTTATATTTGGTGCTGGACCACTAGAGTTCGAAAACATATCTAAATGCCGTCATATCTAATAACGGTCAACATAGAGAAAATGTTTCGGTAGAGATAGTAAAATCTGAAAAAGACCGTCACCTACAACAAATACTACGACTTGCACTTCGACTCTTAACAGACGATCTTGAACTGTTGTCTTTCACCCCGATCACTATTCTGTCTCTTATTAATCTTTCCGTAAAGTACCAAAATTGCAACTTGCACTCAATTTCTTTAAATCTGCTACAAATTTTTATCAAATTCTTTATTCTTTTTATCAAATTCGTATTCATCTTCTTGTGCTCGATTGTTGAATTTGAAAGCTTCAACACTTTCATTTTCTGTCGGTATGTAATAATCATCAAAATATTTCATAACTACTTCATATTTGTAATCTTATGATGTTACGAGAGTAACAAAAATAAAACTGTAACTTCAATAATCTTAATATAATTTATTTTATTTTGTACGACTTCAAAATGAACAAGTTCATACATATGTCACGGTTGTCAAAAGACTGTCGATGCGCTGATGTGTTAGTGTCGCGCTCGGCCAACCTTCCTTGCTTGACCGAAAAAACAAATAGACACATTCCTTTAGGCCGACCTCGTCTACACATGATATACGATGCTCTGTTGTTATAATTGCGAAATATCAATATAACTTCTATACTACTCTAATTAATACCAAATATTTCAGGGGTTCATAACAATGTTTGTATTTCAAATGTATGTAAAGTGGTTTTAAGAGATTTTATTATTCTGCAGAATACAATTTACAACATAAATATTATGACATTACAACAACTCAAAATATAAGTAAATTTAATAATTACCTGAAAGAATAATTAAATTACAAGTAAATGTTTAAGTGACTTTGTACAAATAAAATAACGAATAACTTATAACAATGACTAATAAAATATTCCATATGATAATAAACACACAATCGATAATCGATAAGGAAGAAGTATAAGCTACAGCTAGAGAGCGCTATGGTTATGATTTACATGTATCGTATATATATTTTTTGTAGCCTCCTGGTCCATACAGTGTAATAGAATAGCTATTTTTTCTCCATCTGACGCAGCGTCCTACATGAGTGAACTCAATGCGAACGCGGTGCGGCGCGACGTAAAGCGAAAATTCGAGCGATCCAACGCGGCGCAACGCGAAGTGGCACGCTGTCCTACGTGCGCGGCGGTCTTCCGGCGACCGACCGTTCCTATAATCAGCTGATCTATAATTAAGCTAAATTATATTTTATCAGTTGATTCTCTTATCACATATCCACGTCACTGGACGTCACGTCGTATATATATATAGTGTAATTTTCGCGTCATTATTAATAGTACATTAATTATGTTCGGACGAAAGAGCTTTTTAATGAAAAACTCGTACCTTAAGTACCAACTAATGAAGAAACTCGGTCTACGGCAAAGAAATGATACTAATATCATTTATTTAGAAAGGCATATTCATGGAGAATTTCATCATTTATACCAAGAACTGAAGAGTCAACCCTTGCTATTCAAAGAGTATGCTCGAATGTTACCAACAACGTTTGATTATATCGTGGACGCTATAAAACCTGTTTTGCAATTGAACGCAACTAATTTCCAGCAACCTATCTCTGTTGAAGAACGATTGTTAGTGACTTTAAGGTAAAAGACTAATCTATAAATAATAAACCAAAAAATACTAAATCACTTTTTGAATTTTTATATTATCATAACAATTTGGAATAAACTATAAAATAATAAATCACTTTTTGAATTTTTATATTATCATAACAATTTGGAATAAACTATAAAATAATAAATCACTTTTATTTAATCATAAAAATTTGTAAGTTTATAAGGGTTCATAATCTTTAGGAAAAAATGAATTTTTGGAATTAATTTGTGGTGCTTGCCTTGTATTTAACACTGACAACTCATCGAACAATAATTCCTGCATCTTTGTTCTACCCTGTAACTTATTTAAAGATGGCAACTGTTTCATAAAAGGTAACATCGATTTAAACCAAAGGAGATCACCGCCATTATTGTCTTGTTGATCTTGGCGCAGAACTTTCATCTTCTCTCTCTCTAGTTCAAGAAATTCTTCTAGGCTATCGTCTTTTTGCTTGCGTTGTCTCTTCATAGCGGTCGGTGTTGAAGACGCTAAAGTGACGCTATCATTCTTCCTTATTTGTGTTGCTGGCAGTATGGCCGACTCAGGCCCTTCAAATTCTAAAATTTGAAGTCCAGGCTCATCGACAGTGATTTCAAAGTTGTTTTGTGTTATGTTCATGTCTATATCGTATACCCGACTAGCACATGGAGACTCCAACAAATCCATTGAAAAGCTTTCTGTTGAGTGTTCTGGATGAATGTTTCCTTCTGTTTTTCGGGGTTATAAAATAACTTTTAAAAATGACAAGGACTCAAAATATGGCCAAGTGCCAGTATACTCCGGTTCATTGTCCGCATCAACTCCTGAACGAGGCTTCGGAATTTTTTTTAATTCTTTCGCGTATGTGTCCCTTTAATTTTTCCATTTTTTCTTTGTCGCGTCAGCTGAAATAAAAAAAGTGCTGATACAGTTGGTGATTGGAACTATTTTTCTCGTTTTTGCAAAATTTCAAAAAAATTCGACCTAACATTTCATTGACTTAATTAGTTTATATTTTATTTAATAATTAATTTCAGGTACTTAGCCACGGGCATACAGTTCCGGCAACTGGCTTTCTCTTTCCGAATTTCGAAAACGGCTATTTCTACAATCGTTCCAGAAGTGTGTAAAGCTATATGGACTGTATTATTATCGAAGCACATACCGGAGCCCACAGAGGACGACTTTAAAAAAATAGCACAAAGTTTTTGGGATAGATGGCAATTTCCTAACTGCTTAGGAAGTATTGACGGGAAACACATTCGTATTAAAAAGCCCAGTAAATCTGGTTCTATGTATTATTGCTATAAATCTTTTTTTTCGATCGGATTATTAGCTGTAACCGATGCAAATTATAAGTTTGTAATGGCGAATGTGGGCTCGTATGGCAAAGAAAACGACGCGGGCGTTTTTGACGAATGTCCCTTTCGGCATGCAATAGAAACGAGAAAACTAAAAGTACCGAAAGAAAAATTATTGCCGGGCTCCAATATTAAGACTCCTTATGTTCTCATAGGTGATGCGGCATTTCCTTTAAAATAATATTTAATGAGACCTTTTCCGGAAAAAACAACGACTAAAGGGGACGCTAAAGATAACTATAACTACCGGTTATCTCGGGCAAGAATGGTGGTAGAATGTTCTTTTGGTTCTATAAGCTCTAAATTTCGAATTCTGCAGAAACTTATAGAAACCAGTGTGGAAAACGCAGTACATATTGTGAAAGCTATAACTTTATTGCATAATATCATACGTGATCTTGAGTCAATAAATGAGACAGAAGTTGTACTATTCCGGGATTCATACAGAAATATACCTAGCACACCGCGAGACGATTTACTACAAAGGAGATTTAATGCTTCATCACGAGCAGCCGTGTGTGTGAGAGAAAAATTTAAATTGTATTTTGAACAACATCCTATACAAAGGATGTAAATTACAATTTTTTGAATAAAATAATATGGTTTTTGTACTTACATGTAGTACCAATTAATTTAGCAACTTCCTCCCATTCACGGTATGATATCAAGCGGTGGTGATGATAGTTTTTACATCTTTTGTCCCACAATGCAGGATGTTCTTGAACAGCGTTGATCAACATTTCCGGCATTTTAATAGTAATCAGCGGTGGATAAGATTATAAGAAAAATAAAATAATAACGCGATAACGTTAAAATAATTAAATAACTAAATAATAATAATTAAGTAATAACTTAATAATAATAAAATAACTATATAATAATTAAATAACGTGTTTCCAATCACAAACACCGGTACTAGATACTCTGCACACAAGAACGCGTCGGCCATCTTCTTGTCCAGTGTGACCATATATAACTTATAAAATATTGAATAATGGCCGTAACTTTTTTGTTTACATTGGAAGTGACCGTTCTGCTATCATCCATTCTGAGCACAAATCGCGTTCAGATCGCCGGAAAATATCAAACTGTTTGATCGCGTTCGCTTCGCGCCACAACGCGTTCGCATTTAGTTCGCTCATGTAGGACGCTGCGTGACAGTTTACTACTGCCTGATGCCAACAAGTATATCGATGGCATAGTGCACAGATGTTGTAAGTGCTGTTTTCGCAATTTTACAGGAAAACGATTATAAAGTTTATACTGCTAAAACAAATCAAAAATGTAACTTATTAACATGAACTTTGTGTTATATTTTCTTTAAAATATAATGAGTAATTAGGAATAAAAATTAGTGTTCTACTCCAAACATATATAACAAAAAAAAAACTGTACTTAACACATTTGTACTCATAAAAAGTAATTTTTAAACACTTGTAACATTTTTCTTTTATCTTCAATAAAGAACAACTATAATAATGTTATAATATTATTTCTGCTTTATAACAAATCAAGTTAAACATTTTTCAAATAAATTTAACAGTAGATTATGACTTATAGTAACTTCTTGTTAACTTATCAAAATATTGTGACAGTGTAACAATGACCGTCGGTCAAGACGCACGCGCGCATACCTTCGTTATCGATAGTATTATTCGTTATGTTGTTTGTTGTGTGCACTATTTTTACCTAAATTATAATAATTTATTATTAATTCGTTTAAATTAAAACTATATTACATCTTCTCATACATTTTCCTCTCCATACTGCAACTATGCCTAATCCTAATAGGAATGATACACCCGTCAAAAAACCTGTGCCACCGCAGAAAACGGAATATTCAGTCTCTGATATTATGGCATACTTGAAAAATATGCAAATTGGTCACGACTCTAAATTAGCCAAAATACAGTCCGAGCTTTCGCAATATAACGACAAATTTGAGGTATTGTTATCAAAAATCGACAACTTAACTTCGGAGGTTTTGGCATTAAAAAATGAAAACATTACATTAAAAGCGGATGTTGAGTCTCTTCAGCTAAAAATAAAGGATCTAGAATCTAAACCAATCAGCTTTCAATCCTTGGCACCTGTCGATATTGTGAAAGAATCTCTAGAAGCCGTAATTTACTATTTTTCAATGTTTCTGATAATGTAAATGAAACACCGGATAATTTATCTCAGACTATAAATAGTTTACTACATATTTTGTCAGTTTCGGTATCTATCTCTAAAATAATTCTAATCGGAAAAATCGGATCGAAGCCTAGACCTATTTTGGTTGAATTGTCCAGTACCCAAAATGTACATTCTGTTTTGAAATGTAAGTCTAAACTCAATAATTCCGCTCAATGGAAACATGTTGGAATTTCAACTGATATGACTCAATACCAACGGTCAGTGTTATTCGAAATGAAGTCGATTATCAACTCCAAAAAGTCTACTGGTGAACAAGGATGGTATATTAAATACGTGAACGGTTGCCCTCAACTATCGAAAAAAAACTAATTAGCCGCCCCAACGCTCCTTTAATAAATAAATATAATTCTTTTGTAAATTATAATTCTATGTCTAAATCTTTTGTGGGTTATTACCAAAACGTTAGAGGTCTGAGAACTAAACTTAATTCACTTAGATGTAATGTTCCTTGCAGGGGTTCGGAACTAATTCCGGAACATGTTCCTTCATGACTCCCTGTTGCAATCGTTCCGGAACAAATACCCCGAACTCGTTCCTCGAGATATTCGTTCCGGAGCAAATGCCCGGAACTCGTTCCTCAATATATTCGTTCCGGAACAATTACCCGGAACTCGTTCCTCGAGATATTCGTTCCGGAGACAATACCCGGAACTCGTTCCTCAATATATTTGTTCCGGAACAAATACCCGGAACTCGTTCCTCGAGATATTCGTTCCGGAGCAAATACTCGGAACTCGTTCCTCAAGATATTCGTTCCGGAGCAAATACTCGGAACTCGTTCCTTTGATATTTGTTCCTTGTCATTATTAATAATTTATTAATGGAACAAAATGTATTTGTTCTACGTATTATGTGTTTCGTTCGAGTTTATTGACGGTGCACATTTTTATTGTTACTTTAGCCTTTGTGTGTGGTATTTTAGAACAATAGACACATTTATTTAAGTTAAATGTTAATTAATTTACCAAAAGATCATAGTTAATGCATTTGATATAACAATTAATGTTATTTTCAGTGTACATAAATATATATATAGTATATACATGTTGAAAGTTAACAGAGTTATTATAATAAATTTATACATACTAAGAAATATGTATGCAACTAATCCATCAAAACCATCAGTCCTTAAACTTGTTAAGTTAAAAAACGCTTAATTTATATTAATTTAATATTTTTATAGGTACATACGGGCTATAATATATGGCTAATTTCCAGTGTAATTTTTTTACATGACATATACAGAGTGATTCTTTTATCATGAACCACTCAATATCTCATAGGGTTTAATAAGAAATTCAAATATTTTTTTTCATATTGTTGTTGTACAATGTGATCGCAATTTTTCCCATTTTTTTTTGTTTTTACCCCTTCCAACTTGTGATGAAGTTTCAAGCTTAGGACAGGAGGAAAGGTGGAAAGTTAGATTATTTTTATCTGCGCACATTTTCCAACCGCACTTACCCTCCCATCCTAACTTTAAAACTCTTATAACTTTAAAAAAAATATTGTAATCTGGTCATCGACCAGTCAAAATGTTTAGTATATTATTCTCAATTTAAAAAGTTAATAAAACATATACGTTACCGTTTAAGTTTTAAAATTTGCTATCAAAAAAACTTAGTTGGGAGTAGGAGGTAAAAAATAAAAATATTGTGAAAATTTGAGATCACATTGTATAAAAACGATATGAAAAAATAAATTTAACTTAAATTAATTAACATTCAACTTAAATAAATGTGTCTATTGTTTCTAAAATACCACACACAAAGGCTAAAGTAACAAAAAAAAGTTTTTTAGCCGAGTCTGCAACCTCGAAAGAGAATTTACATGTCTCGCTGAAGTACAGAGATAATAAATAATATTATAAATGAGATTATAAATAATGATATAGTATATTAAGAAGCAGTAACAAGCGCTAGTATATTAAAACATCAAGTTTCTGGCTAAAATTGTAGTGTTTATTATCTGGCTTAAAACAATTCATAGAGAAATTGGGCCCTTAAACTGTTTTGAATTTATTATTTAGTTCTAATCCATCCCTATCCACTCCACCCCCTATCTCTCTCCCACTATCTACTACCCCCTGTAACGGGTTTGTGAAGGTTTTTTTAAAGAGCGCTTTTTTCGGTTATATGCCAGAGCTAATTCCCACCCCCCATCCCTATTCCCACCCTAACCCCTATATCTTACCACCTATCTCCCACCTCATCCCTATTCCCACCCCCTTTTTATAACACTTTTGTAAAGAACGCTTTTTTCGTTACGCTTTTGTAAAGAACGTTTTTTTCGATTATGTGCCAGAGCTAAGATATGTAAATGTCAAAATGTGCACCTTCAATAAACTCGAACGAAACAACATAATATGTAGAACCAATACATTTTGTTCCATTAATAAATTATTAATAATGACAAGGAACAATTACATTTTATTTGTTCCGGAACGAATATCTCGAGGAATGAGTTCCGAGTATTTGCTCCGGAACGAATATCTTGAGGAACGAGCTCCGAGTATTTGCTCCGGAACGAATATCTCGAGGAACGAGTTCCGGGTATTTGTTCCGGAACATAAAAGAGAAATGAGTCAAATAGGAACGAATTCCGAACCTCTGGTGCCTTGCTATGACTATGATTACCTCGTTTTTACAGAAACCTGGTTAAATAATGAGATCTCAAATGACGAGCTAGGCCTTTATAATTATAACATATTTAGGCTTGATGGAAATATTAATACTAGTTCTCATAATAGAGGTGGTGGAGTTATGATTTGTGTAAGTAAAAAGTATATTGCTGAATTAATATCTATTTCGTTCAATAATGTCGAACAACTATTTATATCGGTAAATTCTTACGACACTAAACTTATTATCGGTTCTGTTTATTTACCTCCTATGTGCGTGGTGGACATGTACTTATCTCATGTTCAAACGGTAGAGTGGATTTTATCTGATCGTGGTGATAATGCTAACATATTGCTTATCGGAGACTATAATTTACCAAACGTTCACATCAGTAATGACTCGCTTAGTCTGTCAGTGGACGGGCCGTTGTCACCGCAATCGCTAGTGATTATTGAAAACCTTGCGCGCCTAAACTTTCGTCAATTTAACTCGATACATAATAAAACCGATTCTACCTTAGATTTAGTGTTTTCAAACTTAAATAACATTGTTGTCATTCAAAGTTCAGATGCGTTATTACCTATTGATAACTACCACCCACCGTTAAATATTAGTTATAATTTTGATCCTAAACTTAAGGCTATGAATTTAACTGTATGTAAATATAATTTCAAACGCGCTGACTTTCCAGCTCTTTGTTCTCATTTGGCAATGGTGAATTGGCTTTACATTTTCAATGGTAAGGACGTAAATACAGCCACAACTATTTTTAATGACACTGTCTTAAGTGTCATGGATTTGTTCATTCCCAAATTTACTTCCTATCAAGGAGTAAATGCTTTCTCCCCTTGGTTCACTTCTGAATTAAGAAATATGATTCGCTAGAAAAAGTTACATAAACACTTTAAACAATCAGGTAATCCTTTAATCCTAGATCAATTTGTAAATGTCCGTCGTAGGTGCAAAATACTCTCCAAGCAATGTTATGATAATTATTTACTAAAAATCCAAAATAATCTAATTACCAATCCTCGCTCCTTCTGGAAATTTGTTAATGATAGGAAAAATCTAAATGTGTTGCCTGACACAGTGCGGTATGGAAACACTATTGCTGATATCACCCAAGATGCTTCTATCTTATTTTCCAATTACTTTTCTACGGTTTACTCAAACGATACAATGCCTGTCACTAGTGTTGACTTACGTAATTTACCAAACCAAGATTTACTAGACATATCTAATTTCGATATATCTTTAACTGAAGTTTTTGAGGGCATTATTTCTTTAAAAAATGACTTTGTCCCTGGCCCTGATAAGATTCCAACAATAGTTTTAAAAAATTGCATTTATGTGTTAACAATACCAGTACACTACTTATTCAATTTATCACTGAAGTCTGGTATTTTTCCTTCATGTTGGAAAGTTAGCTACCTTATACCCATTTTTAAATCGGGCGACAAGGCCAATATTGTTAATTACAGGCCCATTTCTAAATTGAGTGCATTACCTAAACTTTTTGAAAAAATATTATACTCTAAGCTTTCTGTTAGGGTTAATCATATTATTTCTAGTCAGCAACATGGGTTTATGCCTGGTAAATCTACCTTAACTAATTTACTAGAATATTATTCTGATTTAAGTTCAATTGTTGAGAAAGGTGGCCAAGTTGACAGTATATACACTGATTTGAGGAAAGCGTTTGACTCTGTGAATCATAATTTGTTAATAACTAAATTGAGTGTTTTAGGTATCAGGGACCCTTATTTATCCTGGATAAAATCATATTTAACAGATCGAACTCGGCAAGTAAAATTAGCTTCAAAGGTATCCCACGTAATTAATGTTAGCTCAGGCGTACCTCAAGGGGGTCATTTATCACCCATTTTATTCTTATTGTTTGTTAATGAAATCCCGAGTATTTTTAATCATTGTAAATGTTTAATGTTTGCGGATGACCTAAAAGTGTACATGGAAATTACATCTGAGGCTGACTGTTCTAAACTCCAAGACGACTTGAATAAATTTGAAAACTGGTGTTTGAACAATGGTCTTTTAATAAATGCGGAAAAATGTATGAAAATATAATTTTCCCGTTGCCGTAACCCTACTTCAGCCCAATACTTAATTAATAATCGAGTTTTACAAAATGTTAAACAGCTGAAAGACCTTGGTGTTTATTTTTCCTATGATTTATCATTTCATCAGCATATTCAAAATATATAACTAAAAGCATTAAAAACATTAGGTTTCATTAGGAGAAATTGTTATAATTTTTCAAATTTAATGTGCATTAGAACCCTGTATATTTGTTTAGTTCGTACACTTTTAGAATATACCTCCATATTGTGGAATCCAGTCCAAAGCGGACTTACTAATGACTTAGAACGTGTCCAAAACTGTTTTTTGCGAATAGTAAGCTTTAAATTTAATATGCAAACTGAACATAGAAATTCAGTTCTGCATTTATTAAATGCTCGCATTTAAATTATATGCTCGCATATAGACGTAAGATAAATGATTTAATTTGTATACACAAGTTGCTTAATAATGTTATCGATAGTCCTGAACTCCTAAGTAAATTGTTATTCCATATTCCTTCCTACAACTCTCGCCTACGTCTAACTTTTCATGTTAGTTTCCATCGCCAAAATTATAGTTTTTTCACCCCTATTAACCGCATTTGTATTGCCTTTAATAACTTACCTCCCTCTTTTGATGTCTTTCATGACTCCCTTCTTGAATTCAAATTGGCTCTTACCCACAACTGATTTAGGCTCATTTATACTTAATCGACCAATTTTTGTCATATTTATATATTTTGTTTGTTATCGTTGTTATAAATATATATTTTTTTTATTGATACTGCTTATAATTTATAATTATTAATCTGTGATCTACTTACTTGAATGTTACACTCTTGCCTTCGGGGCGTTAAATATATATTATAATTATTATTATTATTATTATTATTATACATTTTGATTATACAAATAATAGAAATATTCATTCAGTTTCTCATCATCTGAGGAAACTTGTGGTTGAGGTTTCTTGATAGTGGGCAACTATAACAATAGAAATGTTTATAATCGTTAGGAATTATTTTAGCTTTCTAACAGATATTTTAAGTCTTTTTTTTTTTTTGCTTCACTTAAAGGCAGTTTTTCTGAATATTTAAAACTCATCATAATAGTTGGGAGAAGGGCTGATCAGCAGCATAAAAGGATAGGCGCAATTTGCATACAGTTTGAAAAAAAAAAAAAAAAAATTCCAAGTATAGAATGTTTTTGAAAAATAAAAGTTTTGCTTTGGATTTTTTATTATTACACAACAACAAGATTACACTAATGGCATATGTACAATTTTAATTGCAAAACATATTTACTGAGACTACACTAATGCCTGAAAACACAATGCAATATCAATTCTTTATTCTTAGCGATAAACATATAAGTTAAATAGGTGGTTTTTAACGTCTGTTTTTACATCCTGTCCTATGACAACCAATTGAAAAATCTACATTAATCTCTAGAAGTAATATTAATTGCTTTCCTATAGTTTCTTCGTTAATATTAGGTAAAATATATTTGGTTAATAAAAACATGACATATTATTTTTTTAAAGGCTGTACTCGGATGAAATAATGATTTTTTTTGTATAATCCCTAAGATTAATCAAAAATTATCTTGTACTTTAGAAACTAATAAATTTTTACATAATCTGCAAAATTTGGTTTCTTTGAGTATAGCGCGGGCTAAATATCCACTTATATACCCTATTGTCATATTTGCAAGGTCAGATACTTCTAATGTATCTGGTAAATCAACCATATTGGGTACATTTATTATGTTATTTTCAAAATCTACATTAAGGTTAGAACCATTTTCGATGAATTTTTTGAAATTATCTAATGCGCTACACTATTATCAAGCTTGCAATTTCCGGCTGATTTTAATGATGTTAAGTTATTTATTAATAAAGTTATAGAAGAACAAATAAATTGATAAGAATCAGGATTAGTATTTCTTACACCGTGGCTACGTACACTACCGTAAAAACATTCTTATAGATCTTGATTGATCTGCCTCGGCTAGAAATATTTAAAATCATATTTCTTAAACTGCAGCCAAAGATATTTAAGAGACTTAAAAGATATTATCCAGTTTTTAATACAAGGTGATACCATAGTTTTACAATTAGCTTTGTAAAAAACTTCATTGATTAAAAAACCTTAATGGCATAATTCCAGCGATCTTTTTGAGGAGATCTATCTTTTATTGCACATCGTAGTGGTTTTCCCAATTCGGTTTTATTGTCCTGGCGTTGACAGAATCAAAAGTCTTATCCATAAAATGACAAAACTTGGCAGTTCCCCCAGCATTAGCAAGTAAACTTTCTTTAGGAGCTAAAAAAATGAAAAATTATGTTGTTTAAATTTTTAAACTTATATTTTATAAAATAAGTTAGATAAATGCTGGTAGAAAAGAATGACTAACAATTGGGAAAATAATTTTTAAACCTTCTCTATGCACAGGGGCTAAATTTAAAAACCAAGTTGATATCATCCCCATCATTGTTGAATTTTTGTTTTGACCTCCACAACCATCAGCAACTAACCGTACTGTTTTAATTGATGTAGGAATATCTAAATTTGATAGGCAATGATGAACGGCAGATGCAATTTCATTAGATACTTTGGCATGTTCAGTTTTATCCCAGTGATAGATAAAAACATTATCTTTAGTATACTGACATTTTGAATGACCAATTATAATTTTCAGATTATACTTGTATAACTGGCGTGAGTAGTATGCAGCTTGATCAGGAACTCGAGGTAATGGTTGATTTTTTTGACAATCAAATGAAACAATAAGTCTTTTTTATTTTATTTTAATTTGGAATAAAATGCATTGGCTTTTAATTTGTGTAATTTCAGTTCTGTTTTTAATTCTTTATTTTTAGTACTATAATTTGAATATTTAATTTTTTCTTCTAAACTTATGCATGTAGAACAAGCGTCTGTACTTGGTGTTCCAAATCCTATATAAAATTCTGTACAGAAAATATGACGAAAGTAACTTTTTTTAACTGTTAATAAATCCTGTGCTTCAGCATTGTACATTCGCCACAATTTTTTAATAATGAAGTCACTACTTATATAAAACATTAATGCGCTGGCCAGTAAGCATGCCATTGACCCATTCCATGTATCATTCGTCTGCCTGTATGTCCTCAAACTATACTCTATAAAAATGAAGAGCATGAAATAAACCTCAGGTTTTGATATAGAACTCTCTGTAAATTCCTTCATCCTCTTCGTGTTGGATATCCGTATTATTACCTTTTATTTCAAGTTCAGTAATTATACAACAGTATTAATTAATAATAATAAAAAACAATATGCTTGATCTTTACTCTGTGTCGTCCTTAACAACATACATCTCTTTTCATTTAACCTACAATATTATTATAACACTTTTCTCCTCGATTTGTTGTTGATTTAGCGGTACAATGTGAGGATCGGTTTCAACTTGCTGATCCAGAACAATGTGCTGTTCGGTTTCAACTTGCTGATTCTGTACAACCTCCTCAACTCCTCGTTTTACAACACCCAAATTTTTCTGACTATTTTTTCGATTACATTCATTTTTTATTTGAAAACCGAACTCGTTAAAAAAACCAATGTGTTCCAGGGTACAAAATGTTGTCGGGAATTTTCAAGATTTATGAACACAACAATAAAATATACATAGTCCATCTCTAAGCAACAGCTATTTTTCATTTGCAATTAAATAGGTTATTGGATATATTTCCTATTTCAATATTTTTATCAAATATACTAAACAATTTTCAAACACTTGTTTGTTTTAAACAATTTTTTGTTGTTTTATAAAACAACACTTCATATATTATCAAATGTAATAAACTTTTATTTCCCTTTTTAATCATAATGATCGAATAACAATATTTTCTATTCAGAATTATTAGAAAAAAATATAATAATTTTTTTTATTAGTTTATTGTTATAACGTCAACACATTACAAAAATCAAAATTGTTTTATCACAATATTTAAATACGGCATTGTGGTTGAACCTGGTTAATGATAAAGAAAAATATACTATAGGATGGCTTGGGAACCTATGACAGCTTGCCGAATGCTTCAGG
Source organism: Adelges cooleyi (assembly GCF_023614345.1). Taxonomy (NCBI): domain Eukaryota; kingdom Metazoa; phylum Arthropoda; class Insecta; order Hemiptera; family Adelgidae; genus Adelges; species Adelges cooleyi. Next base: position 254,768 of record NW_026096368.1, read on the forward strand.
CATTTTGGTAGTCATCTTCGCTGTACAGGCATGCGGCTTATTCACGGTAAACTTTATTTTTTTATATTAACTATTCTTCATTTGGAGTTTTTATTATTTTTATTGTTTTATTTAGTAAGTTATAGTTTTATAAGTAATTATTGTGTTAACTTTTAAATTGCAAAAACTGTGTTTTTTAACGGCATTAAAGTAAATTTGTTTATTTTATTATTATTATTATTATTATTATTATTTTATTATTATTTTATTTATTTATTTTACATTTATTTTGGTGTAGTCTTTGTCCAGGACAGTTATTTACTTTATTATTTTAGCTACTCTGCTAATATAAAGTGAATTCCAGTACCAATTACTCATAAGTATACATGGTCATAATCTCTAGTTCAGAGTAATAGAATAAAACAAAACATAAAACTGTAGTAGAGCAATTGCCATTAAATCCAAAAGATCTATATTAGTCATTGAATGTAATTAGATAGAGTAAAGTAAATATTGAGTTGATGAAAATAAGTTGATTCAAATTGTCTAGTATATTTAAAATAAATATTAAAATATTACAGTTAAGACTGTTTGATGTTTTTTTTTTGCTTTTTGTTTTTATCTCTTGCTGCATTTTCTATATCACATCCAAAATACATTCTACATTGCAAATAAAATATGGTTATCAATTTTGTCATTTCGTATGCGTGGTTTTCACAGCCCAGCAATTTAGTTGAATAATTATTTTGTAGGTATTCTAATGTTTCAAATAAAATATCTTTCTTAGTTTTTGTGATGTAAGAATTTTACAAACAGCACATTTAAGCTAAAAACAAAAAGATTAACACTTAAGTGAGCAAATTTGTATTTAATTAATTTGAATTTAATAACAATTGTTGGATGGGTTAAACTTTGATTGAATAACTTAAATTTTTTTTTAATTATAATAATATGGACTGTATTCTTCACAATAAATAATATTACATAATATGACGGTACGGCCAGGTTACTGTACACATTGTCGGCTTAGTACGTACTGATAACTGATCGGGTAGACTGTTATCGGCGGATAACAATAATATAATAATAGTAATATTATACGCTAGACTAGCCAATTGTTCTTATACTTATTACTTGGTATATAATTCCATAGAGCTCCTTGGATGGTACCAATAAGTATCCACGAGATTTAAGAATGAGCAACCTCTCTCTCTCTCCTCCACATCATGTTCAGCAGGTTCACACAAGACAGCACTGCATTGCTCACATTATTTTGCGGGTTTTACTTTTCTCATACCTCTTAAGACGTAACCATAGAGAACTGTCAATGAATTTTCATTGATGCTTAGTGCTGTATGACTATGATCTCTTCACAGTTATAACCTTATCATGAAAAAGTCATCATATAAAAGCCTTCCACTTTAGATTGTCCTTCCTCTGTTGAGAAAGCCTTTTACGCTTTGGAGGGGTGCCTGGCTGTCCCAATTTCCCAGCTGCTCTTCCGTCATTGCCGGTGGTTGGTATAAGCGGTCTGGGGACCATGACCTCCATGAGAGGGAGAGGGCTGGCGGTGGTGGTCGTCGGATGGCGGACTGGAGTTGTGGTGGTCGCTGGGCTGATATTTCACAAATCTTGTAACCGTAAAAATTTTGCTGTAACCTCGCGAGAGGTTCGCCTCTTTCTCCAATCGTAAAACATCTATAACTCCTCGTAATTTGTCGATCTAAGCATATTCTCGATATTCTATGAATTCATCTTGAAATCCGTTATTTCTTTTTCGAGATTTGGTTGTGCGAAGTAAACGCGTTAACGTACGTGGAACGAGAGAGCGGACGTCTAGAGGGCTTAGTAGCGGCCATCTTCATGGTGTGAACTTTGCATTCTCCGACTGGACGGTGGGAGAGTAAGTTCGCTACCGGGTGTCGCACAAAGTGTCGACGGGTGACAGAGAGGTACAGCGCGAGCCTCAACCTGTGTGATAGGCTGAGAGGACCGCGTCATCTGATTGATCCTCGTACTATTTTTTCCCTCATTGCTTCCAACAATGCCTCTATCTCCAGAAAATTTACCTGCTTCATAACCTTCAACATCGATGTCTTCGATAACAATATCTGTATCATTATTTTCTTCAACTAAGATGGCTTCGACAAAAGTTGATGTTTCATAATCTACAACTATTTCTCAAGTAGGCAAGTCATTACCAGTAATAATATAAAATGGAGTGTTATCAAATTCAAAATCCATGCTTTCGATGTCAAGAAGTTCATTACTAATATTAATATCATTAATATTTTGAGAAGTTTCATTACTAATTGACAGTGGTGTTTCCACCATTCTATTATTTCGTGATTTTTATGCCATTTTGTTTATTCCTACAAGTAAGAAAAACGAAAAGTTAGTGTTATAATAAATTAATTTTAGTCATTAACTTACGTGATTTCCAGTGATTTGTTATTCATTGAATTCACATATCACATTTTTCAAGTTTTATCAGGAAACGACAGCAAAATCAGCCATTTTTAATCTAGTAGTCGCTTACATCTTTTTGCAAAAATAGTCTAATTAATATTTGTACAGTTAAACAAACAGTTTTTAAATAAATACTAGCTAACCTTAATTGTGTGGCGACATTCCAAAACGTTCTATTTCCGTTTTTCACTTTTTTCAGTATTGATGTTTTTTTATTACGATCATATTATTATATCAAAAAATGCATAATATTTGAATAAACATGTTTTTATTATTTTCCAAAAGTAATATTTTAAATTAAATATTTAAATTTATTGATTGTGACAAAACGTACCATTTCCATCCAATAGTTTGTTTTGATATAATTTGAGGAAATAGTACGTTTTGCGTTTTTTTTTTTGTCAAAACGTACCATTTCCGGAATTAGTACGTTTTGCTTAGGAACGTATATAATCCTATATTAATTTATTTTCATTTGGTCTCATTTTTAAAAATTATCAAAAATAAATAGCTTTTTAAATAATTTTATAATAATATATGAACATTACAAATATATACTAATTTTAACAAAATACAACCTCAACTGTTGATATTCTTGGGCATAATATAAAAATGTATAAAATATTAATTTTATTCTGGTGTATTATTTATTAATAATGTATATATTAAAACAATTAATAAAACAATAACATATAAAATAGACATGAACAATATTTAACTATTTTTAATAGTTAACAAATTTTAAATTTAATAGTTCACTACTTGGTATAGAACTCTTAAAATATAATAAAATAGTAACAGAAAGTAACAAAAAAATGGTTATATTATAATTTATCACATATAATAAATTGTAATAGTCCATTACTTAGGAACATAACTCTTAAAAATTAATAAATAATAATATAATATAACCTTTGACACAAGTCATTAGGAGGATTAATAGTAACTAATAATCAATATTTTCATCATAATTAGGAACATATTTTACAAAAAAAAAAGAAATTAGGAATATTTTTTCATCAGCTATTTTGAAAATATCTTCATAAAACTGCTTGGCTTCTGAAATAGTAAAAAATGTAAAAGTTTTCTTACATCATCTTGTTTACCGATTTTTACATGATTTATCTGTGGTAATACTTCAAGGTTGTCACACATTGAATTTATATTGCATTCAACATGTCTACATTTTCTGGTGAACCACCATAGGTTTCCGAAATTCCAATTGTTAGTTTACCTTTTTAAATGTTGTTGATTTTCATTTAAATCTCAAATACTAGTATTTGAGAAGTAATAGTACCCAGGTATCTATACAAAATATATACAATACATTATTGATTAATATAAAATACAAGCTGTCCATACCCGGCGTTGCCCCGGGATTTTCGAATTTTCGAAAAGTACTATGCCAGTTCGGGGCAGTGTACTCAAAAACTTCCTAAAGTTTCAAGGCGATCGGATGAATGGTGTACAAATGCATTAATGACAAACGGATAGACAAGAATTCATTTTTATATGTATAGAAAATGAATGAGTGATTTATTGAGTAGGTACCTAACATTCTTATAGTATTAATATTGCTGCTTAAAATTATGCTTTGTTACCTTATCTTCATCACTGCTAATATTTCTATTCACATAAAATTCAAAAATGCTATCTGAGCTTGAACATGAACTTAAATCCTATACACAAATAGTAATGTTTTTTATAATTTATTTTTAATAATAATTAGTTTTCAAAATAATAAAAGTATAAGTTGAAACTTACATCATCTTGATCTTTTCCATTAAATATTAGTGGTTTGGAACACATCTTTATGATTGGTACCTTGAGAACCTTTACGGAAATTGTATAAAATAAAATAATATATCACAAAAATTATAATATATTAGCACGTCCAAATCGAAAAAGTAGAAAAATCTGTTTGCATTATAATAAAATGACATTGGAATTATGTGATAATGCACAATACTGTAGTTTTGGCGCAATTTTTTATCAATAATAATGAAGTTAGAGACATGATAACTTTATTATCAGCTGATAAAATAACCAAACAAATGAAAATAATGAATCCGCACAATATTTATCTATAGTTAAATGTAATAATAATTTAATTTAAAAAATATTTTATACAAATTTAAGACCAATGAAAATAGTACGTTATGTATGTAATTCAATTTAATTCCCTATCTTCGTACTACGGGAAATAGTGCACTATGGTGTACTTTGAAAATAGTACGTTTTGTAAAAATTTGAGGAATTTGTACATTTTGCTTCATTTTTGACGGCATTCATGAAATTTATATTGATTTTAACAAAGGAAATAATACGTTTATTTAACATTCGTTACAGGCAAAGGCCAAGTTACAAATATAAACATTTACTTATGCATAATTACTACGATTTAACAGATAGAAGTAACACTTACTTATTTACGAGGTACAAACAAAGAGAAAACTCAAGTTGGCAGTGATTCTGTGGTAAGCTAGACTATCAAGTTTTAGATATTGTAGTACTGGAAGATAATTGTGAGGTGGGTGATCAATCTTGAGGGAGTAGGAAACGTAATTTAAAAACCTACGCCGAACTCTTTCTAGTTGAGTTGTGCTAGTCGCTGTGTAAGGATCCCACAAGACTGACCCGAACTCGACGATGAACCTAACTAGTGAACAAAGAAGAGATTTTATTGAATAAGAAAACTTAAAATCGGAAGAGATACGTTTAATGAGGCCAAGCATTTTCAGGGCTTTGCAGCTTATAGTTCAATATGCGGATGAAAATCTAGATCGGTAGTGGAAATAATTCCCAGGTCTTTCTTAAGTGATACTCGCTCAAGAGGGGTTCCATGTATAGAATAGGTAAAGGATAGGGGAGCTCTACGTTTAGTAAAAAACAAAGATTGGCATTTGCTTTTATTTAATGATAACCCTAAAGTATTTAACCAGCTAACTAGATTATTAAGTTCATTCTGAAGGCAGAGGCAGTCTGCATAAAAAGTTTGATATCATCAACAATAACTAAGAAGTGACAACGTTGAAAGGCATTCCTAACTTCATTCATGAACAAGGTGAAAAGTAAAGGGACTAGGGGCCCCCTTGAGATACACCAGATGTGATTTGCGTTACTTCTGATTTACAATCCAGAATTTTTACCCACTGCACCCTGGATGAGAGATAAGATTTAAACCAGGACAGGAGGGGTTCACCGAAACCTGATTTATGAAGAATGTTATTGAGAATTGAATGATCAACTTCATCGAAGGCTTTTGAAATATCTGTAAAGATGACATCTACTTGGAATTTATTTTCAATGGCATTAAGAATATAATTATTAAAAACAATGCTTGTTTCGCCACGAATCAGGATTTAAAACACTTTGGAATATAATTATAAATTTAAATAAGAGGTTTATATTATAGGTTAACACAAAAAAATTATAAAGTAAAAAATATAACAATATTAAGCACATAAATTTAAATACCCCGCCGCGGTCAAGGGTTCCGAACCGGTGGTGTCATCCAGTGGTGTCCAACGTAGATTGCGCGCGCCGACCGTGTTCAAACAATGCTATTACATATCAAAGGGCGGTTAGGCCGAAAACAATATTGCTCGTTAATAAGTATAGAGTTAACAGCTGGCTGAATATTACGCACAACAAGGAGCTCAAAGATTTTAGCCAAATGGCTTAAGATGGAGATAGGCCTATAATTTCGAATGTTGTCCTTATCATCTGCTTTATGAACTGGAGTTACTGAAGTCATTTTCCATATGTCGGGGAAAACTCCCTCATCTAGAGAACGACGAAAGATAAGCCAGATGGGAAAAATGATAAGACTTAATTCTAGCAAGGAAAGTTCCAGGTAGGCCATCAGGCCCAGCGTTTGATGAGGTAACCAATTTGTCTAACTCCGCCTTAGTGTCTGATATAGTGAGGGAGACATCGCTTGGGAGGAAAAAATTAAGGAAAGGGCCGTCAGAAACAGGGGTAGAGAAAGGTATCTTGTAAACAGAGGAGAAATAATTTGAAAACAAATTAGCGACTTGTTTTTTTCCTGACCAACGAATATTATCAAGATGGAGGGAGTTAAGAATGGTAGAACAAGAGCGGTTTTTACTCACATATTTCCAGAAGCATCTGGGGTTTTTTATTAGCTGGGATTCAGTGTGCCGCAGCATTTTTTTGTTCATGTTTAAAGCAAGCACGTAAAAGGGAGAACGAGTGATAGTCTTGCAGATTTGTGCTTAGCATGAGCTTTATTCTTAGAGAAAACTAAAGATTTAAGGTCTTAAGAATACCAGATAGGAAAGTTAGATTGAATATACGAGACCTTTGGAACAAATTGGAGGATGTAGGAATGTATAGCATCATAGAGACAATAGGTAGCGGAATTTATATCCGAGCTCATCAATGTATCATACCAATTAAAAGATGACAGAAATGAAATAATATTGGTATAATTAGCCTTACAAAAATCTAAATATGATTGTGAGTTGTTGATAAGAGGAAAATGGAGAGAGAAGATTACTAGAGCCGGATGATGCTCATCGCAAAGGACAAGAGTGTCAAGACTTTTATCAGCGGAGAATGTGTTCAGATTAGAAAAAATTAGGTGAATAGTAGAATTATTAGAGTTAAAAGTGAAATTTAATTGATAAAAGTTGTGCGAGGGAAAAGTTTCATGTACACAGCGGTTAGATGAGGTAGGGTAAGAGTAAACTAATCCAACAGCGTCATTGGACTAAGAGAGCTCCGGTAGATTGTAGTCCTCGGTACAAATAAATGTTGAGTTGGGATTAGAAAGAAACAGGAAAAAACCAACACTTCTAAGAAATAAATTTTTAATTCTCAGATTTTTAAATGTATATAGAGTAAGGTTTTTGTTTAAATTCAATGGAACCACTTAAACTTGGCATTAAGGGGAACGAAAAGCGCTAAATTTTATATAAATAAAGACTAAAGCAAGAAGTCACTTTCTGAAGTGTCAACCGAACCCCGATTTTATCAATTTTTTTGTTATATAGCTTAACATATTTTCTTATTATTATTTTTTAACTTATTTTTTTTTACATTAAAATTAGTTGGCATACTGAAAAACGGTTACTAGATAAATTTTGGTAAAATATTGCTATCTTTGTCCCCTTAAAATGGCAATGCATACATTTCATTTTAACTTTTTATTCACAATAATGTACTAAACATATTGATTGATTGATTAAGTTATTGAAGTTTTATGTTTAGGGCCGAAGGAAAGGTGGAGTGTAGAATTATTTTAATCTACCAGCACTTGTCTCCAATCGTAAATTTTAAAATCTTACACCTTTAAAATAATTGTTCAAAACCGGTTAAGATGACGTTATACGTGAGACGTGTTGTGGTCGTACGGAGAGGATTAACTCGATTAATTAAAAACACGGGGTGTTGTAATCACGGGTGACTTTATTAAACACAGATTAACAATGTTTTTTTGTACTAAACGGTAACGTCCGTGAGACCGTGATATCAGGAAGTGATGTCAGCTGGTGGCGGCGACCGGTTCGCGCTGCCGATCCGCGACCTGACGGACTAAAGTAGCGGATGCGGTCGCCACCCAGCGGTGACGAATGTAGTTAGCATCTGCCACCGGCTGGGGTCGCTGTGCGACCGCGTCATACTCCCGCCCTAGTCCGGCCGGTCGGGCATCTAAGGCAGCTGGATTGATGGGGCGTTCAGGATGGCATCGACATCCGGTTCCATCTCCATCAGCTCCAGGCGGTCGACAATTAGGTCAGGTTGGTGGAACCTAATCTTGGCCTCGTCCTAAGCGCCTGCCTCCGCTCCGAGTACCACTCCGTCCCGGGCTGGTGGTTGGATAGGTGCCCTTACTTCCGCGTCCGGGTTCCATCGTGTGCTCCTGAAACAACAACATTTTTAAGAAAAGTGTCATTGGCCGGTTTCAGCGCTGACGAATGGAGTTTAGTCGGGCGTTTTCCCCCGGTCATAAAAACCCCGGGACCCAACTTTTTTACGTACTTAACCGGACCTAGCCACTTCGGGGCGAACCCCGCGTGAAATTTCTTTCCGGCGTTAGATGGAGTTTTTACTCGGGTAGTCGTAGTCACCGCCGGAGTTTCTCCGAAATCCCCCGGTCGTTTCCGGTGTCTTGCCGGAAGGTAACAACTTCTCCGGTGGGAGGTTGATCACACCCATCCTTGATCGGGTTTTTCGGTTTCCTTTCGGTCATTATTAACCAGTCTCCGGGCGATTTGGCTTCCCTCCCGATAGCCAAAGTCGCTGGTGTCACTCCCGTGAATCTGTTGACTCTATTACGAAGGGAGAATAAGATTGGAGGCAGGCAGCTGTCCCATTGATCTCAATTTTAACCATCCGAGCAAATTAAAATCCGTATTCGAGCAACTGTGCGATCGAAAATATCATCGGTTTTGACGACTGCAGACGGTAATAACATTCAAATTGTAAAACCAACAATGTTAGACGAGCTAATGGGCCACTTTTTGGAGGATGATGAAGACGAATTTACTTGCTATTTGTCAGTACCATAATGAGAATCCTTCTTTGTGGTGGAAATCACGTGAAAATATATATCCCACTGTGTAGATTCTAGCAAAAAACATATTATGCATTCCCGCTTCATCAGCATCATCTGAACGCGTATTTTCGACAGCTGGTAATATTATAACACCAAAGCGAAACTGAATGACTCCTTACCATTTATCAGCTTTGGTGTTTTTGAAAAACGCGCTTTAAAATGACACTGTAAAATAACCAAATTTATTATTAATATAATTATTATTATTAAAAAATTGAAAATATAATTATAATATGCCATTTATAGGTACCTAATTTATAACAATTATTATTATTAAAAACATTTATTATACCGGCTATTATAATATTAACATTATTTATTATTGTAATAAATTATTTTCTTTCTTCTGCTTACTGTTAGGTTTACAATTTGCAGACAATTATTATTATTGTTATTGTTATTATTATAGAATATTATTTACAACTATTATTCGTTTATAATTTATACTTATTACTAAAGTTGATACATATTGATTTTGTTATTTATTTTATATGATATATTAAGCTAAATGAGTTTATATTGTTTAGTTGTCGTTATGGCTATTTTTGTTGTTTGTTTATTAATGCCTATTTATGATTAAGTTCAGTAATTGTCAAAATGTATTTGATTTATCACAAATGAATTTTTGTTAAAATAGTTTTATTACAAGAAATGCTTAAAAAAATAAAAAATCAGAGTTTCAAAATCTGAAATCAGGAATTACAATAAATATCTGGTTTTGGATTCCAAAACCCATAAAAAGTCTTAATGCTTGGTTTACTAATAAGCCGGTTTTTACATTATCATTTATTAGATCTATGTGTATACATATATATAATAATCGGTCGTTATCGGAAATAGCTACACTAAATAAATCAATTATACAAATACATTTAAAAATAAAAACACAGTATCTTAGAATTTAAAAATTAAAATGATTTGATATACATATTACAATTTAAATAAGAACCTAAAATTTGACTTTCAGGTTTAAAAAACAGAAATAAGCATTGTAAAACTAAAAATCCGGATTTAGTTCACATCACTAATTTTAAATCACATATAATTTATTTTTTTAAAAGAAAAATTAATTAAATTTATTGAAATCACTTACAGAATGTTTATGTAGTTAAATAACATAGAACAAATTCTCAAAAAGTTTTTTGAAGAACTTTTTTTATAAATGTTCTTATGATGGAGTTCTCGAAACAACTTAATAATAAAAAGTCTAACAAAAAAGTTCTTGTACAAACTGTGTCAAAAGAGTTCCTAAAAAAAAGTATGTTAGAATAAGAACTTTTTCAAAATAAAAGCGCACAGCCCTGATTTAAAAAGTTTACTAGTATGGGGTATTAAAAGAACCACTCACAATCAGTATTTTTCTTGTTTTTTTTAAAGCTGGATGTTTATCCATGACTAATATTCTGATTCCAATAACCTTGAGTCATATATGCCACTCTTTTCATAAACCCAGTCACATTATACCTCCCATTTTGGACATTTTGTAGAGCACCTTGCAAAATGAAATGGTTAGTATCTCTAGTTATTATGTATCTTCATACCTTTTAAAACAATGTGTGAAATTTAAAACTTGTATAATGTTCTACAAATTGGTCTTATTAACTATATTTATGAGATTAACATTTTCAGTAAAAGCATTGTATTAGCTGCTGCCCATTAGGAATTTGCAAAGTTTCTCGGCGTACCCGATTTTCAATGTAACGAAGTCTGTCTACAATTTTAAAATAAGTAAGTATGATCTTTACATTAAACCCTGGTCCTATTTTTTGTGATAATTTCAATTATTTTATACAAAAACATTATATATTCATGTTTCTTAAATCTAGAAATATATATATATTTTTTAAATTTAAAAATAAAAGTGCTATTTAAGTGTATAAAATTTCTCCCCATTATTTTTAGTTTAAGCGAAAACGTTGCCAAGCCTAAATTTACATTATTTGTTATAACTACAGCAAGTGCTAATTAATAGTATAATGTTCAAATAGCAAAACTGATTTTGAATTTATAAACAAAATTAATTTTAAAATTGTTGTATTTTTTAACTTGAATTTTAAGTTAATTTTTTAATTTGATTGTTTTACAAAATATTAAAAACCAGTTAAGCTATCAGAATATCATACTGTCAATCATCTTGATCAATATTTGTTGTAGTTATATTAAGCGATGTAAATTTGGGCTTGCGCTAACGTTTTGAGTTGATGGAAAAAATATAAAACATGTAAATATGAATATATCAAGTAAAACATATTTCAAACTAATTGTGTTATGATTACCATAGAATGTTCACACTTGCGGATGATGGCCAATAATAGTTCTTAGGGTAGAATGGAAGCTTTCGATAAAATTGTTAGTTTTTATACTAAACCCATACACCGAAAAACCATTTGGCTGAATGATATTCATCCAAAATCTTTGGAAGTAAACAAACAGACTTTTAAAGGTTTTATCCAGTTGCAAATTTCTCGCCAATTCAATTATTGCCCTGTACCCATCAGTTATATTAAAATCATCTGGGAACCCAGCCGGTCTCCTTGCGGGTAAATGAGGTAATGCCATGATCTGTTGGTTGTATATTATTATTAGTGTATTTTATAATTATTACTTTTTTTTAGATAAAATAAAATTACCATTCTCAGAACTATTGCCATATTCATATTGTTCCGAACCTGGTTAACGAGGTTATTGGTTTCTATAAACCGTATAATGCTCTGTAAAATAGCATTTTTTTTTTAATTTTAATAAAATTTTATTTAAATTTTTTTAGTGGGCTGACCTGATTATAGTGAAACCAGCAACCCATTAACTGAGCCTCTGGTATTACCCTTCTGACTGCATTTCGTAACGCAGTTTCATCATCGGTTATGACTTTGAGGTTACTCCAATTTGCCACTTGGAATTGCAGCTCCTTTTTTAAATATCGTAAAAGTCGTATGTAAACATTTTACAGAAAAGTATCCGGTTCATATCATTCAGGTTAAAAACATTTAATTTGTTTAAGAAATTATTAAATTATAGTCAAAGATTCATTTATATTTATTATAAAATTAGTCACTGTCATCGTTGCAACTGTTAACTTGTTTATCCTCTTCATCCATACATCCTTAACTCTTTTTTCTAGCTTTTTCATTAATAATAAAAAAACTTGCCGAACCTTGAAATATATTTTTAAATATCGGCTGAATTTTTTCGAGAGCCGTAAGCAATGCTTATTTGTAGCAATGCTTGTAGGTGAATCCGGCTCTGAGTATACTATATCTGTAAAGATCAAGTAACAAAGTGAATAAATATTACATATTTACAGTTTTTCAATATAATTTTTTAATAAATTAATTTTTGGGTCATATCAGTCTAAATAGAATTTAAGGTCAATAATCAATATAATGTTTATCAATGTAAAATTCCTATAAAATAGCGAAATCATAACATTAATATTTTTTGATAAGTCATGTCGATGTAACTGGAAGTCTAGGTAAATGGAATTCGAAGCAATAGTTAAAAATAGGACTTCGATGTAACTGTATATCGTGGCATAAAAAAAAGTAGCGAACACATAATTTCATAGTAAATGTATGTATTCGTGTCAATTTTTGTCGAAACAATTGTCATTCGTAGCAAAAATGTCGGAGTAACATCACATCGTAGCACACAACATTCGTGGTAACTGTATTATCCAGATAATATTGTTCAAATCTACAATAACTATGTCGTTGAGAGTCGCGTCCCCTGTGATTTGTGTTGTTAACTTCAAATGTTTTACTTGGTTGCTGGTTATCCATTGTTTTGTGGACTGTGCTGGTTCATTGAAATATCGAATTTACACAACTCCACAATTTTATGTTTGTTGTGGTTTTAAACATGTGAAGCGGAGAGTCCATTAACAACTATTTTATTTGTTTAGTAGAATCCACGACTTAAGAGGTAAGTGTGTTAAATATATATATATTAAATAAACCATTTTTCTCAAAGTTAGATTAGATGTATTATAACTAGTCCGGATTTATATGCACTAATGCCTTAATGTCAGCTTTTTGTTAAACAGATAGGCTTACATTATATCAGATACTATACAATATAATTGAAATTGTAACTGTTCTTCGAGCCAAACAGTTATAATGTAATGGTTGCATGTCAATATCAAAATTAGTAGAGCATATAAATCCGGACTCTAATTATAACAATTGAAAGGGTGAGATAAAAAAGGACGTTATTTAAGAAGTGGGTAGTTTGTTGTATGGATGAAAGTGTTAGGGTATGAAATACATATTGTAACAAAATATTAAAACAGTTGATGTGTGTTTACCTTAAAAATAAAAATGTTCCAAACATATAATATATATGCTTAGATGTTGTTTACTGAAAAGTTTTAAAAACTTCAGTTAACATCTCAATTTGCACTCGCCCCTTTAATTCTCACCCATTCCCTTTGCTCCCTAACTGGTGTAATGAGGTCGTATTATATAAAGTCACCTGGGGGCTAACCGTTCGCCTGATCTCTTCGGTTTGTAATAACCTATTACGGAGTGAGGCGGGCTGACTATCGATACGAGCTATATTTACGTTCAAATTAGCGGTGGGAGTGGCCCTATCTTCTGCCGTTACAGTAGGTGTACTACTGGCCTAAAGCTACAACAGTTTGTTGACCTAACCGTTTGGACATCCTGTTCAATACTTGAAATTTTATTTAAAATTTTTGTTTGATTTGTTAAGACCCGTGACAAAGCGGTTTCAAGAGCGGTTATCCTTAGTTCCAGGTTCCCTGTAGAAGTTTGCGTCCGAATGTTTTGCCTAATTGCTCCTATCTCTTCACTAGCTGAGCGTATGTAGTGAATTGTGTGAAGGTCAGGGAATTGGTCATTCGGCGCGCTAGCTCTGTATGTGTTTGTGGGAGTGAGTGGGCGGTGGGAGTGAGTGGGCGGTGGGAGTGAGTGGGCGGCGGGAGTCCTCATATTCGAGGTCACCGTAGGTTAGGTCTAGTGGGTCCTGTTGGACATCACTATTCCTATTGTCTTCTACATTGTGTAACTGTTGCGCTTCTAACTCGCCTATCGGTCTCGGGTAGACAGAACTGTTAATATTATTTAAAGCATTACCAACAATCGGGGGCCGAGGTGGTAGAAGGGTAGTGGACGGATCACAGCCTCCGTTCCTTATCACATTCTCTAGTACACACTGTAGGTCGTTACGACTAGCGGTATACGGCAGGTTTCAGTAAGCGCATTCGCGTCTGATTTCGGTAACCGACATTTGATCTAATGTTTTCTCAATTTCCGATTTTTTTTTTTGACAAATGAAAATTTAAAAAAAAAATTTATTTATTAAAATTAAAATTTTTATATATGTATGTGTTGTGTTGATGTTTTATTTGTTGTTAGTATAAACAACAGAAAGAGGGGAAAAAAAATATATATATATAATTGATTTAAATATTATTTTACTATAAAGCAAACTAAAAAAAAAATAATAATAAATTAAGAAAAAGAGGAGAAAAGGAGAAAAGAAAAAAAAACCGTAGGGGTGAGCGGGTATAGGCGATTCAAATAAAATCCAGTATACAAATACCAATACAGTCACTACACGTCCGAGAAAAAAAAAGTTAAATTTGTTTCCTATCTTTGACTTTTTTTTTTTTTTAACTAATGACTAATAACTGGAACGTTTAAGAGAAAAACAAAAGAATTGTTATTACTTATTTTTTTTGTCGTCATACGCTGCTTGAAAGTAGTAACCAAATAAGGTGTTGTTTGTTTATATAAATTAAAAAAAAAAAATTATACAAACCTTATTTCTTCCTTCAACATTTTAATTTTCTGGTTTCACTTAAAAAAAAAGTAGTAACTATTCGCAAATATGCTTAATTCGTCAATTTGGTACGTTTTTAACCGAAGTAAATAGCGTAAGTCAAATATCCGTTCGGCCGTGCGGGTTACTATTTAATAAATGGCCGGAGAAGAAAAAAAAACAAATAAATAGATATAAATTTATGTTATTTAGTGTAAATATTATGCGAAGAAAGTGAATTTATTTTCCAACAGCGATCGTTTTTTGGTAACTTTTAACTTAACCGTATGGTGGACGGTACCGGGACGCGGGTGTGATATGCGTTACAATAACAATAACAAGGTCAACGTTACTGAAATCCTAACCTGTATATTGTACGCCGGTACTAGCACGTCACGTGTGTGGCCTAACTAGGTATATATTTGTTGTACATACTACACTAGTAGGATGGAAAAAAAAACAAAATTTACACGAATAAATATTTTGACAATTTAAGTAAATTAAATATTATTTAAATCAAGTGTAAAATTTTTTCTCAGTAAAACAGCGGCCAAAATAATCCTACCTGGTTTCGCTGAACACTGGGACTTTTTCCTCAGCGGGGAGCCAAATTTGACACGGTAGTAAGGGGGGGTTGAAGAAAATAGATAAAACCTGATTAAAAGTTGTGGTTTTTTTATTAACTTTGAAAACAATATGGAAGTATATTAAGTGAATACGCGGGACGGCGGCGGATGGCAGTCGCGGATCAATGTCACAGAAAAGAGATTAAATAGAAAGTGCACTCTCCGTTATCGCCAAGAAATAGCGACACAAGCGCTACTGACGGTTGTCTACCTATTCATGTTCAACTATTGATATTAATTATCAATTGTTTTATTTATCGATTATCAGTAAATATTCGATTTTTTGTTTATATTTTTTGTTGAAACCAAAATAATTTATTAAACACTAACAAATAATAACCATTGAAGTCACGTTTATAAAATAATATTTATTTTCAGTGAGATACATACAATATTACAATATACTTTTGTAAAATAATATATGACAATGTATACGGTAAAACTCAGTAAAACTTATTCATTAAACAGGTTTAAAACAATTAACATTAATATTTATTTAAAACATTAAAACATAAGACATGTATATTTTGATAATAAATCATATCACATAAATATAATTCAATTGGTGATTCCAGAAAGATAATTTTTTTAAAAATGTTAGATAATTGATAAGAATTGCAGTTTAATAAATTTAAAAATAAATTTTAAGAGTATTATTACTTGTCGAGACATATCAATTAAACTATATGAATTGGATAAAAAAGATTGCCAATAATATAACATTATATAAAATCATTTTTTGCTGATTTTTCAATACAAAAAATATAAATAAATAAAATCATTTACCTCCAAATTTCATAGAATTAATTTTGGCAAATTTAGACTTGTATTTTGTATAATATTTTATGGCAGCAATTTTTATATTATTATTTGTACTTTTGTGTTTGTCTCCTATTTTTAAAATACAATTTATTTTTTTAACAAATGAAAAAATTAATAAATGAACAGAAGTTTTTAAGAATATATCAAATAAGTTATGCTTGGGACTATGTAATGACTCGGAATTAATACAATTTTTAAGGACCAAAATAATTTCTTTTTTTACATTTGACTTGTCAATTACATCGGATATATGTAAATTGAATAAATGTATCAGATAACCATATAAATTTGAAGCTTCAGTTTTAGGATAATTTAAATTACAGTTTTCATATTCAAAAGATTTTATAAAACTATGTTCACTAAGAAATTTATGAGAAGTTAATTTATAAATACATATTTTACAATTATTTAAACATGACTTAATTTTTTAATAATCCACCTTGTAACATATGACCTAGTATTTTTCTATATTTCCGAAGGATAAATGTTGGATATTTGATTGATATAAGACTCAGTTCTCGTTGTATTGCTAGACGATTGATTTTTAATAATAATTACAGTCCATTATACCTACTATAGTATATATGGTATACACTAAAGTTTCAATTATAAAAGTACTTTCTTTTAGATAAAAAGGGCCCGAACAAAATAATGTATTTTATTTATGTTATTAAATTGAATATAAATTATATATATGCTGTTTCTCCGGTGGTGTTTAATACTAATTGGGCGTTGGCGACTATTATGGTCGAGTACGCTTTCGGGTTGAGCATTTTGTAACCGGGAAACGATTTGTTTTGCACAATGTTCTTGGCCGTATCGTCGATGCTTCTCTGCGTGCTCGGTTGATTTCCAATTTCTCTACATACACGAATTAGTTAGTAGTAATTAGTTTGAGGCAAACACAATGCCAATGCAAGTTATCGGCTCTTTCTTACTGGTCGACGTTGATATGACTTGATACACAGTGTGTAGATAAGAAAACAATAAACAAACGCGAAATGACAATAAACGTCGAAAAAAGGTTTCCGATTAAAAAATCAGAAATTTTTTAATCACGATGCCGCGTGATATTCTAGTTCTCCCTTGTCATAAGCCTACATCTATCACAACGGAACTCACCACTTCAATGGACAGTGTCCAATTGGTCACAGGGGAGGACGATACGCGTTAATTTTTTAAAGTGTTTTTAGTAAATAAAAGTACATAAATTTGAAGTCATTAGGTTATTGTATTTTTTATTTTATTTTATAAACAATTTAACGGACCTAGGTCCTTTATAATAATATATGATTGTATATGAACATTAAAAAAGAAACAATAAAAGATAAATAAAAATTATTACAATAAATAATTAATTGACAAAAATATACAAATACTTTTATATAATATAAAGTTTTACAAAATAATTAATATAATTATAAATCAGTCCAAATAGAAAAAGATAATTAGTAATAAACAAATGTTAGTAGTAGTAATAAGGGCATTCACAGCAATCTTTTAACCAATGGGCATTCACAGCAACCTTTTTACCAATGGGCATTCACAGCCCACTTATAACTGATGGGCATTCACAGCCCACTTAGAACTAATGGGCATTCACAACCCACTTAGAACCATAGAGAAATTAGAATAATTGTATAGAGATATAGAATAATAACAAATTTACAAGATCAAATTTTTAATTAATTTAAAAAAAAAAACAACAAAATACATATTGGTTTACAATTTTTAAAGCAATGTAAGACTTATCTATTATATTTTTTGTTACATTAGTAAATGTTTCACTTTGTGTTTTTAGTTTCTTTTCTAAATTATCATTATAGGTATTTAGTGAATTATTTAAGGTTTCTATTAACCCCATTAGTTTCTTTTCTAAATTATCGTTATAGGTATTAAGTGAATTATTTAAACTTTCTATTAACCCCACTAGTTTCTTTTCTAAATTATCGTTATAGGTATTAAGTGAATTATTTAAACTTTCTATTAACCCCATTAATGCATTCACACCACTTTGGAAATTTACCAAAATTGTATTATTATTTAAATGATTTCTGTTACGACCAAAATAATCCATCTTACTAATAGATAGCTACCATACAAAGGTTTTAACAAAAATGACTAACTTAATATAATGTAAAGGGTTTTATAGATATAAAAAAAATATATATGCAACGTAAATATAATAAAAATTTATTATTTTATTGTTTTTTTTAAAAGTTATAAAACAAATACATTTCTTTAAATTAAAATATGTTAGAACAATTCATAGAGAACCCTTCACCAATCGAACATAGCCGCAAGTTGGTGACCACAAAGCATGTTCAACCCACGGATCATCATCAAGTTCCCAAGTTCTGAGACGCTGCCAACATGTAAAGCAAGCGACAGCGTCGTTCATCCCATCACCGATATACACAAATCCAGCTTCACTCAAAATTCCCCGTTTTGAAAGGCATATTTCATTATTACACATATCAAATGTTTTGTTACGATTTAAACAATTTTTATAGTCTAAAATCTTATGAAAATCACCACACTCATCAACACAATTGTTCATAACTATAGCGTTATTATAAATTTAACTTTAATACATACAGTTTAGCGTGTTGTTATAAAATGAGTAAAATTTGCTGGAGAAATGTCTTTATATAATACAATTTGTCCTCCCACTCCCTACATAGTAAAAACTATACAAGTTTACTCTTGTAAATGGTACATACTCTACAACACGATCATGTATTAATACACAAAATGCGCTAACACCTGATAAATTATCCCGTCCCTCAATTTCTAATCTCAAGTCAATTGTAGAAACGTTCTCAGAGTCACTCTGTTTGCTAACATCTAAAACAACAATTGGAGCTTTAGTTGAAAATGATGATGGGCTTAAAATCGGATTCCGAAGACCATTTTCATAGTATGATTCTTGAAAAGATGTGTACATATTATACAACAAAGTGAAATTATTTTTTGTAAAATCTAAGTTTAAATTATCGTATGGGTAAACGTTCGAGTTTAGAAATACTTTTATGTTTTTTAACTTAGAATGATCAAATTCACTTCTATCCTTGTTTAGTGTATTGATACAATTTTTTTGTAAGCCCACAATAATAAAACGAGGCTTTTCCAATTTCGACGATGTTTTTAAATTCCATGTAACATTTGTTGAATTCCCGAGTTCAGGATAAGTATACGTTTCCCATGTTCTGAATGGTAAAAACAAACTCTTTTCTTTTTCAACAACCTTCATTAACTTTAATCGTTGGCTATCGTCTACGCTAACATGAGGAATTTTCCAAACAATATTATTTATTTCTACACTTCCCGTTGTTGTTTTATCATCTGTATCAACTGCTTTAATTAAAGCATTCAAATCACTATTTGATCTTGTTAATATTAGTTCAAGTCGAGAATTTAATATAATTTTTCTGAAATCTTCAAAGAAACCCATCCAATATTTCAAAGGAATACAAGCAGTAAAATGACCGGATGTATTTGTTATAGTTGTATTATTTCGATAAGTCCATCCAGCATTTTCATAACAAAAATAATTATCTGGGGTACTAGATAAATATCCTTTGATTGAACTAGTGACACCCATCAAACGTGAGCTATCGATTTCAATCCCATTTAGCTCTAAACGAACTTGTTCAAAAAGAAATGATAATCCATTATTACCTAGTTTTACTTTACTAGCATCTGTAATATTACCTTCCATATATAAAAAACTTTCATGTAAATACGGATAAACATCAGTCTGCTGTACACATATTCTTATCTCATCATTTTTGTTAAAGGCTTTTGTAAAGGGGATATAAGAATGAAAATCAAAATTAGTTATTTTTGAATCGGTTGTAAAACCTGTATCAACTTCTAAAATACTGTTTTCAGGCATCTTTTACCAATTCAAATCCTAATTGTCTTAAAGTATTTCGGCTTTTAGAGTTTAATTTTATAAGTTTGTTTCCTGATGCTCCTTGTTTGGACTTCTTTTTAAGAGTGATAGATTTGTTAGCTAGTGGTAACCTTATATCTGGAATTTTGTAATGAGATGTATTAAACTTCAACCCCATTTTATGAACCGTACCGTTTGATATGTAAAACTACTGTAGTTTTTTCACCTAAATGCTTTAGCGGTCTTTGATCTTGATCAACTAGAGTTATAGTTATATTATTGATCTCGTTTGTTATTAGTGGATAATAAATTAAGTTGTTAGGTGCTTCAACAAGTTTTGAGCCATGAAGCGCTGTAGGGTAGAACTCATAGACTGAGTGTGAAGGCTTGTTACCATTAAATGATCCTTGAGCAATACTGCATAATACTTTTATTGAATTAATAATATTAATATTAACAGTTCTTTGAGATTCATGTAATATTTGTGGTTCTAGTTTTGTTTTATCAAATCCTAAAACATGTCTTAAACTATTATCAATAGTAAAATCGACTGCTTCAGAACAGTAGACATAAGACCTAAAAGTATTAATATTTGGTAGTATGCTGAATACAATATCACGATTAGTTTTTTTAATTTCGTTTTTGATGTAGTCATTTATTTGACTTAGTTCATAACACCCCGATTCTATTTCAATATCTAACATTTCTTCATCTGAATTTGGACCTTGTGTTATTAACAATGACGGGTCATGATTATTAGGTTCATGCAAATGCTTAATTTTATGGAATATATCAGTCGATTTATCAATATTAGCTACTTCAGATATTACACCATCGATATGACGAGAACTACTATTTTCGGTTGCTAAAGAATTATCGATTTTATGTTTTTTATTATTTTCAGATGTATCAGTTTTATTTTTATTATCATCAATTGCATGATCAAATGAGGTATTATCTTTAGGGATAATATCTCGCTTACTGATTTTGTTTTTATTTATAATTATTCTTAATCTGTTATTGCTTTCGTTAATATTAGGAAAAGAATTATACGTCTGAAGATTCAATAACGCTATTTCCGAATCCTCTGCTACAATTAGTATTGGGAAAAAATTTGTTGATAACTCTGTCGTGTTACCTGATAGACTTATAGTTGTTGATTCATACATTGTAAAAAATCAATACATAAATGACCACAAATAAATGTATTAAAGTTTTGATAGTTTGAATACACAAAATACGATATCCTTTAAAATGATTTTGGAGTTCTATTGGTGGTGGTAGATCACCAAAGCTGTCAAAATACCAAATGCTATTATCTTTTTTAATGAATGCTACCCAATGTGACCCTTTTTGACTTACTTCGGAAAGGTTAACAACCGCACACTCGTTTTTAAAAATGTTTTTCGGTAAGCTGTCGCGTGAAAATACACCACGGAAATGTGGAATTTTTAACTGTGCAACATGTTTTATAATGCCTTGTGAAGAAAGAGGTCTGTTAGGTAGCATACTAATTAGTTTTTTTCTTAATATTTCTTTTTTTTCTTTACACCTAAACCTGATTTATCTAAGTATAAACCTTTACCATTACGAACATTCAAATATAAACCTCTTCCAATTTTTTTCGTTTGACCACTTTTAGAATCTTTAATTTTACTGTAGATATTCGCAGCGCTAGATGCGAGACTACCGAGAGCCGAAAGGCCTGCAAAAATAGGAATTAGGGGTATAGCAGAACCCCTTTGATTTGGTACTTTAATTTTCCTAGTTTTTTTAGTTTTTTTTCGAGTTAATTTCTTTCTTACAACTCCAACTAGTTTTCCACCTTTTTTAGCATTACAACAACCCATACCAATTTTGCGTTTAGCTTTCATAAGATTTGTTACAGCGTATGCAGCAACCCACTCCCCAAATGAGCTGTTTTTGGCTTTTACCCTTTGTCAGACTTGTTGTTCTAATATTTTATCAGCCTTATGACGATTTATTAAATCTTTATTTTTAAATATGATATATCATGATTACGACAGGCTTCACCAAGAAGGTTTTTAGGCTTATCTCCTCTAACAAATCTTTTCTCAAGTTTTGTACCAGGTCCACAGTATTTATACGTTGGAATATGCGCTTCGAAAGGTAGTTTATTTATTAGCGTATTCACGAAACCTGTACCACTCAACTTTTTTTTTTCATCGAACTCTTTGCATTTCATATACATACTGAGGAGCGTCTAAGATTGTGCTTACTATTTATACACAAAGATGCGTTTTATTGAACAAGACAACAACTTAGATATTAAGAATATTGACACACAAATTTTGGAAAAACCATCCCGACATGGGCCTTTGTTACCCGATAGTATTCGAGGGATCCTAGTTGGGGCAAGTTCTTCGGGAAAAACTAATGTTATGATTAATCTTCTTACACATATAAACGGTCTAAAATTTGAAAATGTTTACATATATTCAAAAACTCTAAATCAAGAAAAATATGTTTTACTAAAACAAATATTTGATGGTATAAAAGAAGCTAATTTGTATACATTTACTGTTGCTAATGATGTTATTAAACCACAATTAACTAAGCCAAATTCTATTTTTATATTTGACGATATTATATGTGATATACAAACACCTATTCGAGAATATTTCAGTATGGGAAGACATTTCGGAGCTAACTCTATATTCTTTTTAAATCAATCATACTCCAAAATGTTGAAGCAGCAGGTGCGTGATAACTGTAATTTCATAATGATATTTAAACAAGATGATCGAAATTTAGGACACATTTTTCATGATCACTGTTCAACAGATTTTTTTGATTTTTCAGAATTCCGGAAATTGTGCTATTCGTGTTGGAATCATGATAATTATGGATTTATTGTTATAGATAAAACTAGAAATATGAATGATGGACGGTATAGACGAGGTTTTGATGTCTATATAAGCTTAGATATAGCCAAGTAATCTCAGTTTAGCAGTATGGAGCGAGAAGAAAACTTATTAAAGAACTTAATAGAATCAAGAAACAACATCAAACTTAAAATTATGGAGTTAAAACGTGGAGTTTTAGACTCTGAGCATACATTTAATGAAACATTTAAACCAATAATAGAACCACTTAATAGAATAGTTAATAATAGTGACGCTAATAAAGGCAGTCGTATGTTAGATAATGAAATGTCTAATTTAGAAAATAGTCAACACGATGTAGAAGCTACTTCAAACAGTCAATTAGAGGAATTTAATAACTTTGTATCAATTTCCCCGAATAAACGAACTTATGATTAATTATATGGTATGCATTATGATAAAGCCGACAAAGAACTGAAAATTGGGTCTTATCCTATATCAATTGAGAATGATAAATTAAGAGTGGTAGACCAAGTTTATGATTGGACTCCTGGATTATGGTCATTACTATGTGAAAAAGAACCAAGATTAGTAAACAATGAAGACTTAAAACAAGTTTTTTAAAAAATATGTTTTTGAACGTCGCTTTCTAAATGATTCTATTTCCTCTAAACCATCTCCAACTATATTAAGACGCATCTGCTTCGTAATATTACTCATTTCAACTGTAAAACAAAATTAAACAAATGTGATATAGTATCAAAAAACCGTTAAATAGTTATAGGCTGACTGGCGGAATACATCATACTTTATTAAGTACCTACATACATAGAGTATTTTAATGATATTGTATAGTTTAATTCTAGTATACAATTAACCGACTGCTAAAAGAGAATAAAAGATAATTATCAAGTAGGGTGATCAACCTTTATTTTATTTTATAGATTAGCAAAAAAATTATACAAATTAAGATTTGTACGGAAAGTAAACATTTTTATTAATTGCTGCTGGAATTTGCGCCTCGTCATCCCAATCTTCTATTACACCAAAAACCTTTTCGTCAAACCATCCTCCATATATCCCAGCGTGGACATTTTTCCACACCATGCTTCCTCCTAAGGTGCTGGTGTATTTTTTTTGCCGGAATAAGATGGTCTACGTTTAACGGGCAATTTAAACATACCTCGCTATAATTTGAGCTTTTTGTAGTTTGCACCATTTTGAAAACTATGAAGAACATTTTTTTTGATTATATGAAAGTTTACAACTAAATTACAAATAGGTAGCACAAAAAAAAAAAAACAATATTTATTACAAATTTATATAAATATTTACAAGTATGTTTTAATAATCAACTTAAACTTAAGTACTTAATAATAACTTCTCTTAAATTTTTTATTGTATTATACTATATTGTAATATTACTACATAAAAAATCTCAAACCTTCTAAATATACATTAAAATTTAAAAAAAACTAGTATTTTTTTTTATCATTTTTTTTAATATTTTCTTCAATAGTTTTAATAATTGTTTTAAACATTCTATTTATTTTATTATCTAATTCATGTTTTTTTATATATCTCCATATTTTTTTTTATAATTGACATTTTTTTTGCTCGTCTAATTCTATTGGTATTTTTTTGTTTTTTTTTTAATTTTTAAACAAGCGAGCTCTCTCGTGGTCTGTTAAACAAAATGTACCGTTCGGTTGTGCCATAACATGTGAGTAAAAAAACTATGGTCAATATAATACTTACAGTGGTAGTGATAGTGTAGTACAGCGATACTATAAAAAAATAAATTATAAATTATACTAGTATATAATAATAATTAACTTAAAAAAAAAAATTCGGTTTAAGATTAATTAAACAGACATAACTTAGTATAAACTACTGTATTCAATGCTGTGTAGGTTTAAATTAAGATATTGAAACTTGATAATTGAACTTACTAAGATCAAAGTAAACTACTAACTTATAATAATACTTAACTTTTAAAATTGGAGACACTATACTGTATTCAGCCTAATTAAATTAAACAGACATGGCTTGGTATAAACATGTTTTCTTTTTTTTCCAGTTCTATGTAAGTTTAAATAAATTAAACAGACATGACTCGGTGAAAAAAAAACCTATTTCCAGCACTATGTAAGTTTTAAATTTAATTAAGATATTGAACTTACTAAGATCAAAGTAAAAAAATAATTTAGGTGAATTAAACTACTAACTTATAATAATATTCAACTTTAAAATTGAGGCACTATACTGTATTCAACTTAATTAAATTAAGCAGACATGGCTTGGTATAAATATGTATTTCCAGTTCTGTGTAAGTTTAAATAAATCAAACAGACATGACTTGGTGTAAAAACGTATTTCCAGCGCTGTGTAAGCTTAAAATAAATTAAGATATTGTAGGTGAATTAAACTACTAACTTACAAATTGAGACACTACACTGTATTCAGCTTAATTAAATTAAACTAATGTTTCTAGTTCTACGTAAGTATAAATTAAAAACTTATTAAGATCAAAGTAAAAAAACAAAATGCATGTGATTTAAACTAAAGAACTATCATTTTATCTACTAATAAATATAGGTATAGTTTGAATGAGTTAGTTTACTAATATTGTACTTACCAAAAAAGAATAGATGACGATCAATGGATTTGAGTAAGTTTTTACTGTTGAAACGTTTGGACACAAACTGATAATAATGTACACGATTTCTTAGGGTTTTATACACAAATTTTAACCTCTACTAACCCCGCACTCAATTTACCTCCTAGCCGAATTAAGTGTGTTAAGGTTAATTGTTTAGAAAATAGGTTATACAGATGTGTGTACTTAACACATTCAACACCTATGTCAACACATGATTGTCATGAGTAATTATCGTAATTATCGTGTCTGGAGGTCATACTTTGTTTAATATACATCATATATATGTATATATATATATAGAAGGGAGATACTTTTTTTACTTATTAGGTATAAAACATACCTGAAACTGATATTAAAAAATCACTTCAGCTCCAGTCTTTCAGAAGTCAAGCCACACGAAGAACATAACAAAATGAGTACTTACATCTCTAGTGATGACAAATCAATTGTTTCTGTAAGTTATAATTTTTTTTAAATATTTTTATTTATTTACTAACAATTTTAAAAAAAATAATAATTTTAGGAAAGTCTATTAAGAAAAATAAAAAAATCGAGGAAAACAAAAACAGAGTGTAGCGAAGATGACTCATCCAATACGACATTTTTGAGTAAAAAAATGTCTTTATACGTCTATTTCAAATTTATTTCTAATATTCTATTTTTATAATATATTTTAGGAACAGCCGCCGAAGAAATCAAAAAAGATGGATACTGCTGTTAGCTCACAGAAAAAAAACTCAAAAAAAAAACCACAGTATATACTTGTTTTCAATTTATGTAAATTATTTAAAAGGTTGTTCCGTTTTAAGGACATGTTTTTTTTTAGTTTTCGAGCTTGTTGGAGAAAGCTGAAAAAGAAGCAATCCCAAACCGTCAGTTTTGTTACGATCGATCCATTTTAAAAGCCGATAGCGAATCACAACAAGCCAAATACGAAATTTCTATCGAAACGCCAAACGCTAAAAAATATATTGTTATTGAGCAGTTTGACATCGATAAAATATCAAAAGTTTCGCCATCACTAAGGTAAATTATTATATATTATTATGTTATTTCCATTTTCCTTTATTCTAATACATTTTTTTTCTAGATGGAAACACGTACAACATTCGGCTAAACTTTGTTTGACGGACACTTTAAAAAAGGATGCAAAAATACAACAACTCATCAAGCAGCTTTTTGATGAGGTGGCAGCTCGATTTATGTCCGACGAGACTAGAATTGTTAAGACTTATTCCGATAAATAGATATTTTATGTATTTTGTTATTTTTATGGTAAATATAATGTGGTGATAGTAATTGTTGTATTATTTATTATACACTCTAGTATAAATGGTTCAAAATAAAAAAAATTATTATATTCATAAAAAAAAACGTTTTTTAAATAGATATATATGTTTGTATTTTCAATTATATAAGCGTGTTAATAATGTTAAGAGGTATAAATAAGGTTTTTATAACCAAAAATCTATATTTCATCAGCGGTGGTTTTACATAATTTATTTTTGTTTCGCGATGAACAATTGGCGATGAGCGATGATTTCTACTGGTTTTTTTTTTTTTTTTGT
The DNA here is from genome assembly GCF_023614345.1 of Adelges cooleyi. Taxonomy (NCBI): domain Eukaryota; kingdom Metazoa; phylum Arthropoda; class Insecta; order Hemiptera; family Adelgidae; genus Adelges; species Adelges cooleyi. The sequence goes on from NW_026096368.1 coordinate 282,002, forward strand.
AAACACGTTCTGACATGAAATTTTGACGTTATAAAACTCGTATGAAGGTTATTGCCCTTCTCTTCAATTAAAATACAGCTATTAAAAGTTCCTGCATAATAAGATTTATTATCTGTGCATAATTAATCTGTAATTCATGGACGAAAAGCGCCGTCTCATCTGTTGTATAATACTGGAAATTAAAATTTGTTATGTAAGCCTGGATAAAGTCTATTCGACGACATTCGCTTGAGAAGTTATTTACATCATTTAATATAGACGTGTATATATCGGTGAAACACTTCTGATATAATGGTAGCTTGTTGAGCCTTTCTTTCAAGTGAGCTTGAATACATGGGTTTAACATTTGAAGTGTTAAAATGTTAATTCTTGTCAATTTCAATCGCTGATCCTCTCCATTACGTAAAATGATTGAATCGGTTTTCGGATTTGTTGTACAATAAAAATTCTCATTTATATGTAAACGTTTTGCGCTAACTGGTATAGTGTTTAAAATATTATTTAGAATCTGCAATTGCATAAGGCTTTGCCAATTTTGTTCAGAAAGACCTAATTTATCTCGACAGTTTTTATAGTCTAAATAAATCACAATTGATAATGTTTTATCTAAAATGAATCCAATCGTAATCGAACGTTTGGGGTCGATACAGAATGAATTCTTAGATAGGATATTACTCATTTTTTTAAATATTAGAAAAAATAGTAGCACAAGTTTAAACGTCTGCACTATATCACTTTAAGCACAGTACTCACAACTTTTAAAACAATGTGGGGGTATTTATAAATAATCCTCTCCTATCCCCTCCCTCTAGTATTACTTCTTCGTAAAGATTATAATGACTAAAACTAAAAAACAAAAAAAAAGGGTTTAAAAAAAATGCAAAAAGTAAGCATAGTCATGCGGTTGGATGAGGTGTTGTTTAGTTAAAAAACTTACCACCACTACCTGAAATTAAAGATTAGTTAAGATTTACCTGCTTTAAAAAACCCTACGCCTAACCCAACTGCATGACTATGCTTACGATATATTTTAGTAATTATACTAGTATTTAAGAACTATCAGGTGGATACAAATCAACTTTTTTTTTTTAGACTATAGAGGTGAATGTCTCTTTGGTCATAAGTGGGCTGTGAATGCCCATTGGTAAAAAGGTTGCTGTAAATGCCCTTATTACTACTACTAATGTTTAGTTAAATTTATCATTATAAACAAAAACTTGTTCAGAAATCCAATAAATGTAAATCTAAAAAATTATAAAAACAATTCTTACAAGGACAGTGTATGAAGTACTTCAATTTCTAATACTTAATACATTTTTAATTAACTTAATTTTAACTTTTAATTCGTTAATGTCCAGAATCGTTCATGTTAGTAGAATATAATATACATAAAATCCAAAATTATCATTTTAAGTGGCAGTCATCTATATTTAGAGAATTTAAGAATAAAAGTTGCTGTAATTTTTCCCCCTTCAACCTATTTCGTTTAGCAGTCGTTATGTTACCTGCTTTAGAAAATAATCTTTCCGATGGTACTGATGTGGCAACAAGTGATAAATATGGCTCAGCTTTTTTGGCTGTATGAGGATACATAATTCTATGTACCTTCTAAAATTGAAAAATATTTTCATTTAAGGGTATTGTAGGTTGATTTAAAAAATGTTTTAAATCTGTTGGCATACGCTCATTGTTGCTTTTTTTGACACCAATTCATTATGAAATGACCACAAATTATCAGCCTGTTTGGTATCATCATCACTAGAGTCTTTATTAAAACCACTAGAATTACTTTTTAAATCTAAAATTTTAAGGCGAATTGTACGCATTGCTTTAGAAACTGCTATTGGATTATTTGAATGTAATGTTTTAAATCTAGGGTCCAATAATGTGGCAATTGAAATAATTTGGATTTCCTCCATCCTACCAAACCGTCGCTGTAAATTGTCTAACAAGGCAGACTTTAACTCTACAACAGTAGGATAATTGACAACAATTTTTTCGCAGTTTTTAATAAGGCAATGAATCAAAGGAATAATTTTGCTACCAGTTATATCTGGTTTCTTTCCAGACCACATCTCTGCAGGAGTGCAATTCAATAATAATTCTGTTGGTGAACGGTTGATTAAATAAGCTGCAGTTAAGACAGCTTCAGTCCAATATTCTTTTGGCAATTTACTGTCAGCAAGCATAGCTCTTGCTCACTCAACTATTGTTCTGTTAATTCTTTCTGCATGTGCGTTCATCTCTGGTGTGTATGGAACTGTATAATCCATGGATATTCCTCTATTTTTGCAATAATTTTTAAATAAATTCGAATTAAATTCACCTCCATTACCACAACGGAGCTTAGTTATTTTTAAATTGAATTTATTAGTAACTAGTGCTTCATACTCCTTGAATTTTTCAAAAACCTCATTTTTTTTTCAGTAACGACATACACCATTAAAAAATGAGTATAGTCATCTAAAAAGGTTCAAAATATTTCTTCTTGTTCCATGAAAGTGGCGTTACTGGACCACATAAGTCGCTATGGACCAACTCTAATGGTCGTTTAGCTTTAGTATGTTTTCCATTATATGGTCCTCTAGACTGCTTGCCAAATATAAAAGATTCACATTTATTTAAATCACAAGTAGATTTACTTAAAGTCATTCCACTAACCATGTTTTGAAGTTTACTTAAATAATTGTTGCTTAAATGACCATATCGCCGATGCCATAATTTGAAATTCTCTTCATTTGACAAGTTTGCTTCATGATTACTATCTAAACAAAATATCATTTCGTAAAGTGAACCATTTGATTTCCAGCAAGCTTATGATAGCATTATTAGAGACCGGCTATGGTCAGCACTTATACATTTCGGAATACCAAAGAAGTTGGTTAAGTTAATAAAGTGCTGCAATTCTGACACGCTTTGCAAAGTGCGTTTTCTTGGAGAAACATCGAAGGAGTTTGAGGTCAGATGTGGATTGAAACAAGGGGACGCGCTATCTCCCGCTCTCTTCAATCTAGCACTTGAAAAAGTCGTAAGAGATATGCAGGAAGACCGAGAAATGGAAGTACTGGGGCGCTCAACTCTCTTAGCATATGCGGATGACATTGTGTTATTTGGAGAATCGAAAACGGAATTAGAAGGGACAGTACGAAAGCTCATACTGACAAGTAAAAAGATGGGCCTTAAAATAAATGAAAATAAAACTAAGTATATGCTAATGAGTAGACGACCTACTCCGTTACAAAATGTGAGCATTGATCATTTCTCTTTTGAGCAAGTCGAAAATTTTAAGTACTTAGGCGCTAATATAAATCATAAAAATAATATGCATAACGAGATTAAGTACAGGATAAGTGCAGCAAACCGAGGATACCATGCAATGAGAAAAATGTTCACATCGAAACTGCTATCTAGAGACACAAAGAAAAAACTATACATTGCTGACTTAAACAGTCTGTTTAATACAGCCAATTTAAAAGATTTTCTAAGGTCGAAAAGGTTAGAGTGGGCTGGCCATGTTTGGCGTGCAGAAGGTGGACTGATAAGACAGGTACTCATCAACAAACCAAATAAAAAACGACCTGTAGGAAGGCCAAGACAACGGTGGTTGGACCGAGTTAAGGACGACCTGAAGAGATTACGCAGAGGATCGAGAAGTTTGGAGAGCTTTGGTAGAAGCTGCGAAGCGCCTAAATGGCGCGTAAAGCAAAAAAAAAAAAAAAGTGAACCACTACGTGTACCAACTGCAATTATCTTTGAATTTTTAAGAATCTGTGCTTGTGTCCATCAAATAATGAGATTTTAAGACCACTCCTTTCTACTTTTCCAGCAGATAAAAGATTTTTTCTCAGATTTTTAACATATAATACATTTTCAATTATACAATGTGTCATCTTACCATTTATGTATTGAGATACATTTACTTGACCTCTTCTATAACCATAAAGATTTTCACCATCTTTCGCAACACCAATAACAACTGGGTTTTCAAGTTTCTCAGAAAAGGAAAAATATTTTTTATTATTTATAAGATGATCCGATGAACCAGAATCTAAATACCAGGTCACATTAGATTCAAATTTATCAGCAGTTTGCTTAGAAAAAGCATGAAATACAACACTTTTATCACATTCATCGCTATCTGAATTATTCTTAAATGAAAAATTTACTTGCTTAGATCATTTTTCTTTTGAAATACGTTTTTTACAACATTTAACTTTATGTCCAGGGAGTCCACAAAAATGACACTTGTCCTTAAATGTGTTCAATGCATTGCTATTTTTATTTTCACTACTGCTAGTATTAGCTCTGTCAGATCTTTTGATTTGTTCATCTAACAGTCTTCCTTTAACAAATTCCATAGTTAACTTTTCAGCTCCCAGTGTTTCAATAGCCGTCACTGCAACATTAAAACTCTCAGGAAGTGTCAACAACAGTATACACGCTAACATGTCTTCTTCCAACTTGGCTCCTGAACATTTTACTTGTCTAACTAACTCATCAAATTTCATTAAGTGAGTCTCCATTTGATTATCTTCATCATACTTCATTGTTAGATGTCTTCGTAATAAGTACAAACGACTAGAAACACCTTTCCTTTCAAACCCGTTAATAAGACTATCTCAAATCTCTTTTGCAGTACTAGCCTCACGAATATATTCAAGATGAGAATCAGCAATGCATTGAACCAAAATATATTTTGCCTTACGGTCATTTTTGTTGAATTCTAATATTTTCTTTGGTCTTCAGTTAAATCTACTGTTTCATACAAACAGTCACTAACCTCATGTTCTGCTAGAAGAATTTTTAACCTAAATTTCCAACTATCGAATCCTGTTCCATCAAATGGTTTGACACCTCTTTTTTCTTCCAATTTGAACAATTTTTCACAAAAAAAACAACTATTAAGTATTTAGGATTACTCTGGGCCCATAACCTATTAACTTTATTTATTAAAACAATATTAGAGTTAATTACTAAAGTGTATTTTATTACATGTTACTGAAGGTAGATGTTAACAAAAATACAATCACATATATTGGTAACGCTAAAAACAATATTGTATTGTTCAAATCTGATTGTCTACTAGTAATAATATTTTAACTTAAGTATAAAATGTAATATTTTTAATTTTAGGAAATTTTATTATATTGGTCTACATAATAGATTTTTCACATTTAAATATTTATATTTATTGAGATTTTAAACTAAACATTTTCTTTTCTTAAAATTAAAACACATTAAAAAAATAAAAATATTATCTAAAATATATATATATATAATATTTATTAAATAATTTAAAAATATTAAATATTTTAATCTCAAAAATACAATTTATTTTATATTTAAAGAAAACTAAAGCAAAATTGAAATGCCCAGAAAACGATTAGCATTTACCTCCCACTCAAAAAGAAGTCAACGCAGACGGCTACAAAATGAAAATTCTGATGGTAACTTGGAAAAATGTTCAGCAGTTAAAATTCATCCCTCGGCATCTGAAAATGATATTAGTACAATATCAGCTGGCAATTATAGTATTCCTTCTACATCTGGTAATTGTGATATCAGTATTGCATCCAATCATTCTTTAGACCATTCTATTGATAAATTATCATCTGATGAATACGAGCTAGCACATCCACTCTCGAGTAGCAACGAATCTTTGAGCTCCAATGGTTATATTACTGACTATTTAAAATCAAACGAATCTAGTACCAATATTGAAAAATATACAGAAAGATCTGTCAAAAAAGAGTCGAATACAGAAGTAAAACATTGTATTCGTCAAAGGGCTATGAAACACAATATTACACATAATGCCTTATCTGAACTATTATCTGGTTTAAAAATACAGTTGAAAGTTTAGCATATATGCCATGTGATGCTAGAACATTGTTAAAGTCCTCTTCAGTTGTATTTAATAAGAGAGTTTGTGTACCAGAAAATTATATTCATATTGGTTTGGCAAAACAATTAAAACTAATTTTGGATTATTCAAAAAAACCTATAAATAGTTTTAAACTAATATTCAATATCGATGGCTTACCTTTATTTAAAAGTTCATCCTGCCAAGTTATTCCCATTTTATTTTCAGTAATATCAGATTTAACAGATATACAAAGTAAAGTATTTCCTGTAGGTTTTTACTGTGGGCATGGAAAGCCTGATAACATATCCAACTTTTTAGAAGAGTTTGTCGAAGAAATAAAATACCTAACAGAAAACGGAATAACAAGTATTAATTTAAAATAAGTATATCAGTTGAAATTGTATGTTTTTGTTGTGATAGTCCTGCAAAAAGTGATATACTAGGTACCAAAGGTCATGGAGGCTATTTTTCATGTACTAAGTGTACTGTGTAAAAGGTACAACAAGTGATGGACGTCGAATTTTCACTGAGTTGAATTGTCAACTCAGAACAAATGAAGATTTTCTTTGTTGGAAAGACGTGGAATTTCGTAGAAAAGATACTCCACTCATAAGAATACCCGGTTTAGATTTTATAAATGCGTTTGTACTAGATTACATGCATTTGGTCCTCCTTGGTGTTACCCGGACTATGATTTTAATGTGGTATAATGGCAATATACCTCATAAATTGTCCAGACAATTATGTCAAAGAAAAAATTCCTTGTGGACACATGGATGAAAGGAGACATTGCTGACTCGAAATTCAGTCGAGCACAGAGAGACCAGTTTTCAGTTTATTTATTGCAATTTAAAAGTCAGGACACCGAAGAGTTTCAACGTTCTACTGCATCACTGACAAATGTTGTTAAGTGGAAAGCCATTCAGTTCCGATTTTTAGCTGCTTATGCAGCAACAATAATTTTAAAAAAATGTTTAAAAAAAAATTATTTTAAAAATTGTGTGTTATTATTTCACATAGCTATGCGGGTTTTAGGTTCTAGAGAAACGGCTTTTGTTTGGAATCCTCAAGCTAAATCGCTACTGAAAACATGTGTTCTTCTAAGTGAAGAATTGTATGGAAAAAAAATCAAGTCCTTAATGTTCATCACAGCCTTGTTCACGTTGCTGACGATGTTATGAATATGGGATGTACCTTGAGTGAGATTACTGCATTTCCCTTCGAGAGTGAATTGCATAAAATTCAAAGCCTATTAAGAACTGGATATCGCCCAGTACAACAAATTTGTCGTCGATAACATGAGCTTTATTTCATGGAAAGAAAAAAAAACAAATTTTCCGCCAAAACTTGAAATACTAAAAAAATTAAAACCTAAAAAATTTAACAAGATTATAGTGAAAAAATTGAAGTACAATGGTGCAATTTTCAGATCTATATCTCCGAATAAAATTGTGCTATTGATAAAAAATATTATAGAAATTGATGAAATCTATATGGCAAATGGTGATGATCAGTTATACATTTCTGGACAATCAATGTATATTAAAAAACCAATGATTACTTATCCTTGTGATTCGAGTACTTTATCCGGGAGGTGTGGTCTGCTTGATCCCGGATGGGTGACCACCCGGGATTTTTAGCGGCGACCTACACTATCAACCCCAGATGCATGGCTGAAATGCCATGCACCCCGGCGACCGAACTGGCATAAAGTTAGCCATAGCCATTCCCGGTCAATACGCCATATGCATATTTTTTTTTTTAAGTACTTTATCAATTTGGAAGATAACCAAGACAAGAAGAAATCATCACGAAGTCAAACTCGAAACTGTGCTTCATAAAATGGTTCTTTTGGACATTAGTACTGAAGAAAAAGAAGCAATTCATGCAATGCCTCTTCTTCATACTTAAAATAATAATAAAATAAATAAAATAATGATTTAAAATTGTTTTAAGTGTTTATCTTTCGGAAATATAAATAAATTAATGTAAATAATTAAATAAAAATTACAAATTTTATACTGCATTGTATTGTACCGTATTGTAAATAAATGTTTTTTTTATTGACTAAATAAATGTTATTTGATTCAGTTATAATTAATTTAATATTTTAGTTTTGTTTTCTTAACTATATACTTTATTGTGTTTCTCTTTTTACCATAAATTGGGAAGCAATTAACTGCATTAGCTATTTAAATAGTGCTTTCCTAATTACTTTACGTGGAAGGACTTTGAAATATATAAACAAAATATATCGGAATATGGTATACATATATAAATATATAAAAAATAATTATTTATATATTTAACCAAAAAATAAAGGGCATAAATGGAATATGTGTCAACTAAAGCAATTAGAAATAAGAGAACTGTTCGAAAAGAAAAGCAAAGAAAAACTTATAACCAAGAGTAAGCCGAGGATAGATGATTGTAATAATATAGAACATGGATGGCGTCGCACAAAAGAATCTATTGTCCAGTCTGCAGAAGAAATATTAACTAAGAAGAAACCAGCATCGAAATGCGAATGGATAACAATGGAAATAGTTCAAGATATAGAAAGAAGAAGATTGCTTAAAAACAAAACAGATGAAGAAAGTAAAAGACATTAAGAAATAAAATAAACCGCGAATCAAAAAAAGCCAAAGAGATGTGGATCGAAAAGAATTGTGAAGAAATAGAAAATATGATGAAATACAACTAACAGGGCAAGGCATATAAACTCATCAAACGATACTTCAGTGAAAAAAAGTCACAATGCAGGCACGTAAAGGATAAAGAGGGGAATTTACTTATAGACGAGATAGCGATAGCGAATAGATGGAATAAATACGTAGAAGAACTATATGGAGAAGAAGAAAACACCGACTTACTTGTTGAAAACCCAACTGACGGTGACTTTGTCACCATGTTTCAAATGCAGATACAGGAATTCTAAAATCAGAATTTGAAGACGCACTTTAAACAATGAATAAAAACAAAGCACCAGCCCCAGACGAATTAAATACAGAACTCCTACAATAGTCAGGAGATGAAATAAAGAACGCTCTGTACGAAATGTTATGTCAAAAATATGAGACTGGGAAAATTCCGAGAGATTTTGGATGTAGTAGATTAGTTATCCTACCAAAAAAACCTAAAGCCAACCAGTGCGGACATTTTAGGACCTTAAGCTTCATATCACATACAGCTAAATTACTAACAATAATTATAAGCAAAAGGATAAGTAAGAGGATAGAAGCTAGGATAGCGAACGATCAATATGGTTTCTGGAAAAACAAAGGAACCAGAGAGGCTATTTTAGGTCTGAGAGTAATACACGAAAAGCAAATTGAGAGACAAAAAATCACTTATATGGCCTTTGTGGACCTAGAAAAAGCGTTCGATAGCATAAATTGGACAAGTCTCTTTAAAATTTTGGAAGAAACAGAGATAGATTTTAAAGACAGACGTATTCTCTATAAGATTTATGAAGAACAAGAAACCATTATTAATATTAATTCAACAACAGCGACTGCCAGAATCCAAAAATGTGTGAGACAAGGGTGCCCACTTTCACCTGCATTGTTCCTGTAAGATGTCCGTGTTTTAACCATCATTTGAATCTAAAATTCTAGAATCTAGAATTTCTAAGGGCTGTCAAATTCAGTCCACCCGGAATAGTTTTGGACAAATTAACGGAAATTATTCTATTCTATTATTCTAATTATAGTGAAACTAAGTGAGTTGAGAAGCGGCATACAGCAATGACCGGTAATTTTTGACTGGAATTTCATAATTTATGGATTCTCTTTGTAAAATAAGCAATTGGAATCATCGAGACCCATCTAGTAAAGCCAAGGTTTTATTAAATTCAATAGACTGCGAATTCGTCATCATTCTTTACTACGTTGCTTCACATATATTTTCACATTATTGTTGATAAACAGTCTGCAGTTAACTGCATGAATAAAACTATTGAACTATTTAAATAAATATTTATATTAGACGGCAAAACAGAGTTTGAAGATTTATATTTTAAGGCTGTGGAAAATATAGAGATATTAGAGATAACTGTAAAAAAGCCAAGAATAATATCAATACACCATCATCACAGACAGAATCCAGAGATTAACAATGTAGAAGACTATTTCCGTGTAACACATTATACATTCCGTTTTGATATTTTTTGATATGAAATCCAGATTTATAGAAGAAACATTGGGCGTGTATAATATTGTGGAATATTTGTGCCAAAAATATTAATTTCTAAAATACAAGAAAACACAATACAAATATTGGAATCAGTTTAATGTATATACATGGATTAAATGACATATTTACGAATAGAGAAACGTTTATTGCAAAGTTGCAAGGGAAAATTATTTGATGGAAAGATCATTGGAATAAAGAAAAAAATGATATTCCTGATACAGCTCTAAAATCATTAAAACATTGTGATAAAGATATGTTTCCAACAATACATTTACTTTTAAAGATTTTAGCTGGTTTTACAGCTGTTAGTATAGCTTCGGCAGAGAGAAGTTTTTTCGCTGTTAAAATAATAAAAACTTGGCTACGATGCCACATGCTACAAGAACGACTCTACAGATTGGCGATAATTCAGTGTCACCGGGATCGACACGTGGACATAAATGAGGTGATAGATATTTTTTGAACAGATAATAGAAAAAAAGATTTTATAATTTATAATATTTTATTCATTTGTGTATGTATTTTATAATCAACTGTTTTCTTTGTTTTAATGTTTCATATATTTAAATGTAAGTAGATTAGATACCTAGTTCAAAATTTTAAATTTAAAACCAAGTTAAAATGTTTTAATATGGTTTAGTAGGTATTGATTTCAATCTTAATTAAGTTTTTAATTCAAAGTTAAAAGTAGGTGTATTCTAAAACAATAAAACCCTTCACTTTCACCAGTATGACTGATTTCTGTACACAACAAATTTTCATGACGACTAATAATAAGACAATTCCTAATATGCCTAGCTATTTTTATTCATTTATATATATATAAATATGTGTATATAAATGTCTTGATGATTTTTTATTTTTGATGGTATACTGTTTTGACATTTTCATGTCTTAGCACTGGCACACAACCGTACAAAAATACAACATTTTATAACAATAAATAGTAAACTTTGTTTTAAAGCGATGTTAATACCAACATGGGACATATATAATTGAAACATAGACATCTGGGTATCCACCTAGACAAAAACTTAACTGGTCCTATCATATAAAACTAAAACTTCAGGCTCCATCAACTCAGACAACTACTAAAATCAAAACTACCCCTTAATACAAAAGTCCTCATTTATAAGCAATTAATTCGGCCTTCTATGACTTACGGCATCCAGTTATGGGGCGCAGCAAAAAAGTCAAATATCCAAACCCTTCAGTCCTTTCAATCAATATCTCTTCGCCTCATTACTAATGCCCCATGGTATGTTAGCAACCGAACTCTACATAACGACTTAAAAATTCCAACAATACCTTATCTAGCTACCCAATTCTATAAAAACTTCCACAACGACACCTTCAATCATCAAAATCCACTAATATCTAAATTATCTTCCTTCACTCTTCATGACAACCCACCACGCCGCCTTAAGCGTAAATGGCCCAGTCACATCACACACTAGTTTAATAAAACATTAACTTACACATCTGAAGTAGTGTTGAATCAAGTCGTCCAGCGTTGTAAATAAATTAGCCCTAAATTTTTCTTATTGTATATATTAATACAGTTTGTAAATATTACAAAAGTTGTAATAATTTCTGTGACTGACCCGTCCCCGTCGGGCAATTTTTTGTTAAAATTAATATTTAAATATGTTTAAACATTGATCTTTAATTAAAACGTTGGCATACCTGGTTGAACATTTTAAAATTGTTAACTGCTAACGATTTACGAAAAAATGTTTACATCTTGATGATCTAGAATCTAGGGATGTGACCTCGAGTCGAAAAAATCGATTTTTTTCATTTCAAGATAAATCGATTTTTGAAGAAATAATCGATTTTTGTACATATTTTGATTTTTCATACGAAAAAATGCCTATTCGATGTATTGATGAAATTGAAATATAATATAAACAATTGATTCATATTGATATACAAATTTTCAGTACTCTTAAATATTTTATTAACGTAATAATAGCACAAAACTAAAATACAAAACAAATAATTCTCTATACTTCAAGTTTAGACAATAAAAAAAAACTAACAAGAATTATTATTGTCACAAATGTTTAGTATCTTTCAAAATGTGACTTAAAAAAAATAAAATGAACTGATGAGTATTAAAAATAAATAAAACGAAAATCATTTGGCTTTAATATTATAAAAAAAACAATAAGTCTTTACTTAAACTTTAAGTTTAAATAATGAAAAAACTAAAATAAATAATTGCCAAAAATGTTGAGTATCACTTAACATTTGACTAGAATCGAAGTAAAATAAACCGATTTGTTTAAGTAGTAAATATAAAGATAATTGTTGGGTATCAAAATTAAAAAAGAAAAGAAAGATTTCTTTAAACTTTAAATCTAAATATGTAAAAAAAGTAAAAGAAATTATTGCCACAAATCTTCACTTAAGGAATTTAAAAATAATAATTTTGGTAATCGCCTTCCTAAAATACGGTTTCGAGTTTTTCTAACAATATTCTCTGCTTTGGAAAATAACCTCTCAGCTGGTGCAGAAGTGGACATGACCGAAAGGTGTTTCAGAGCCAAGTCAGTTATCTTCGGGAAGGTTCCTTCAGAGCTTCTCCATACATCGAGAGGGTTGTGATGCTTGGTGATATAAATATCAAAAAGTATCGAGTTGTTTAAGTTGAAACCAATTCAGGAAGATGGATTTGTAAATAATTTAAGACTTTTTAAAATTATAAGTTTAAATTTATTGTACAGTAAAAATGCGTAGACAAACTGCTATATAGATGTATTTAGCTTGAGTGTAATAATTCGTCTGGTATAGGCTTAGATCCTACTCCTATTTATATGGTTATGCTAATCTGTGTAATGTGTTGTTGTGTTGACTTGATGGGCGGACGCTACAGCGGACGCACATCGTATGATTATTTTAATTGGTATTATTTTGGCAATCTAATATTATAAAATGGCAATAACATGTTTTTCCCAAATAGCTTATCAGAGCAGAACGGACGAAAGTAGTTTTGATATATATATATTTGTAATATAATTTAATCACTACGCCAGATAATCATGCAGGTGCGCTCTGTAATGACCATTAGTCATCTTTCGTATAAGTATGCCAATGCATGACTCAGAGTGCTATTATAATATGAGTAATAATATGCTTAGTGTAGTTGTGTGTTTTGTGTAAATGGTGTGTAGCGGTTAACTGAAGGTTAGGTTCATAACAGGGTCTACTTTGAGATTTGATAACGGTGCCGCAATATATAAGTCTAGTTCTGTATTTTTGGTCATTGACGTGTTAGCTGCCATTATTTTTTCATGGTGTACCTGCCATATATCTTGTCCGTCGACGGCTACTTCTGTTGAAATAGATGATTGAGGGTGGGTCACTGCTAGAATATCATCATTTCTAGTGTTCAAACTTAAACAACGGTTGCTATAATTGATTGTTTTTGATAAAGATAATGGCTCGTCTAAATGAATTTTTTTGAATCTAGGATCCAAAAACGTTGCGACAGAGAAAAGGTGAACTTTTTGGATGTTTTCAAATCTTTTACTTAATTCCGTTTGCAGTAAAGACTTTAATTGGTTTGCCAAATCACTCGTTATTGTTATTGCGCCCAAGAGAGATCTTAATACTTGATTATAGGTATGGCTTTGCTAGCTGTCACATATTTTTCTGCGCTCATTTCTTCTGTAACATTATGAAAAGGCTTTAAAACTTTTCCAATTTCTTTCAGCACAACAATTTCGTTTGCTTGAAGCATTTGAGGTGCATTCGGATGATTTATCAAAATAGATCCTATTGTGCTGCTCATCAACACAAAACGTTCAATCATTAATAATTGTGAGTTCCATCTTGTGGATACGTCTCCTAACAACTGTTTTAAATTTCCTTCGGGAACACTATGTTGTATTTGCATTTGTCGCAATTCTTCGGCACCTACACCACTTTGGTGAAACCATGTCACGATTTTTCAGACTCTGTCCAAAAAAAGTTTAACATCAGAGGAATTAACAGAATTTTCGACCACCAAATTCAGTGTATGAGCTAAGCATCGAATATGTTTTGCTCGGCCAAAAGTAATTTTAATAGCTTTAACAATATTGCTGCCGTTATCAGTAGTAACACTTACAATTTTTTTCTTGACTTAAACCCCAATCTTCACACACTTTAAGAATCATCTCAGATAAATATTCTCCTGTATGGTTATCATGAAGCGGTTCACATGCGATGTTCATTGACTTCATTTCAAAGTTTTCTATAAAGTGCACTGTCACACCTAAAAAACTTCTTAACTGCATATCCTTCCATTCATCTATTGTGAGACAGACGTTATTAACAGATCGTAATTTTTGGGTGATAAGGGTTTTTTTTTCTTCATATTCAGTATCTATTAGATCTGTGATAGTTTTACGACACGGAACCTTGTACAAAGGAGCTACAGTCTTCATTAATTTTTTGAATCCTACTCCTTCTACCATACTGTAGGGAAGACTGTCCCGGCATATCATTTCTGCGATGCTTCGAGTTATTTGTTTATTTTTATCACCATCTGAAGAGTATGCTGAAATTCTTGAAAAAGCAGCTCCAATGCTTGATCTAGCACGTTTTGGCGTTGAACACGAGGCCTCAATTTCAGTAGATGAGGATAGCACCAATGCATCATTGTGCCTCGATTTGGTAATGTCCCGAATGTCAACTTCATGGGAAATCTGCAGCAATAAAATTCAAAATTTTTTTATTACCTTATGAAAATTATCATCTGCAATAATTTTTTTTGAAATAAGTGATAACTGAGAGAAATTTGATAACATGCATTCTTATAATTCGAATCAAATGAAGAGTGTCATAATTATAAATGCGTTATTAACCTCTAAAATAATAAAGTGTACTAGAATAAGCAATGGAGTACGAAATTTTTTTATGTGACTTAAGATAAGACCTACCTGGTTTATATTCCACACAGTCGAACCAAACTCTAATCCAGAACGCACGAGAGCAGTATAAAGTGTTGTCAAACAGTCTGGATTTTTAAACTCGTTACAATTCCTTTTAATAAAGCCTAAATTTCTAAAAGCTTTAGAACAAACTGACTCAATATGATTGTTAAAAGTTAGGTTAGAAGATAGTATAATACCCAAATATTTTATATTTTTGACAACTTCTAACTCTTCGTTGTCTATAACATATCTGTTAGCTAAAGGATTACAAGTATGGTAAAACGATATTTGCTTACACTTACTAGCATTAACTTTTAATCCATTCTTAACACACCATTCCATAAATCTATCCAGGTCTTTTTGCAGTTTATGACAATCGTCCATAGATTTAACTACTTTAAACAAATTTAAATCGTCCGCAAACATTAAAAATTTACTATGTTTGAAAACAGTCACTAAATCATTAACAAATACTAAAAAAAGAACAGGGGATAAATGACCTCCTTGTGGTAAACCGGAGCTGACAGATATAGGATCAGATAACTCATTACATATTTTAACTAATTGAGTTCGGTTGGTTAAGTACGAGGTTATCCATTTTACTATTTTACCACTGATCGCTATACTACTTAACTTGTTAATCAACAATTTATGATCAACTGTATCAAAGGCTTTCCTTATATCGGTATAAATAGCATAAATTTAAAAACTCTTTGATACGTTGTCAACTAAATACTGGAAGAATAATATCTAATTGGTTTCTATAGATTTGTTTTTCCTAAAGCCATGTTGTTCTTCAATTAAATTTAGCTTCAGCGTAGAAGTTAATACTGGTTCAACCATTCAAAATAATTATATTTAAACATATTTTGCATAAATGTTTCTGCATATTTATTTATTTACATATTTTTTATTTATCAAAAGCAAAAAGTTTACATATACCTAATACAGCTTATAACTAAAAACTACTTTTTGATTATTTCAAACCCAATAAGCATTGCTTGTGGTGGGGCAAAAGAGTTACAAGAGAAATGTTAACTAGACAAAAAATCGAGTTTTAAACTTATAAACTGCAGGGAAAAAAATATATAACTAAGATGTTATCAAGTACAAAATAAAAACATAAACTTTCAAATTATCCATAACAATACAACATAATTACTTAAACATACACTAACATTATATTAGTTCATTTAATAACCAAACATTAATACTTTTCTTGACGTACATAATATTATTTTTCAACCCTTTACAATTAACTATACTTTTTTTTAAATCCAATGGTAGCGAGTTGTAAAAAATTGGACCTAGGTAATCTACAAATTTCTTTATTTGTGTATCGTACAGTAGTGATATATTCTATAAAATCTCTTTTTTTAACTTGTTTAAATAAAGTATGAGTGTTTGAGACCAATAAAATAGCAGATAACTTATATAGATCCCTAACTGGCAGTACTTTAAAAGTGATGACGTAGATCCAATTAATTTTTTTTATTCATACGTATTCTAATAGTTAGATTCTGTTGCACTAATAGTGGTTTTATTGCATTATCAAAAACTAGGAACCATTTTTTATTCCCTTTATACCAAAACTAGGTAGAATATTTATTAAAATTTTGTGGTCCTACAGTGTCGAACGCTTTTGCTAGATTAGATCAAGAAATATTGCTATAACTTTTTTACTATTATCTAAATTTTCGTATATGAATTTCGTTGTTGAATATAAGGCATTTGTTGTACCTCTGCCTGGACGAAAACCATATTGATTATTGGATAATAGATTATTTGATTCCAAGTAAGAAATAAGTCTAGATTTAATTAATTTATCAAAGATTATTGAAAAATTGCATAGCATGGAAATAGGTCTGTAGTTTGAAACACAAACTTTATCACCTAATTTATATAGTGGTTTGGCGAACGATTCTCAGCATAAATGGCACACTAAGTATATTGAGTATACTCACTTTAACTTGGTTACTTTACGAAAACACGATTAGAATAATTAAAAATATTATTATAATTTTGATGCCTGCCCAACTGGGATAATTCGCAAAGACTTTTGAACTGGAAGACTACAACATAAATAAATAAGTTAAACACTAGTATTCCAAAAATGTTGTCATAATTAGTACAATATTTTAAACGTGTGAAGGCATGTACATATTTTAATACATATACCTAGTAGTGAAATTGGAGAATTTTCAATTTTTAGAACTTCATAGTTCACATTAATATTACGCCTTTCATACCTATACAGTTATAAAAAAAAAATATATATACAATATATTTTTACAGTACACAGGCCTCGGTGGTTATCTGGTTATCAGTCGACAGCGCTTAACAATGTTATCACTTATCATTATTATTCGAGATTACAACCGCGCACCGACTCGAACGTGTTGTTGTCCGTTTCGTTAGTATAATTTTCAAGAATCATAATGCCTTTTTACTCAAAACGTCAGTTGAAGACGCGTACCTGTTAAATAATTAAACTTTGCGGTTGTATTCGAAATCCCGTTGTATATATTATGGTTTTCAAAGCTGTATGCAAAAACAAGAAAAAAAAATGCCTATAATATTATTTTTTTATAATTTGTTGTGCACACGGCAAGATGGCCGGCGACTTCGAATGAATTTCGACTGTACACTCGTTTCGTGTGTCGAGTATGTATTGTAGATTTCAATTTGATTGGATTTGTTTCCTGTGACCGGTTTCTTAGTGAATGTTTTTTTTCAAATTTTAACATTTGCCGAAGACGGAAATTCAATGGACAATTTTATTGCTTTCTGTGTACCCGACTACGTGCGAATATAAATACTTCGGCGGTTAGGTTATGCAGCGCCCATTTTCTCAATGGAATAAAACAAAATAATAAAATGGATATACTACTAGATTTAAGAATAAACAGCCACTGAGGAAATGGCCAAAGGCCATAGATTATACGTTTCATATTTCCCATGTCAATGTTTCCATTCTGATTTCATTTATTCTGTGTTCATACTGTATTTGATGCGAAACGAAATCTCGGTATAAAAAAAAAATCCGTTGTATAATAGGTATAATGTTAATACCTTTTTAATTGATAGTGAAAAAATACGTTTCACACATATATCTATATTCGTTTTCCAACATTTGATATGTAGGTACATGTTATAAAATGTCTCTAATGGTAATAAATTTACGTTTCAATAAAATAAATAATATGCCATTAGCATATAAATAATAAGAAAAAATAAACAACTACGTTGTTTAAAGGTTTTTATTGAATTTAATGTACCGTATTGTTGGCGAGTCTGAATGAACGGTTTAAGGTTGCGTTCACACACGCTAAAATGATAGTAGTCGTTCCCTGGTTTCGGCATCATTAAATGATGCATAAAATAACATTTGATTTAGTAAAAAGTCGGTTTATTATGATTTAATATTATTACATAAAATAATTAGGCTAACAATGCTGCTATAAACATAACCGTGTACAATGGTTAAAAATTTGACTTGAGTGACTAATTTATGTGCTACACAGTAAATCTGGCTGGACGATAACCTTGAGTTCTAATAATACTTATGCAGATATACCGGTGGTTGTATACACCAGCCTTTGGTTTCCTTTTAACGTAGAACTTTTCTAACAGTGCCGATGTTGTATGTTATTAATAATTTCACTTGACTGACTTTGTCCACTAACGTAAACTATATTGCTTTTATGGTAGTACATGTTTTAAGCGTTACTTAAAAACCAAAAACCATAGAAAATGTATGCGTAATCTAACATTTGTTGTTAACGTAAAAAAAAAATATGAAATTTAGAACAGATGTTTGGAAATTAAAAATGACACCATAATTATATGCATATTAAGTTTGAATAGGTACTAATAATAATAATAAAAAAATAAGTGAAATTTGAAAGCTGTAAAGAATAAGTTTTTCTGTTTTTTGCTTATTATAACATAAGTAACGTACTGATTTATAATGATGGATAATATTAAATATGATTTAAAAATTATAATAATTTAGAAAATGATGTCGTGTCGAGAGTGTGTAACTTGTTAGGAGTAGCGCTGTCGGATAAAGGTTGAGCAAATAAAAAAAAATTAAAATTGTCTTCAAAATAAGGTAGCAACGTTTTCTGGTGATATGATGCAAGAGGTATGCTATAATCGTGTAAGGATTACGCGCTATATAAGATGATTGCCGACTTTTTCCATTATTTTACTAAGCTTGGTCCCAACACGAATTGTTAAAGGACAAGCATAATCTACTCCAGTACTAAAAAATGCTGGTGCTGGTTGTGTTCGAACTGTTGGAAGTGAACCCATTATTGATGTGCGGTTGCCCTTTTCCATCTATGAAATTTTATGCATTTAAAGATTACTTGTCGTAAGCCAATAATGCAATATTTTTCATGCAGTGATGCGCTAGTTTGTTGTGCACCAGCGTGAAGCAGCCCTTCGTGTTCATGCTTGATAATTAAATGGACAAAATGGCTCTGTTCGTCCAAAATAATTGGATGACGTGTCGCTTCATCTATATCCGCCTGCTGGAGTCTTCCGCTCACTCGCAAAATACCGTTAATGTCTAGGTGTGGTACGAGTGACTTCAAACGACTGCTATTCCTCACATATAATAATAAGTTTATTTTTCCAATATAAAATTTTCGGTACAACAAAAAAGTAATATAGTACAAAATAAGAATAAATTATAATGCTAAATGCTAAGAAGTGAGTTTCTTATAACATTATAATATATAAACGAAATGACTTAAAATTTAATAAACAACATATAGTCTTATTAAAAAGAAAAGAAAAGGAAAATTTTATAAATCATAATTAAGTGTAACATAATCAAACTGGTTAAGTTTACTATATAATTTTAAAGAGTTAATATTATTGAAGTTAAAAAGATTTAAATTTAATTTTTTTTTTTTTTAACATTTATTATTAAAATATACACGATCTGTAATTATTATTTTTTTTTTACAATAAGCGTATGTGATGGAGGAGACATGGCTTGAGGCAGGAGAGGAGAAGCCACCCATTGGAGGCACTTCAGGGCAGGAAAATTTAATTTATGACACAACAATGTACATTTGTAAATAGGACTCTGAGAGGAGTCTTATAGCATTTAATAGAATTAAGATTAGAATGATATTTATTTCTAGTATTATAATTATGCTCTATGGTATTTTTGCTTGATGATACGGTTTTTTTTCAATCCGTAGATTGGTTGAATGATGAAATTCTTCTCTTTGTCCTCTCTTTTGACGACCTTGTATTGGCAGTCCCCACCCGGAGATCCGAATGGGGGACTCTTTACCTCTACAATCATCATTATCCTCAGGAAAGTTAATGCAGTATTTCCTCTTGCTTTCTGCATCGCAGTTGGTGAGCCATTACTTGAATTATCTTCAAGCTGCCTCCACCATATCCTTCCATTGCCGTTAGTTCTGCTACGCGACTCGCCAATGGTCGGTAGTAGCGGTTGCTGCTTCCCTCCGCTACCTCCTTTTAATCGCCTCTTACGATAAACAGGAGTTATGCTTTTTAATAATGAAAGTATTGATGTTCTATTTAATGAGGTTAATATTTCATTAGATAGTGTTCAGAGTTGGTATGATAATAATTTTTTAGAGTTAAACCTAAAAAAGTCTAATTATATACTATTTAATCTTAGATCAAATTCAACTACCTTACGTAATCTTTTCATTTGTCCACATTCCTTAAACTGTAAAAATAAATTGTGTCCTGTAATTGTCAACATATTCAAAGAGTAAATCATATTAAATATTTAGGGTTAATATTTGATGAAAAACTAAAATGGAATTATCATGTGGATAAATTGGTTAATACTATCAGGAAATTATTTTATAACTTTAAAAGCTTAAAATATATTTTAGATATTAAACACTTGAGAATTATTTATATGTCATTAGTTCAATCTTTAGTTTACTATGGATTGCCCTTTTAGGGTGGTACCTATAAATATTATTTGAATTAAACAATTTGAAACTCAAAACTGAATATACTGCATTTATCAATGAGTATATACAGCTCGGTCACATGTTAAAGGACACCACTGGAGATGACAATTTTCAAAAATATCCATCATTCTTTCTTCCTCATCATGCTGTATTTAAGGATGACAGCTCAACAACTAAATTGCGTGTGGTCTTTGATGGATCAGCCAAAAGCGATACCGGCATATCATTAAATGATACTCTGATAGCCGGTCCGGTCATTCAAGAAGACTTATTTAGTATAATAATACGTTTTCGTTGTCACAACATTGTGATGACAGCCGACATCGAAAAAATGTACAGACAAATTCAAATTCTCCCTGAATTTACTACATTACAGAAAATGATTTGGAGAAATGATCCTAAGGACAAAATTGGAACATACACATTAAAGACGGTAACATACGGTACAAGCGCAGCACCATATTTAGTAACAAGAGTCTTGCAACAATTAGCACAAGACGAGTACAGTAACTATCCCCAGGTCAAAAAGGATTTTTATGTAGACGACTTGTTGACTGGGACGACAAACATCAAGACGGAAATCAAACTACGTGACGATCTAATACAACTATGTAACCTAGGAGGTTTCACATTACGAAAATGGTGTTCCAATTCCCAAGAGATGGTAGCAAAGTTACCAGAACAACTACGAAGTCTACCCTGAGTTTACAGCAAAGGTTCTGGGGGTGCATCGGGACCCAATAGCTGATACCATAAAATATAAATGTACACCGAACAGTCAAAAAACGGGTTGTACAAAAATGGCAAGTAGTTTCAGAAATGGCCCGATTATTTGATCCTTTGGGACTGGTATCGCCCGTAATTATCGTGGCAAAGGTGTTTGTTCAGACGTTATAGAAATCAAAACTTTCCTGGGATGAGTCATTATCAAAGGAACAACACGCCACTTGGACAGAATATCGGACAAATTTATTAAAGGTAAATGAGCTACATATTACCGATACGGTCGAACTACACGTATTTTGTGACGCGTCAGAACGAGCCAAATGCAGTAACAGCCGATCGTTTAGTACCTCTATGTGTTACATGACGCAGCTTTTCATTACGTGAGCGTAAGTGTCCCGTAGAGCGTGATGGACGTCCAACAACTAACTTGTTTTTTGCTACCTCAATTGTTTCCAATGCGCTTGTCCTTTGTTGCAGAAAATCAAGCAGATCTTGAAGTCTTGGTGGCGAGTTGTCTATGCGGGATTGTTCCCATTCTCGAAAAGTGGTAGATGATAGCTTGACAGTGATCCAATATATTGCTATTGGATCCCAGTATTCGACTGGTTGATTCAGAGCTCTTAGCGCTTGCCAGTTCCTGATGAAATCATTCAATAACCGTTGTAGTTCGGTACTGCAATCACTGTGTACCTTGATCAGGTTAAAGAGTGCTGACAAGTGTACATTTAGTCGACGGCGAGTGTTGTCATATCTTTATGTTAGCAGATTCCATGGTACACCATAATTGTCGTTGTTTACTGATAATGATTCAATGAGACTTAGTGCATCATCCTTGAGGGATAGCTTTAGGTAATACAATTTTGTTACTTGTGATAGTTGTGGATTTTCGTGTATCAATGAAATGAAAATATCACGAAAGGCTGTTCATTGTGTATAGCTGCCTGTGAATACGGGCAACTTTATATCTGGTAGCTTGGCTCTTTGTACCATCATAGTGGACTCGTCTCGTTGGTTGCTGGAGGCTCTGGACAATTTTGTACCTTTCGAAGATTCTGCTAAC
Source organism: Adelges cooleyi (assembly GCF_023614345.1). NCBI lineage: Eukaryota > Metazoa > Arthropoda > Insecta > Hemiptera > Adelgidae > Adelges > Adelges cooleyi. Next base: position 304,748 of record NW_026096368.1, read on the forward strand.
AATTGAGCTATTGCCATTATTCGGAAGTAGTGATCTTGAAATGTTTTTCTTTCATCTTGTTCTTCCTGACTGTTGTCATGTAATTCAATTACATTCTGTGCTGTATTAAAATCTTGTTATAGAGATTCAATGCTACTGATACGTAATCTTAATTCGATTATATCAGAGTCTTCTTCGTTTTTATATTTACCAAGAAAATCTTCAAATTGGGAAATGTTTCTCTTAATTATATTTTGCCTTATGACTGTTTCCTTTTTTAAAGTTTTAGACGTCATTGCGATTAGACTGAAAATCTAAAGGTCCCTGGTTTCGGCACCAATGTTTCGTATCGAATAGTTGTTGGTGTGACTGCGGTGTAATCAAAGTGGAGTGACACTGGAGTAAATCTGGAGTGAACCTGGGCTGTTTAGAAGATGTTAGTTCTTCGGTTGTCTGCAAGAGAGTGAGCTCTGACTTGCCTTTGTTTGACGGCCTGTGGCCTATATAGAGTTCCAGGCGTTAGCCTTTTCTCTCTTGATTGAAGTTAACCTGATTGTTGTTCTTGGCGTTGTGTTTATTCTTTGTTATTCTTGGCTGTGAGAGTATCTGTTATTCTGTTAATTGTTGTATGTGTGTAAATTTTGATACTGATGCTCTGTGGAAGAATATTTTTAATGCTGATTCTGCTGCTGCACATAAGGATGGCAGTTGGGTTGAATTTCTTAAATTTTCGTTTGTTAGGTAGTAGTCTGCGCCAGTTATTACTCGCAGGGCGATGTTTTGTACCGCTTCTAGTTTTTTCCATTTGGTGTTGCTAATGTGTGCGCTCCATGCTACCGAACCGTAGAGTAGGACAGGTTTGATGTATATTGAGTATATTTGTAATCTAGTTTTCATTGGTATAGGTGATCTGCTGTTTATCACTGGGTATAGCGCGGCCCTAACGCCCTTTGCCTTTTGTATGGTGTTTGTAGCGTGGTGGTGCATTTTGAGGTTGTGGTCAAGTGTTATGCCAAGATATTTTATTTTGTGTTTTCATTTGATGGGCTGGTTTTGTATAGTTATTTTCTTCGTTTTTCTGCTCGGTAGGGCCCCAAATAGGATGGCTTCGGTTTTATCGACGTTGAGCTTGAGTCTCCATTTTTCCATCCATGTTGTGGCAAGGTCAAGTTGTTTTTGCAGCTGGAGTATTGCGTAGTTAGTGTTTTGGTTGCCTGAGTGGAACATGGTGTCGTCCGCGAATATTGCTGTCTTGGAGTGTGCGGTTAGCGGTAGGTCGTTAATGTATAGTACATACAGTATTGGCGACAGACACGAACCTTGCGGTACACCAGCTTCGATGTGGCGGGATGTAGATATTTGGTCGGCTACACGGATATGGAATGTCCGCCCTGTTATGAATGATTTTATTAGTTTTATAATGTGTATCGGCAATTTTGTGTTTGTCTTCAGTTTGTAGATTAGCCCCTGATGCCATACGCGATCGAACGCTTTTTCTATGTCTAAAAATACTGCTGCGGTTCGCTTCTTGTTGTTTCTGTTGCTTTGGATGTCTTGAAGCAGTTGGACGAGCTGCGTGGTGGTGGAATGGCCTTCTCTGAACGCGTGTTGTTCTGGTCTCGGCTTGATGTGTTTTTTCAGATAAACGAGCATAATTTTTTCGAAGACTTTAGATATGGAGGTCAGAAGCGATATCGGTCTGTGGTTTTCCGGTGTTGAATGGTTTTGGGATCATTACTACTATGGCCTTTTTCCACATTGTTGGGAAATAGGCTGTTCGGATGCTTGCCGTGAGTATGTAAGATAGCTGAGTTATTATGTTGTCCGGTAAGTTCCTTAAGGCCAAGTTTGATATATTGTCATGCCCAGGTGCTTTGCTAATTGGTAATTTGTTGATAATGGTTTTGATTTGTTTTGGTGAGATATAGTCAGTTATTGCGGCGCAGTCCCGATCCACTTCCGCTATCGCTTGAGTCACCTCCCGTATATCATCTCCCGGGTTGTTTGTGAATTGGCTTGCCATTGTATCCGCGAATAGTTCTGCTTTCTCGTCTGCTTCATATATTTTGATCCCTGTTGTTGTTTGTAGCGGTGTATCTGCAGGTTTTTTGTTCAGGAGGCGGCGGTTTAGTTGATAGAGTGATTTATTTTTGAAATTTAACGTTTCTGTGAAATTGTCCCATGCCTCTTGTCTATGTTCAGTTAGTAGTTTTTTGACATATTTGATTTGCGCGTTATACAGTTTTTTCGTGTTTGGGTCTCTCGTATTTTGCCACACTTTACGGAGTATTCTTTTTGTTTCAATTTCGAGTAATATTTCATCCGGAAGTTTTGGTTTTGATTTTGTTTGTTCAGTTGTGAAGGAGGCGTTCTTTATTTCTTTTTGGATGGTATTGGTTAGTTGCTCGATTTTGCTGTCTATTTCGGCCGGTGTTTTAACTCGTTCGATTTTAGTTTTTCGTGCCAATTCCTCCTTAAATTTTGTCCAGTTGGTTTTTATTTTCTTTGTAGTTTTTGGTGGGTAATTTGAAAGTGGGTTTCCTTTGATGTTTATTTGTATCGGGTTGTGGTCCGATGAGAGGTCATTGTGATTGGTTATTGTGTACTGGGCTGACTGGAGGTCCAATAGAACTATGTCTAAGACATCTGGCTGGTGTTTTTTGTTATATGGGTAGTATGTCGGTGAGTCTGGACCAGCTATAGCGTACTTGTTTATCTCAGAGTGTCGTAACAGTTTTCTTCCCGTTGTGTTTGCTAATCGACTATTCCAGCTCGGATGTTTTGAATTTAGATCTCCTGCTATCAGGAAGGGTCCGTCGTGGTTGGTCAGCGTGTCCAGGTCGCTAACGTGGAGTATGGCAGTGGGACTTTTGTATACGGCCGAAATTTGCGCTATCTTATTGTTTATTTTAACCTGTATTGTTGTGGAGTCCATTTTAGTTTGTAGTATTACGTGTTGGTGACTTATGCTTTTCCGGATAAGTATGGCTGTACCTCCAAAGTTTGGTGCGTTTGTTACTTTTGGACGGTCGGTTCTGTATGTGAAATAGTTTGGGATTGTCAATTTGCGTTTTGGTCTGATACGGGTTTCTCCAAGTAAAATTAAGTCAATTTTATTTTCATTGACAAATGCTGTGAGTTCAGGTATTTTTTGTTCAATCCCGTTGCAATTCCATGATAGTATTTTTAGTTCATCCATCTTGAGTTGTTGGTATGGCGTTTAATATTTTCATGACTGTTGTTATGATAGCATCTTTAGATGCGGCGTCTTCACATTTTTGGGCTGTTGCCAGCAGGTCTTTTATTATTTTTAATATTACATTTGCTTGGATGACGGGTTCCGTTGGTGGGGTTGGTTTTGTGGCTTCGGCGTAGGTCATGGTTGTAGTGTGGGTCGCCGGTACCTGGAGTGGTTGTTGCCAGTGGAGCTAGCGGTACCTGAGCTACTGGCGGTGTCTGTATGGCTAGTACATGCTTGATGTGGGTTTGTTTCCGTAATATTGAGTGGTCGGCCACGAGTTTTTGATTGGTTTGGTTTAGGACGGTCTTCGTGGGGGTGGCTTGGTTCGTTTCGGTGTAGTATGGGCAGCCCCGGTAGTTAGCCGTGTGCTGGCCCTTACAGTTACAGCATGTCGGTGGTTCTTCTTTGGTTTTTGTACATTCCTTGCTTTGGTGGTCTCCTCCGCACTTAACGCACCTGGGAGGGTGGCCACATTGTAAGGAGGAATGTCCGAAGCGTTGGCAGCCGAAGCACTGAGCTGGTCCCGATGTTTTGTAGGATTCTATGCTGACTCTGAGATGAAAAATGTCGGTGACGTCGAAGATTTCTTTCACGTTTTCTGTTCTCTTCAGAGAAACCATGTGAATAGGGATTCTTTTGCTGTTTTTGTAGAACGCTCTGACGAAGTTAGTTACGTAACCTGATGCGTTTAATTCATCCTTAAGTTCGTCTTCGGTGACGTCTAGTGGAAGTCCTTTTATAACTATTTTGATGTTTTTGTCCTTCGGCAGAGCAAATGTGTGGTATGAAGCCTTGTCTTTGTTATCTGACAAGTACAATTGTACTGTTCTGAATGAGTATTCGTCTGGGCAGTTGATTTGTATTTGGGATGGTGTTGAGGTGGTTTTTGCCGTGACCTGATCTAGGCCGGGTATTGCAAACATGTTCTTGGCGAGTGTGCGCCAGGGGCAGCTAGGTAGAGTTTGTACAAAGATTGGTGGAATACGTGAACTAGGTTTGCTTACCGGTTTATAATCAGGGTGAGTTGCATTGGATTTGCCAGATGAAGTCGACATAATTGATTCTCCAGAAGTAGATTCAGAATCTGATATTTCTGGAGTTGTATTAGTATTGTGGTCTGGACTCGGAGGTTTTTGTGCGGTGTCACTTAACGGCACGGTTTTTTCCGAAGTTGAGACGGTTTTACGTTTGTCACTTATACCCGACGGCGGAATGTTTCTCTTCGCGGTCGTGTACGGCGAGTCACGTGGTGGCGGTGTTTTACGCTTTTTCGCACTGCGTGGTTTACCCATCGTAATTAGCGGAACTAAGGTACGGATAGCACTGTCCGTCGGCAGGGGCGAGCCCTGGCGAACGCGAGGAGCGTGCGACGGCGGTGGTTTCGTGTACGGATGCGTAGAGTCGGCGTGTGTCGTGGCAATGTCAGGGCGCGGCCCGACGACGACGGGATGTCGGTCTACTGGGTAGTGCTGCGGCAATGTGGATGCGCGGCTCCACGACAGCATAGGGTGCGAGATACTGCGGCAATGAGAGAGCGCGGTCCCTCAGCAGTTGGGTAGATGCGGCACTGTGGTAGCGAGACTTAGTCAGAGGACTTGTGATCGGTACAAGAGACGCAAGAAGAATGTGAGCTCTGAGTTAGTGTCGACCTCCTTATATAGCCACAGGTAAAGCGTGGATGCCGGTGATTGGCCGAGGGCGTGGCGGTTTCGAACACTCATTGGTCGGAGGTGGGCTGATAATATGATAACCACCGGTGTTGGTTGTGTTGCCGTAGCCGTGGCAGCAAACGGCGTAAGCAATCTTGGTCATAGAGAAATCCTGTTTCTGTTCTATTTCTTGTTTTTATATTAATTGAATTTGTATGTTGTAAAACGCGTAAACAGCATGTATCGCTTTAATAGTGTCAACGGTTAGGTTCAGTACGGTCCGCCATGACAATGAATACCGTAGAAAGATAACGGGGATTAACCCTTTATAGGGCACAGGAAAAAGTCTCGACCAAATTGGTTATAATTTTCAGGATAACATATATATAGGCCCTAGATACTAGGAAAAATATTTGAAATTTTTTTTTTCTATTTGCACTAGGTTAAAAGTGGGTGGGAAATTATTTCCCTATGCCCGTTATCCACTTGCGTGATTTTAGGTTATATTTGAATGGGCAGAGGGAAATTATTTCCCACTGCCCATAATATTCAAACTAAATCAATTTTTTAATGTATTGGCTTCAGTGACAGTAATAAAGGTGTGAATAGAGGTTCTTGAGGTTCCACAAGCAAATAAATCTTTTTCAAGAAGTTTAATTACTAGAGGGATGCTAGTAAAAAAATTGTCAAAATATAAACAATATAATTTTTGTTTTAGATTTTGACTCAAGTCCAAAACAACATTTTCTCCAAGACCAAACTCAGTTAGATTTGAACTTTTTTTCCCAGTATAAACGTCAAAATTTATAAGATATCCATTGGAAGAGTCTGCCAATGCCCATATTTTGAAGCCCCTTTTTATGGGCTTCATTGGCATGTATTGTTTCATAGTCGACCTTCCAGTAAAGGCCACCATACTTTCATCTATTGCCAAGTATCTTGAAGGATTATATAAGTCTGAATATACTTTTTTCAAATGGTCAATAATAGGTCTTATTTTGTATAATTTATCAAGATCAACAGAATTGCGAGGTGGCATTTTTGAATTATCATTCAAATGTATGAATCTTAATAATTTTAAAAATCTTTTAACAGTCATTACTTTTGCTACTCTGACGCAAAAAAAATTTGGATCACTAGACCAATACAGGCATAAACTGGGTAGTCTATGATAGCCCATAAATATTAATATACCTAAAAAAGCTTTTATTTCTTCCAAAGTAGTGTTTAAAGAAACGTTGCAAATCTACGTTTTAAACATTATTTTTTTAATTTTACAAAGCTGAGGAATTTTTTTAGTTCAGTGGGAAATTATTTCCCTCTGCCCTATAAAGGGTTAAATATGATTTAAAAATTATAATTTACAAAATGATGTCGTGTCGAGAATGTGTAACTTGTTTGGAGTAGTGCTGTCGGATAAAGGTTGAGCAAATAAAAAGAATTAAAATTGTCTTCAAAATAAGGTAGCAACGTTTTCTGGTGATATGATGCAAGAGGTGTGCTACAATCGTGTAAGGATTACGCGCTATATAAGAGATTGCCGACTTGGCTACTTATATGCAACTAGTATTCTTTTAATACAAACACATCTTGATCTATCAAAAAAAAGTGTATAAAATGTGTTTTGAAGTATTCAAAATGGGCAGCGACGTCGTGGTGTTTTGATGATTTGCAAGGTGTGCTACAATCGTATAAAGATTACGACCTTTATAAGAAATTTGCTGACTCAATATAAAACTAGCGGGCAGTATTCTAATTATACGAACACCAAAATTAAAAATACTTTGACTAGCCCATTGACAGCAAAACAATTCTTTAAACACGGCCAAAAAAAATCGTGTAAAGGAATAAGCTCTTGGTAAATGTTCACAAAGGCTATTGGCAGCAACGTATAAAAAAAAAGAGAACTGAGCTTAGCCAACATCATTTCGCATGTGACAGTGTTACAACTTGACATTAAAAAAAAATATATTAGAAAAAAGAAAAGAATGTACAAACAATTTTAATTAATTTTTATTGAAAAACAGTAAAACGTAAATAAAATATTTCATGCCACGTTTTTCTTCAACACGTTGAATGAAAACCTGATATCAATATTGATAAATATTGTTCATGAACAGACCTAATCATAAATAATGTTTCCAAATTATAAATAAATTACTCTTGCAATTGACTTTAGATCCATGATTTGAGCACTTTCGTTGAGGTCGTTTGTCGTGACCGTGTCAATAATATAAGTTAACTTGAAATAAATAACAACACTTTTTAGTTAGTTAGAATGGTTTAATGTATTTAATATATGTTTACGAAATAGAACAAAGACAAATTAACGAAGAGACAGTCGAAGGACCAAGAGTTCCAAACTGGACCTAGGTCCTACTACTCCACAACCCGCATATGAGATTTCTCTCGTGACAGGGTGTAGAGAGACCCGTGACCTAAGCGACCTCACCCCCCAAAGGTGGTGAACTCGGTTAGGACGCCGGGCAGCGCTCGGTGGACGTGTTGCCACCGAGCTACCAGTTTAACGCAGAGCGAGCTATTTCCCCTTGTCAAACACTGGTGAGGCCGCGGCACTATCCAATCCGCTCAGGCAATTTGGTTACACCCTAACCTTCGGTGCTTATCCTCCAACCGATAGAGTCGCTAGTCTCCCGGGGACAAGCCACAACCGTTAGATTTCGCCTAGGCCAGCACAGGCCGTAACCACTTTCGTTTCTCGGGGTCGGACAAGTCCTTCCCTTCATTTGAAGCAACCACTACGAATCCAACCGCAGGCGGGGTGTCAGTTGACCGCTACCAACATTTTCACCACACGCCGTCCCGTAGTACCGATTTCACCTGGTATATGTGCGCAGGCACGGCGATCGGTTTGCCGCTCCGACCTGGTTTCATGCCATCCTCGTCCCAAAGACGAGCTCTTAGGACTAGGCACCAGATCTTACACTATTTATTCATCACGGTAGCTCGAAAGGGCTAGTGGTTGGCCCGGTGCTAACCTCCCGCCGTCCCCAGAATAAATTCTGTGATACGAACCCTCGTTCAGCCGAGTTACTCTCCACGCCCAGCGCATACAGATCGGCCCGAAACTGGTTACCCACCTTCCAGACAGCCGGGGAAACGGAACCACCCCACGTTTACCGCCCCAGGCCCGAACCCTAAGGTCCGGCGGGAACAGGCAACCTTGAGATAGCCGCCACGCCACCTAAGCAGCCCGTTAGGCGGGACCAGCCGATCGTGCATTTGGTCTCGGTCCCACACGCACCCTGTGCGCCTACAGATCTACTGATCGTGCATCTTTTTGGACGGTCGGCCGTGTCCACTATCTCTGAAGAGAGTGTCATTCAGGGCCCCAGCCGCCCCACGGTCCCTGACCGCCTACGAACCCTCTTGGTTCGCATCTTGTCCGTACTCCAGTGAGACATAACGGCGCCTGCCCTGAGCGAGTGGCCATCCATTATTCTCACTTCCACGCGTTCCTAACGCCTACAGGTCTTGCCAGGACCTGCATCTGTTTGGCCGTCTGGCCTCATCCACTGACCCGTGGGTGAGTGTCGTCTGAGACCTCAGCCTCCCCGCGATCCCGGATCGCCTGTATGTCCCTCCTTGGGCATACATCGCCCCCATCCGCCTTCCACACACCCTGTGTGTCTGCAGGCCTTAGCCGTGCATCTCATGCTAGGCCCAGAATGTGACCCCTTGTAGCACAGCACCTACGCACAAAGGCTCGGAAAGCCATAAAGGCTTCCCGACTCCGCACGAGGTCACCACGCCCGCAAGGCCAGTCTAGACCTATACCTCCTAGTCGGTCTATTAGTGCTCTCCGCGCCTCAGACACACCTGGACAATCAAATATGACGTGATCCGTCGTATCGATCGCCCCGCATGCCTGACACGTTTCGACCGCAGATTTTGCGAAGCGGTGGAGATATTGCATGAACGCCCCATGTCCCGTTAGGAACTGCGACATCTCATGCCCTATCTCCATCCATCTACACTTCAACCGCTCTTCAACCCTCGGGAAGTAGCCGTAAAGGAACCTACCCTTATCAGACGTATCCCAACGGGTCTGCCATTCTCTTACTACCTCCGCCTCTATCTCTCTCTCTTCCTCTACCGGCCCTGCCTCCTCCTGCAGCGAGCCACGCGACAACACTTCTTGAGCTCCAGATCCAGAGGAAGCACCCCTGCCAAGACCGGGCACGCATCAGTACTTGTGGTACTGTACGCGCCGGTCACGGACAAGAGAACTCTTCTCTGCGCCCGAAGCAACAAGACTTTCGTCTTCGCATTCAACGCCTTCTCTCCCCAGACCTCGGACCCTTAGGCAACCCTAGGCAAGAATACCTGTCGGTATATCCTGCTCGTAGTGTCACCCCTAAGACCCCAGGTCGAGGAGACAACTCGTCGAACCCTCTGAAACATCGGTGTTGCCGCACCCACTACTCTCTTCACATGCTCCGTAAACTCCCGCCTATCGTCCAGTTGTACCCCCAGGTATCTCATCGACGTTACCTCCTCCAGCCTTGCTCCCCCCATCCTAACGGTATAGGATGGAACTAGTCTCCCCTTCAGACACATGACTTTCGTCTTTGCGGCTGAAAAGGTCAACTTCATTCCACGGGCCCACTCTCTCGCCTGTTCTAACTTGAACTCAGCCTTTCGGATCACCCCGAATCTGGCCGCACACCATGAGCAATGCGTCGTCTGCATAACCCAAGGTGAGCTCTCCTTCGTGCTCATCAACTCAATAAAGAGTCCATCAGGACATTCCAGATTACTGGACCGTACTGCGAACCTTGAGGACAACCCTTGGACAGAGTTCGGCGTACCTCTACCGTCGGCGCAGTGATTAGGGCTAGCCTACCTACTAGATAGTCCCTCGTCAACCTAATCACTTTCTCCTCTGCTCCCAGTCTACGCATATGATGCAATACTGCCGGCCACCAAGCATTGTCGAATGCCCCCGAGATGTCCAGGAACACCCCGAGCACATACTTCTCTGCCCGGCTTTCGACCCATTCCCTCATTCTACATATTGCACCAACAGTTGAACGCTTCTCCGTAAATTCATACTGATTGTTGCTCATCCTCGGACTCACCTGGGCCCTCAGTCGCCGACAAATCAGGTACTCCAGCGTCTTTGACAACGCCGGGAGTAACGTGATAGGTCGGTACGATTTCGGGTCAGACTTGTCCTTGTCACAAGACTTCAGCAGGGGGACTACCCAGCCTACCTTCCAACACTTGGGAAACTGTTCCTTGCGCCAACACTCGTTGAAAAGAGTGGTCACTATTTCCGCCATCACTGGCCAAGCCACCCTGAGTGCTCGGGCTGTGACACCGTCGTACCCAGGGGCCTTGTCCTTCCCCATTCTCCATACCGCTGTTCTGACTTCCTTCTCCGAGAACTCTACGCGCTGGTCGTTTACTGCCGTTGGTTCCTCCCTCACACTGACCGGGGCCCCCAAGTACACACCCCACTCCTCTCGGAGCCGAGCATGGTCCTCGGTTTCCCCTTCCAGCGCATCAGGCGGCACCAACGATCTCAACAACAATTCCGCGGTCTCCACCAAGCCAGTCGTGAACTCCCCGCTCGCCTTTCGGAGAGTGGTGAGGACATTTCTGACATCGGTTTTGGCCCCTTCCTTGATCCAGCGGTAGACGGACCCCCACGGCTTCGAGTTCCCCTCTTCCGAGGTGAACTCTTGCCAAGCCCTCAGCCTTTCTCTTCGCTTCACCTTTGTGTACGCGTTTCTGCATCTCCTATATTCGCTACCTAGCCTTTCGGCTTCTTCGCTCTCTCCCTCCGCCCTCGCTCTCGCCACGCGACGCCTCAGCCTTCTGATCCGCCTTCGGCTCTCCACCAATTCCTCCGTGAACCACGTCGGAGGGCGGAGAGCTTTGGGTTTCACCTTCGGCATTGACGCCTCGCATGCACGAGTTAGGGCTTTGGTAAGGTAATCCGCTCTGGAGTGGACGTCCTGCTCCAGCCAGTCAGATTGACCGTCAAACAGTCTTTCCGCCAACTTTTGCCTGAATCCACCCCAGTCGGCTTTCCGGTACGCAAATCTTACCACACTCGGTGTACTCACTTCCCTGCTTCCTATTTCGAGTTCGAATGTTATCAGCCTATAATTGACTCATTGACCCGGGCGGCAATGTCGGTTGACGCGAACGTCACATCCAACATAGCCTCTCCCATGGTCGCCGAGAAGGTGGGTACCGCTCCCACGTTACAGCATATCATTCCACATGCTGCGAACATCGACTCGACCGTCTCACCTCTAGAATCTGGTCGTGGATCGCCCCAAAGCGTCGATCTCGCATTCACGTCCGCCCCCACCAGCAGACTCACATCCCCGAGCCCCCGGATCACTGACTCCAGCCTTGCGGTCTGAATCTCAGTGGAACCCGAGAACTGGAAATATAAGCTACATAGGTAGAAGCGCTCGTTTTCTGCGGTTATCTCCGCTACCACCGTGTGAGTCCCGCTAAACTAAGACACCAGCGCCCCACCCAATGAAGGGTCCGCCACTAATATCGCAGCCAACGGTTTCTCACCCGGCGGGGAACCCGTTATTAACCGAAGAGGCGATCTGCTGAGTTCAGCAAACCCACCCCTCCGGCCAACATAGGGCTCCTGGATCAAAACCACGTCCAGTTTCTTCTCTCTCACCGCGACTAACATGTCGTCAGTCGCTTTCTCCCCCCTACCCAGGTTTATTTGGCCTAACCTCAAATCGCCCATCTAAACTTCCGAGACTCTCGCCGGAACTCCTTTTCCCATACCCTGCACTTCGTGACGTCTCCCGAAGCGTGACCGGAGGCCCAATTGACCGAAGCGCACGAAGCGCACTTCAGCTTTGAGCCCTTGGGGCAGGCACCAGAATGCTCGCCAGCACACTCTCTCTCTCGGACAGACCTCTTTCGGCGCACCGCAGAGCCTCGCCGTATGACCGTATTTTTGGCACTTAAAGCACCTCAACACGTCAACGAGGGGCTCCACTTTACACCTCCGAAGACCCGCCGCCAGCGTCTTGCCAACAATGGCACCCGCCACCTCGGGAGTCGCCTCGAACTCGACAACTCGAACCCGGTTCGTATCCTCCGCTCTCTTCCTGGGTCTGAGTTCCAGACTCTTAGACCACCCAGGCGCCAGCTTCACAGAACCCTCGTTCTGCTTTTCCAGCGCCTCAGCGACCTCCGAGTCTGACAACTCCAAGCCCACCCCGGATATTTTTACCCGAGGGTTCCTCGCTTGGACCATCCTTGACTCCTCGAACTTCTCAATTACTTCCCGAGTCTCATCGTTCCCCGGTATGAGGAAGATGCGACCGGCCTCAACTACCACCTTTTTGAACTGCGGTTTCTTCGTCCTCGCAGACACCGCTTTCCAGAGCTCCTTCAGGCTGTCGTCCCTCTGCTTGGCCAAGGCCTCGCTCGAGAGAGTTTCACCCGTCGAAACCCCGGGCGCGCTTGTCCTGAAGACGAAGCCGCTTTGCCCTTCTCTTTTCTCTTTATCTCTTCTATCACCAACTCGGCCTTATCCTTCACCACCCTTCCTTTCTTTGGTTTCTTTCTCTCCACCTTCTTCCATTCGGGTTTGGATGTCGGGTCCGGAACCGACTTCGTTTCCTCCTTCCGGGTTTCCCCTTCAGGCTGAACCTTGGTCTTACCTTCCCCTACTTCCTTCCCCGCCTCGCTCTCTGCTGTCTTTGCTTTCTTTCCCTTCTTCTTTCTCTTCCTCTTTTTCTTTCCCTCGCCTGTACTCACATTCCGGTCCACCTCCATAATTGTTTTGTCCGCCACCTTTTCGACCACAGGCGACCTCACGGTCTCCTGTTGTACGAAAAGCGGCCCTTCACTCCACCTTCCTTCCACTTGGCGCTGACCAAAAGAGGGTTCTCTCCTCTGAGAGCGAGACTCGATCAGTCTACCCGCAATGATCATCTGGTTGAGGACTAAGTTGTCCACAACCTTCAGAACACCGACGCGTATCCTGTCAAACTCAGCCTCTTTGGCCACCGTCATTCTGACTTGTTTCGATTTCATCATCGACACTTCGTCCCGAAGGCGATCCATCCATTCGCGTGCCTGCAGGGAAATTGCATGAGAATACTCACGCAACTTCGCCGAAGTCAAGACCTCGGCTTCTGCCCAGTACGCGTCAAAGTGGTCGCCTTCCGAACCCTCACTGCCGACTAATCCTTTTCGTTTGTGTTGTCACAAACACACTACCACCTGGCTCTCTCCTTCCTCCTTCTATAACCTCACCGACTCTTTCATTTTCCTCAAAGTTTTCCATATGAGTCCCACGAACCGGGGACGACCAACTGTCGAGTGTGACACTCTGTCACACCAAGGAATTCTTACCCGCCCCTTCCCAGGGGGGCCGGGGTTCCCTATACACACGGCCTATTTTCCTCCTCCTTGCCAACCTGTTCCTCGCAGCTAAGTACCCGAGGTTAGGAGGTATATGAGGCATACAAAGTATACCTCGCGCCCTTTCCGCTAGGCAGGTCTAATAGAGACCTCTCAGTTTACCGGACACGTAAGTGCCGGGCCGAGAAACACGTTTGACCAGTCTCCACCAAGACTGGTCCGCTCCAGGGCGCCCTTGGGCATTCCCACCGACCACGCGCCAAATCCCCGAAGAGACCGGCGGGTGACCGAATGAGAATACGCCAACGGCTTACTTGCGGTAACCTCAACCAATAAAGGTCAGCGATTACCCCATGGAGTTATCACCCACGGGAGTCCTCCAAAACTCCCGCTTCGTGCAATCAGTGTCCAATCCGCATAGCAATGTCCAATACCAAAATCCCGCCCAGATTCGTCGTCAAGGGTCCAAAGAACGCTAGCTCCCAACCTTCTGAGTTGATGCAATACTGCCGGCCACCAGGCGTCGTCGAACGCCCCAGAGATGTCTAGAAACACCCCAGGACGTACTTTTCCGCCCGGCTTTCGGTCCATTCCCTCACACTCAGAATTGCATCGACCGTGGAACGCTTGCTCGTAAATCCGTACTGATTGGGGCTCATACTCGGGCCGATCTGCAACCTTAGCCTCCGACAGAACAGGTACTCCAGCGCCTTTGACAACACTGGAAGTAACGTGATCGGTCGGTAGGACTTGGGGTCCGACCGGTCCTTGTCTGGGGCCTTCAGCAACGGGATGACCCACCCAACTTTCCAACACTCAGGGAATTGCTCTCTGTGCCAACACTCATTGAAAAGAGCGGTCACTGATTCCTCAATAGCCGGCCAAGCCACCCGGAGGACTCTGGCTGTTACGCCATCGTACCCCGGGGCCTTGTCCCTTCCCATACGCCATACCGCTCGTCTCACTTCCACTGCTGAGAATTCCGGCTCTCCCAGTTGGCTGCTTTCCGCCTCCGATCCTCCGCCCAACGTCGCAGATCGGCCGTCCGCCAAGCTCGTTTCCTTCGCGGATCCGAGCGTGGTGATCGGTCTCTCCCTCGGCGCTGTCAGCGGGAATCAACGACTCAAGCAGTAGGCTCGCAGTTTCCACCAATCCCACGGTGAACTCACCGCTCCCCTTTCGGAGAGTGGTCAGGACGCCGCGAACATCGGCTTTCGCTCCGTCCCTACACCAACGGTATACGGACCCCCAAGGCTTAGAGTTACCCTCTTCGGTAGTAAACTCTCGCCAGGTTTTCAGCTGTTCACGCCTCTTTCGGTACGTGTACCCGTTCCTGCAGACCCTGTACTCTCGGCCTAACCGTTCGGTTTCCTCCACATTTCCCGCCGCCCTAGCCGACGCCAACCGGCCCCCAAGACGCCGCATCCGCCGTCGAGCCTCTAACAACTCCACTGTAAACCAGGGAGGAAGTTTCAAGGCTCTAGGCTTCACCGGCGGCATGGACGCCGCACAGGCGGAGGTTAGGGCTTTGGTCAGGTAATCCGCTCTGGAATGTAGGTCCCGATCGCGCCAGTCAGATTGACCGTTAAACAGTCGCTCCGCCAGGCTCAATCTGAACTTATCCCAGTCGGCTTGCCGTGTCTGAAACCTGTACACGCTCTTTCCGGTTTCCTCGGTCACCTGCCTACATAGTCGGAACGTTATAAGCCTATGGTCGCTGTCCACGCAACGCCGGACATCCACCTCCCAATCTTGGACCATGTCCACTAAGCCGGGTGACGCGAACGTCACATCCGGCCTCGATGAACCATTGGCCGTTTGAAAGGTAGGCTCCGTCCCGGTCGCGCAGCTGTGCAAGCCACTGGCCGCAAACATTTCCTCTAACCTCTGTCCTCTCTCGTCCGACATCACGTCTCCCTATGTTAGAGACCGGCCGTTGACATCCGCTCCGAGCAGCAACTGTCCACCCCCAATCGAGCGGATGATTAACTCAAGCCTTACGGCCTGTGTCTCTCGAACTCCGCCAAATTGGAAGTATGAGCTGCACGCGTAGAAACGGTCTGTCCCCGACGTGATCTCCACCACCACCGTGTGGGACCCACTTAGCTGCGATATCATAGCTACACCCAGTGAAGGGTTCACTACGAGTATCGCCGCCATCGGGGCCACACCCGGCGAGGCAGCCGTAATCAGCCTCAGAGGCGACCTGCCGAGATCGGCAGTTCGGCCCTTTCGACCGTTGTACGGCTCCTGGATCAACACGATGTCCAGACGCCTATCCCTAACTTCGACCAACAAGTCGTCGGTCGCCTGGACCCCCCTGCCCAGGTTTACCTGCCCTACTCTCAACTCACCCACTTGAACTTACGCGATTCCCTCCTGAACTCGCGTTCCCATACCCGGCACCTCACGACGTCCCCGGAGGCGTGACCCGACGGATACCCAGTTGATACGCACGAAGCGCACTTCACCGGAGCACCGACCGGGCACGCACCACCGCCGTGTCGACCAGCACACCGAGGGCAGACGGGCGACTCCACCTTGCAGTAGTTACCCACATGACCGTAAGCTTGGCATTTGAAACACCTTACCACGGCCACCTGAGGCTCCACCCGACAGGTCGCCAACCCAACCCTAAGTCGCTTGCCAACAACGGCGCCAGCAACCTCCGGAGTTGTCCTAAACTCCACCGTCCGTCCTCGCGTCTCCCTACCTTCTCTCACTTTCCTGGGACGGAGTTCCAGCTTCGAGGACCAACCGGCTGGCAGATCGACAGAATTTTCATTCTGGCTCTCCAACAGGCCGGCGATCTCCGAGTCCGAAACCTCGGGTCCCACCGTCACAAGTCTGATTGACGGATTCCTCGCATTCGCCAACCTACTCCCCTTCAATTTTTCCACTGCCGCCCTGGTGACCTCATTCGCCGGAACGACGAAGAGCTCACAAGGCCTCGCTACCACCTTTCTGAACGCAGGCGCCGAGCACCCGCCCTTGATGGCCTGCCAGAACTTTCGCAGGCTGTCCTCCCTGGTGACGGCCGGGGCCGTCGACCCGGGAGTTTCCTCCGCTACTCCTTCTGACACCACCGTGCGGATCACGTAGCCTGCGCTCCCCGCCTTCTTCTCACTGGACACCTCCGTCACGATCTCCACACAGTCCTTGTTCCTCAAGTTCTTTTTCCTTCCCTTCCTCTTTACCTTGGTCCAGCCACCCGTCGGGTTAACCGTAGGCTCAGGCCGCGCTGTAGTCGGCGGTTTTTCAACCACCGGCTCCACGCTTTCCTCACCTGACGGCTGCCCGACTTGCAGCTGACCACCCTTCTTCTTCTTACGCCTTCTTTTCTTTGTCCTAGTTTGAGGTGTCGGTGGCACCTCAATACTCTCGTTACCCTGCAACGCCCTATTCCATGAGGTTCTCACAACCTCCAGAAAATCGTTGCCGAGATTCGGTCGTCTCGGGGTCGGCGTTTCCACCGGCACCGAGCGTCGCGAACCTCCCTGCACCCTAGCCTCAAAGCTCTTCACAGCGGCTTCGAAAATGTCTCGCTGTTCGCGAGCCTCCGCAAGTCGACCCGCTAGCAACGTCTGATCGACGACCAATTGATCGACGACCGTCATGATACTAGCACATGACTCCGCGAATGCCCGCTCCCGAGCGATCGAAATTCTGTTGCCTTTAAGCAACGCTTTCGCCGACTGCACTATCGCGTCCGTGGATGTACGGGCCGTAGCCACCAAGTCCGACATGCGAGCACGCGTCCTTGGCGACATTGGGTCCGTAGCTTCCGCCATTACGGCATCCGGCGAGACGCGACCACTCAATATCTCCGCCACCAACATATCTCCCTCCAACTCCATCTCATCCATTTCCATTAAATTTTCCATAAAATTCCCACGAAACGAGGACGACCTGCCTGTCCAATGAGCCACTGCGCCTCTCTGACTCACCAAGGAGTTCGTACCCTAACCTTCCCAGGGGTTCGGGGTTCCTTATACTCACGGCCTTTTAACCTTCCCCGTGACAACCAGTTTCCCAATAGCTAAGTACCGGGGCTTGGAAGGAGTCTTGTGACTACAATTATGTAGCCACGCGCCCTTACCGCTAGGCAGATCCAACCAGGACCTCTCAGTTTACCGGACACGTAAGTGCCGGGCCGAGATACACGTTTGGCCAGTCTCCACCAAGACTGGCCCGCCCCAGGGCGCCGTCTGGCAGCCCACCGACCCCGCGCCAAATCCCCGAAGAGACCGGCGGGAGACCGAATGAGTTTGCGTCAACGGCTTACTGGTGGTAACCTTAACCAATAAAGGTCAGCGATTACCCCATGGAGTTATCACCCACGGGAGTCCTCCAAAACTCCCGCTTCGTTCATTTTTGTCTTAAATCCGCATATCCAATGTCCAATACCAATTCCCGCCCGGGTTCGTCATCAAGGGTCCAAGGACCACTCTCCGAAGCGCAAGCGGGAATATTGATGGGCCAACGTAAGGCAACCCATCATCCGATCTACCAAGATGGTCGGGGTCGATCGGTCCCCGGCCATGGCTGTTTCGTCCCAGTGCTCACGCACCTGACCCCTTTATCAAGAGGCCGTTAGAAGACAAGGCCAGCCTGACCTCTACCCGGCAACCCGAGGCGCGCCCCTGTGGGTACGCGTCCGGCCTGTCGGGCCGACGGTTACCGCAAGCGGCTTTTGAGCTCCGTCAACACCCACGGTGATTTATCGACATTTGCCTTTGTCTAGTCGGTGGCTTTCGCCTATTGGGCCCGACACCCACGGTTTTTCATTCGAGGTGTGCCTTCCTGTAGGCACGAAGGACCAATGACGTAGTAATAAGATTAACAAAAAAAATTTGGGTGTCCCGGCCGGGTATTGTCATCGCGGTCCGGGTAATAGTCCAGACCGTGCCATTCTCCCCCCCCCACCCCCAATGGCCCATTAAGTATCCCCAAGGCAGCTTACCTAGACGGCTAGCGTTAGACGGGCTGGTGCGATGTTAGACATCCTGGAGGAAGCTAGATCCGGCAAATCATAATTTTGGGCCCCTAGGATGTCGTCATAGAGAGGTCCAACTGCCCGACCGCTAATTGAAGTGTGCCGTCGGGGTCCACCTCCATCGCCACTTCCCTCGTTCCCGGTTCATCGGCGACGTCAAGTGTGAGGTCGATTGTCTCGTAGATGTCTCGTGACCTCTCCTTCGTCCGGGTGCCCATCAGCCATCCTCGGTGGTGCAGCTCGCGATCACCGTCTCGTCACGGATCTCGGAGAGGGTCGCCTTCTTCGCCCACTCCAAGGTTATCACCGGTGGTAGATACGTCTGGGTAGACGTATCGACAACCGGCTTCTGTTGTCAGTTGTCTGGAGAGTTGTTTAGCCGATGGTAATTATCAGCTAGGACACGCGTCATCTCCGAATACGGTATGTGACCGTTGGTATATCGGAGACCGTAAAAGTTTGATTGCAACCATACGTTGACTTTCGTGCTTTTGGGTGTTAGTTGAAAGGCGGGCGGACGTTTAAACAGACATTGAATCACGTGTGTTGCTCTCCGCGTGTCCGCGACGCATAATTCTTTTGACGATCAGACGAAGGTCCGAGTCGACCACCCATTGAACGTCAATCGTCGCAGAATGCATATTGTCAAACTAAATTATCGGACCACGCATTATACTTGGTGGGCAACCCGGCGTATTTAATGAACTGCTTATCCCCTTTCCTCCGCAAATTTTTTTCTATCAAATACGTGTTGGGATTCAGTATTCAAAACCTGTTTATTTTTATATTTATTCTTCAGATTCGTTGTTTTAACATTTTCATTTTAAACGCTTGTGATTTTAATTTATTTCTGAGTTCAAATACTGATGTTGACGTGGTTTTAAATGGAGATACGAGTATAGTCATTGTACGACCTTTAGATAAAGTGCTGAGCAATGGATTTTCAGGATCTGTAGAATGACTTTCTAAATGCACATTTCGTTTTCTTGTAAGATTCAATGGCTCAGTTTGAATTGATGTAAAAATTGGTCATTATTTTCAGAAATGCCTGGTTCTGAAAAATCAGTTCTTCTTGTTTTAGCAGGCTCCAGTAAGTCGGTATTAAAAATTGATGATACAGCATCGTCACGCAACAATAACTTATAACAACCACAAATTGAGGTTTTGTTATCAGTTTTTTTTAAATGTTCGTCACACAACCGCAAATTATTGGTTGGAATAAATCCTTTCGCTCAACAGAAGCTTTTACCCATTTAGCATTACGCTCTGGATCTTTAAACGGAAATCTAAAGAAAAAAATTCAATTATTTGTATTGTATCATAATCATTGGTTTTTTAGTAAATTACTATTTCATTTAAACAATCCAATATACTAATAGCAGCGGAATTCTGTTCAGATGAAATAAAATTTAATAATGGTACAATTTTACCATTGACATTTATAGCACAATTTGTTTGGTGTTTTGAATTCCGTTTTTCTCACAATTGATCCTGTAGCATCCAAATGTATAACTAGAGTCTGCCTATTAATACATTTTTTAATTGACAAATAGAGTCTCACAGAAAAAAATAATTAGCCTAGGGGATCGCTAGCTTGGTGTAAATATCTATTGTTATGAAGTGATCTTTAAAATGTACTCTTGGGAAAATGAAATATGGTGGTACACTATTACCTAATGCTGAAACTGCAAAGGCTAACGTCACAAATGTGCTTCTTTCTTCCGACGTTATTCTGCCAATTTCTCTAAAACCTCTACGTTCGCACCTTATACTTTCCTCTCCACACACACGTGTCTTGCGATTCATTCGCACCGTGTGTGCTTACATTTCCTTAGGTACTAGTGTCTTGCGATTCGTTCGCACATTGTACCTATCCTTTCTCTATCTCTAATTCATTTTAATCCAGTGTAAACAACGGCTCTTCGACATCCGCGAAGAACCCAGACAGCAATCTGTTATACTCTAGTGCTCCGACAAGTACCAGTGTTTTAGTTCAACCAGTGTGTACAATTAAGAGTACAGAGTATTTCTATCACCCTTTCTTTTTGTCTTACGACACATGTTATATATGTCACCTGGACCAAAATTGTAACGATTTAGTACGGTCTTTCAATTAACAAAACATGAGTTAACTTTAACTATGTTAAAACTAGATGCGCGGGCTAAACTAGTGGCTTCTGGTATACTTATCAACAGGTCAGGGCGACGTTTTTTAAAACCAGTGAACCAATCTTTTTCCAGCAAGTTCATTTTCAGACCAATTTTTTGGGATGTTAGTTTTATTTAAAGAGCTAGCATAATCAAACGCTAAATTTCTTACTTCTTTCGGAGGTAAGCCAAAATAAATATCGGCAGCTTTTTTAATATATTTTTGCTAATTCTTCTTCTTCGACAATCGAAAAAACTTGTCTTGATTTTGTATATCCAATAGAATTATTAAAAATCTCAGAGTTGTTAATATGTTTTTTACAGTAACTAGATAAAGTTTTAATAGATATATTAAAATCATCTGACACACTCTTACGTGAATACTTATCATTCAAAACCATTTCAACTACACGTTTCATAACATCCTGTGATACACGTCCTCTATCAGACTTGCGTTTGTAAATCCTAACCATCTATAATATGAACAAATATAAATTGTTAGTAATATTATTTAAAAAAAATTGTACAAGACAACATGCCCCAGTTTTAGAAGACCAACTAGTCCCAAATTACTTTTTCATACTTTTGAAGCAATTATGAACAGCAGGGACAATATAATGATTAAAAAATACCTGAATCGTATTCTACATACCTTGTACAGTTGGATTACTCTGCTGTAAATGTTTAAAAAAACACTTTAACTCAGTAAAAACGAAATTTTAAAAACTTTAAAAAAAACGACAGTTGATAACAATATGTATATTGATTATAAGATTAAGGAAAAATCATAAAATCACCACGAATCGTCATTGATAAACAACGATGGTCATAATACAATGCTGTTGATGCAGTGTGTCCAACTTAAACAATAGATTTTAAAAATCGACTTGGTCAACTTGCCCCGGTACCCAACTAGCCCCGGTCTCTCCTACTTTCTTTACAATTATGACACTCGGCGATTTCTGGTTTATACTGACGAGTAGTACTCTTATAATACATAATGCATATATAGTTGGAATTATGATACAAACAATTAGAATGTATAAAAGTGGAATGTGGGTATTTGGGGTAAAAGGTTTGTATGATTCAGTAAGTTTCGATTCAAGATTGATAAGACCCTTTGAATCAGCAGCTACTAGTTGATTCAGATCTTGAATAAAGTTATGTTCTTTTAAAGGTTCTGGTTGATATTTATCAGTGATTTTAGTTATATTAGAGTTTAAGTTAAGTGAAGGATTTTCTGTTACGAAGTTCTGAAAGAATTTGGTAATCATGGTTTGGGATGGCAATAAGACTGAAGTGTCGGTACTAACCATACAAGTATTATCCATTGTTATTTTGCCCACGGCATGGATAGTAAAAATATTCTGTAAACTACCACACTTGAGTGTTATATGAGTTTCCATTGGGGTTACAAATAGCCATGAGTTTTAGGTTTCTAATTTGTGGTATACAGGAATGTACAATTTCCGGTATTTAAGAATACTATTAAGTATTGGATACTTTGGCTTAAAATAAAGATTTACATCTCAATTGTTAGTTTTTGAATGGCGATAGAGCCTTAGAGCACTTACACAATTTTAAATCATAACATTTTGAAAATTGGAGGTCTGATAAAGTAAAGTAATAGTCATTGTTTCTACTTAAAGCTAAATACATAGATTCTGGTACAATAAAAATAAACTCTTGTTTCCCTTGCGGTATAGGCAAAGAGATTGGATGATATAAATTAAAATCTAAACTAGACAATAGAGGTATCCTTAAATTAAAGATAAGAATAGCATTTATATAAACTAAATCAATAGTAGTTATCTTGAACAAATCAGTTAGATTTGTGGTATAGATGGTTTAGTATAGCTTATGAGAAAAAGTTTACTTTGCATTAGTAATTAAAAAATAGTAAGTTTGTAAGTAAGAAAAATCAGAAAGAAAAACAATCAAAGTCATAAAAACAGAGAATAAAGACAAAAGGTGTTTTAATCATTTAATATTGTAAAATAGTTGTAAATTTTACTTCTTCCATTGTATTTATCAATATTTATAAAAAATGTATTACTTTCAACATAGCTAGATTAAACTGCTCATCGCAGTTTGCAAAACATTTCAACTGTACTGACTCAGTAGAAAAGTTATGATCGTATGTTGGCTGTATGTTCGGCTATAGTAGAAATGAGTTCTACTGTATTGATTCTGTCAGTATTCGATCGACTTTGACAATCAATGCAACCAATAACGCCTGGAAACCCAGTTTCAAGAATAGCTCTTTTTTTAATTCGTGCGACAAACAGTTGAATGATTGGTGGGATTTCACGCTTATTTTTTCGCAATGTCCCTACAACGGTTAGTTTGTATTTTTTCAAAAGGGTCAAAGCTAAATCGTAACTAGAAAACCAATTATCATCTGTCAAGTTTCTATTAGATCCGGATACTGGAGCTATCATTCTTTGAACTAAATCTATCGGGTTGTTTGCCACTGTAAATTTCTAGGTTCAATGTATAAAAAACTTTTGAGTCAACTAATGCAAAAATCTTTATACCATACTTTGATGGTTTATTGGGTATGTACTAGCGAAAGGAACATCGAGCGAAGATCCATCAATATCAGTATCGTTGTCACCAACCTCTCTCAAAAGCCTAAATATGTTGGTCATTTCTGCTTCAGATGCCATTGTAGTTAATTTATACAAAATAATATAGTTAATAATTAATACAGTTAAATAGATATATAGCAACAGAGAAAAATTAAAACAAATTTTAGTTATAAAAATAATAAAACATAAACACGTATGTGGGGTATTGAAAACACCCCAAGCTGATAATAATGTTATCGTACCTCACTTATTATCATAAATATTATTTTTATGATAAGAAAGTAAAGTGTTATACTTGATAAAAAAGTACCAATTGTCTCAACTTGTAATAATATTTAATTTCAATTTTTATATCAGTGGGGTGCTTAGAGCAGCACCCCTGGATACCCAATTAAAGGTTAATATGTTTTAAACATTTTATAATAAACACAGTAACTGTATATAGTATAATTGGTTCTTACTTCGTTATGTTGTATTTAAGGATATTTTTATTTATTTTCGACTTCATCTAAATATAGTTTGAAATAGGCCATGGTATATTGTTATCATTATCATAAACTTCATTAGCTGCACCTTTATTACAGTTAATTATAGATTCCTGTAGTTGTGCCATCATACTATTAATTTTATCCAACGAATATGATAAAACTTTTACTTCATATTTTATGTTAGTTAATGAAGTTTTTACAAATTTTTGAAAATCTAAAAAAAAACCTATGTTAATTGCGCGCGGTGTATCATATTATCTCCAAATGTCCTATCCTGATTATCATGGATTTGATCACTTATTACATCAGTCCTAGCTAGGTCTACAAATTCAAGAGTAGAATATAATTCTAGAATTATTAACTATACAATACATAAAAAAGGTAAAATTTGTTTTTTTTTTAACTTTGTAATATTATACCTGGAGGTTTGAAAACTGGAGTACTAGGCGAACTTTAGTTGTTTTGTTGTTGTGGTTTTTGAAAGTCTTTTTCATTAGATTGAAGAGTTTGATCTAAAAAAAATTACAAATACACCATATAAATATTTTTAAAACAAATTTGTTTTAAATAACATGACAGATAACTACCAAGTTTATTAGCTAGCGGTTATATTCTTTAGTTGGTTTAAAAAGTGGCTTCTTTATTTTAGTATGTAATTGATCATTTTTTTCTAGAAGCTTCTAGAGTCTTTCTAACTTGTCGCTGTCACGTTGAAATTACTTTAGTTGTAAAACAAGTAGTTTCTAACAATGGGCCATGGTTATGCACTTTATGTTGCAATTTAGTATTAGCAGAATTCACGAATATGTGTCGTCGCCGTTTAAATATTTTTTCGTTATGACGTCGAATTACTTGTTGTAATGGTTTGTGGTGTTTTCTTAATGCTGATTTTAAAATCTTCATACAATTTTCAAATGAAAAACAGCTACATGAATCAAGTGGTCCAAAATGTTAATAATCTTCTACTATGTTCAAAATCAAAAAACTTTAAGCCAAGTGGAAATGATTGAGTAAATATTTGTTGTCAACTTCATCCTCCTTGCCTTTAATTTGAAAAATCTGTTATAATTTTATCTAAATATAACTCTTGTGCTTTGTGGTTCTATGTTTAAAACTGCAATATTTGATAATCGGTCTTGACCCATTGAGTTCCCTAAGTTAATATGATTGCTTAATGTTGATATAGGGGAGATCGTGTTCGAACCCTGCACCACCGGCGACTAGGCATCCGATCCCACCGCCGCAGTAACGGTGTTTTTCTTTTGTTGTGCTTCCATATCTAATTTTAGTAGTTTTTTCTTGGGGTTTTTTTCCGCAGGCTGAATGTCATGCAACTGCGGAGACTTCCTTAAACTTTTTATATTTTAGAGAAAGATCTTTTAGCAGAAGCAACTGTAACTGGCAAAGGACAAAAAAATAATACAAGCTACTAAAACTTCGGAATAGCTACAGGAAAAATCATTTTCTAAAATAAATAACAGCCTTGACAGTGGTAGCCCCGATGTTTTCCAATATTTTACACCATTGAGAAACGAAATTTAACAAATTGCTATTTTCATTTTTTCTCTCATAATAGCTAGTCGTGACGGTAACGGAGGGGGCTTGGCAGAAACCTTCACGTGGTGCCCCTGTTAACGTTGTATCCTCACAGCGAACTAATTCTGCCAACACCGGTGCTAAAACTGCCAATAAATAGCCCCCTTAAACGGTCCTTTTCAGGACCAACCTCTGTTAATGCCTCGGCATTTACAGTTCTAACGCAAAACATCGAAAGTTTCTCAGCATGTAAAGGCGAGCTCCTTGCTACCTTATGCGCGGGGAGTCAATGTGATGTTTTGTGTTTGCAAGAGACGCACCGGTACGAAACTAGTATCCGTCCAAGAATACCGGGAATGAACCTAATTATTGAATTACCTAATGCACTCTACGGCAGTGCAATATTTGCTAGGCCGGGCCTAGTCATATTAATTTATTGTTAACATTATGACAGTTTATTTTCAATCATAATTTATTTATTTCGTATACCTTATAGGGTACATGACGACGTTGAACAAAGCGAGAATGAACAGATAGCTATTTCAACTGGTCAAACAGTCTCTACACCCAATGGTCAAACAGCCTCGACATCCACAAATCAGTCTCAAAATCCACTGATCAAACAGCTTCGACATCCTCTAATCAAACAGCCTCGACATTCACTGATCAAACAGCCTCGACATCCACAGAGTCAACTAACCCTCTGTTTCAAAAACGTTTAAAACGAACGTACAACACAAAAGCAATAAAAGATAGGCCATTAAACAAAGAACGCAAAGAACTGATAACACATGGCATTTGTGAAGTTATTACTAGTGACTTGCTGCCTTTTTCCTTTGTTGAAAATGAAGGATTTAAAAAACTTATGAAATTGGTTGAACCTGTCTATCAGATACCGTGTCGAAAAACAATAAGTAATCGTATTGAACAGTTATACGAAGATAAAGTAAACGACACAAAAACTTATCTCGAAAATATTAACGGTATCGCTCTAACTACTGATGGCTGGAGTTCAATGGCTATAGACTCTTATATCACATACACTGGTCATTATTTTGATAAAAATTGGATATTGCGTAGCTTAACATTATCAATTGACGGAATCTTAGAATCCCATACGGCTGACCACCTGAAAGACGACATTTTGGAGGTTGTGGAAAAATGGCATTTGTCTAATAACGTCACTGGCATTACACATGATAATGCATCAAATATATCAAATGCAGTCAAAAGTTTGGAAGACGAATACAATTTATACTCAAATAGATGCGCAGCACACACAATCCATTAGCCATTAAGAAAGGTCTTAATGGAAGTGTTTGTAGTCGGATATTAAAAGTAGCGTCTTCGATTGTTGCTGCGTTTAGACAATCTCCTAAGCGATTTAATGCATTACAGCTATATTTACAACAGACGGGTCAAAAACAGTTAGCTCTGGTGCAAAGTTGTCCCACTAGATCATAGGTTCCCAACGGGGGCGGTATCGCCCCCTTGTGGGCGTTGGAGCTCTTTGTGGGGGCGGTAGCAGATCCAAAGAAAAATGGGGGGTATTATGACAGTCAAGGGGGCGGTCGCGGTGTACCTACTTGGTTTGAAGTTCAATATATAATAAAATACTTTCAAAATATACCTATCCATTTTTATGGTTCGTCGTGACCGTGAAAACGAAAAGTGTCCCGGCGGCGGCGGCGGTGGTCGTTGCCCGCGGCGGCCGTGGCCCAGTTCACGCCGCCCGCGGTGGCGCCAACGGGGCGCGACCTAACGGACAGTTGGGCAAGCAGGGGACGCGGTCGCCATCCGGCGGTGACGGGTGTAGTTAGCACCCGTCATCCGTCTGAGTCGCGGTGTGGCCGCGTCAATGGTATATAGACTAGATAACTTATTGATTCGTTTTAAAGCTGTCGGTAACAAGTCTATGCAAACGCTAAGCAAAGACGTGATTACGCAATCAAATAAATTCTGAAGTTAAAAGCACCGGCACCGCAAACAAACAAACGCATACAAGTTGCTGCGTGTTCGAAATCTATTTATTAAAATGCAGGGAGAGCTTTTCTAGTCTTCTACTATCAACTATCTTATTGTTTTTGTGCGCTTCGACAGTGACCTACTCTTACGCGGACTGATAAAGTAAAGAAGCCGTTATAATATTTAGTTTTATATTTTTTTATAATTCACAAAATGTCTGAAACTAAAAAAAAATGTCGTCAGTACAATATTGAATATTTAAAATATGGATTTACGAAATCTCCCACAAACCAATTATTACCAATGTGTTTAATTTGCCAGAAAGTATTCTCAAATGAAGCCATGAAGCCTTCTAGACTCCAAGAACACTTGAATAAAATTCATGCTGATAAGAAGGACAATGATTTATCCTATTTTCAAGGACTTGAAAAGAAATATTTAAAACAGCCAACTATATCGAACCTTTTTGCATCGTGTTCTAAACAAGAAAATGATGGATTACGAGCTTCATATAATATTTCATTATTAATTGCAAAATCGGGAAAACCACACACAATTGGTGAAGAATTAATAATCCCGGCAGTCAAGGAGGTAATTGAAACTGTCCTTCATCATAAGACTCCATCAGATATCATCAAAAAAATTCCTTTGAGTAATAATACAGTACAAAGAAGAATCGATGAAATGGCTAAAGACGTTGAACTATCATTATGTGAGTACTTACAGACGTCCAAGTTTTCCATTCAACTCGATGAATCAACATTACCAAATAATGAAGCACTACTTTTGGCTTACGTCCGATTCATAAAAGAAGAAAAAATTTGCCAAGAGTTATTATTTGCAAAAAATTTGGAAACCGATACAAAGGGAGAATCCATATTCAATACCATGCATGTTTTTTTTTTCAAGAAAAAGGAATTCCCATTAGAAATATTTTGTCAGTTGCTACAGATGGTGCTCCAGCAATGACGGGACGTCATAAGGGTTTCATTGCGCATTTAAAACAAGCAGTACCAAATGTACTCGCTGTACATTGTGTTATACATCGTCAGCACTTGGTTGCAAAAAATCTTAATGAACGCCTGCATACGTCGCTCCATTACGTTATTAGATCTGTTAATAAGATAAGGAGCAATTCATTAAATGACAGATTATTTGGGCAACTTTGTAGTGAAAATGATGAAGACTATAACCGCTTGTTGCTGCACACAGAAGTACGATGGCTATCGAAAGGTGTTTGTCTCAATCGATTTTTCAATCTATTCCACTCAGTGTTGGACTTTCTTGAAAATAGAGACGATGAACTGCGTGGAAATTTGATTGCGTCCAAAAATGACATAGCTTATATGACAGACCTTTTTAAAATATTTAATGAAGTTAATTTACAATTGCAAGGTGATGAGTTGAATTTGATAAAGACCAAAAATGTCATAGCTGCTTTTGTGGGAAAACTTCTTTTATTCAAACGAAATCTAGGAAGAGGTGAATTCCTCAATTTTCCGACATTATCAGCATTATCGGTAGGAAAAGAAGATTTAATGACTTACTGCCAACACCTGGGCGCTCTTCATGTGGATTTTACAGAGCGCTTCCAGGATATTTTAAATATGAGTATACCAAGCTGGATTTTAGACCCTTTCGAAAATGCGGGTACAGCAGAATCATCAAATTTAGAAGAAGAACTCATAGAACTCACAACAAATGAAGAATTAAAAGTGAAATTCAGAAACGGATACCAAGAGTTCTGGCTCCAAAAATCAATATCAACTCTTCACCCTGGGTTGTGGGAAATAGTACAGAAATTTTTGATTGCATTTCCTTCATCATATTTGGTTGAGCGTGGTTTTAGTGCAGTAGCTAATTTGCTATATAAGAAAAGAAATAGACTGCAAATCACTGAGCGAGGAGATTTGCGACTGGTGTTAACTAAAATGAAAACGTTAACAGATTGTTAAATCTGCATCAACCTCAACCGTCTCATTAATAATTTTATTTCTTATTGACTTTTTTTCATTATATTTCTCTATTATCTAATAATTTCGATTAATTGTCTTGTTTTTGCTTCTACGAAGTGCTCCACAGTCTTCATCTGAATTAAATGTTTTTTTTATCATAACATGTATTATGTATTTGTATAAACAGACCTATGAAATTACTATAATAAATAACTTTTTTGAAAAGGGGGCGTTGGAATTTCTTTTTCTTGAAAAGGGGGCAGTAGTCCATAAAAGGTTGGGAACCTATGCACTAGATGGAATTCGTCCTTAGCAATGTTGGAACGTTTGCTTTTACTGCGCAGGGCTGTTGTGTCAGTCTTATCGGATCGAGAGCACTTCAATGTAAAAACCGCAAAAAAATTAAAAATGTTGG
This sequence comes from Adelges cooleyi, assembly GCF_023614345.1. Lineage (NCBI taxonomy): Eukaryota > Metazoa > Arthropoda > Insecta > Hemiptera > Adelgidae > Adelges > Adelges cooleyi. The sequence goes on from NW_026096368.1 coordinate 334,096, forward strand.
AAGACAACTGGGACAAATGTGAAATCCTCGTCAAGTTGTTAGTCTCTGCAATTAACCACGACAATACCATGTTCAGAGCAGCAAATAACGATATCAATGGTAAATATACAACATAATACACATTTTGTTTTTCAATAATATAAAAACATGTAAAGCTTATTTGTTGTATTTCAGGTTCGACCACTTATTGCAAGTCTTATGAGCAAACATTTGAAATTGAACGAATCGGACTGCATGTTTGTTACAGGATTTAAAAACGTAGTTGCCGAAGATTTATCCAAACGATTTTTAATGAAAGAAGAAGATTTAGATGACATACCGGTGAATGTAACACAAATGGGAAGTCTGCTCGATCCTAGATATAAAAATCTCAATTTTAGACTATCCGAGCAAATTAAAACCCGTATTTGAGGAACTGTGCGATATCATCGGTTTTGACGACTGCAGGCAGTAATAACATTCAAATTGTAAAACCAACAATATTAGACGAGCTAATGGGCCACTTTTTTGAGGATGATGAAGACGAATTTACTTGCTATTTGTCAGAACTATAATGAGAATCCTTCTTTGTGGTGGAAATCACGTGAAAATATATATTCCACTGTGTCGATTCTAGCAAAAAACATATTATGCATTTCCGCTTCATCAGCATCGTCTGAACGCGTATTTTCGACAGCTGGTAATATTGTAACAAAGCGAAACAGAATGACTCCTTACCATTTATCAGCTTTGGTGTTTTTGAAAAACGCGCTTTAAAATGACCAAATTTATTATTATTATTATTATTAAAAAATTGAAAATATAATTATTATAATATGCTATTTATAGGTACCTAATTTATAACAATTATTATTATTAAAAACATTTATTATACCGACTATTATAATATTAAGATTATTTATTATTGTAATAAATTATTTTCTCTTTTCTGCTGACTGTTAAGTTTACAATTTGCAGACAATAATTATTATTATTGTTATTGTTATTATTATAGAATATTATTTACAATTATTATTCGCAGGGCCGTATTAAGGCATAGGCATTGTAGGCACTGTGCCTAGGGCCTACGAAAATGTGTGGCTACGGCTTATTTGTAATATTTTATTTATTTTTTATTATTTTTACTATAAGTTACTGTACACAAGTAATGATTATGTTAAGATTTTGCAGTAAAAAATAATAACATTACTCTTATATTTACACTCAATGTTATCATAATTACCTATAAAAATCAGACTGGAAAAACCGATAAAATGTCGTTCGCATACGACGGTGTATGAAAACCCCATAACTGTTTAGTAAGTTTAGTATTTTAGGAATGATTTCTGAACATAGTATATTTATCGTACCAATTTTATTGAAATCATAGATTATATAGTCTTATGGTCAAAATTATTTCAACATAATATAACATTTCATTATTCTTGATCCTTATCAGTTGTCCACAGAATATTGCTTATCGCCAATCCGGCATAGTTACTTTACACGGAACAATCTCTTAACAGGTATTTTAAAATCCAAATCTAATTTACGTTAAAACAAATTAATCTTAACATTATATTATAATTAAGTTATAAAAATGAACTGTCCTAATGTCCTATAGATGTCAGTCAGGCTGTGTTTTTTTTTATTTGAATACTTGAATTTTTTATTTTATTTCAATAATTTATTAACATTGACAAATCACAAAAGACTATAGAGTTCTCTAATTTTTTTTGTAATGGTCAATCGTACAAGTTAATCGTATGTTATATTAGTATAATAGTATTGGTAAATTTGATAAATTATTTGTGTGATGATTTATTATCATTTAATTTGAATTTAAATAATAATATGATCTTAATGTAATTAAATATTTTATTAAAAATAAAAAATAGAATAAAATATACACAAAAAAAATATATATGAAACAATTTTAAGTATTTTCCACGTAAACAACTTTTCTGTGTAATTATCGTCCTATTTTCTACCCTACTGACTAGTGACTGCTGTTATTTAATTATTATCATTTACACCTTTAAAGTTATATAATATACTTATATAAATGTTTATGTTTGCATTATTGGAATAGACGTAATATTAAAATGTCCGATGGATACAAAAGGACGCACGAAAGTGGTTTTAATAAAAGGAAAAAAAAGAAAACCGTGATTTATATGTCAGTAAACAATCGGGGTCCATGTTCAAATTCATTGCATCTCAAAATCTTTCTAATGCAGGTATAAGAACAAACCAAACTGAAATTATACAGTACTGCCTAGGCGAACTCGATGTAAACCCAAATTATGAGGGCTAATATAGCAAACTGTTACCACTCTCTACCATAAGTAGACTAGTTAGAATTAAATAGGTCATTAATGGGTCGATTTTTCAATTTACATAATTAAGTCAGAGGGATAGGCAGTCTTATTAGTTATTATTACACTTAAATTACTAAACCATTCCTATTAATCATACTAATTCAGTTAAGGGTAGAAGCTGGGTTGATAAACCAGTACTTACGCGAGTCTGGAGTGTGCCCACTGCGCAAGCTCCGACTTTGCTGAGATGCGACGGATGAACCGGGGCGTTGGTAGACAGTTCTCGTCGCACTTTGGTAAGCCCTCCCCGCAGGATAGGGTTTCCCGTCGCCCATGCGTCCAGTTTAGGGACCCCTGGACCGTCGCTGCACCTAATTTTTATTAAGACCATATATTAATTTTAAAAGCAAATATTATAAACGTGGATAAAAAAAAATAGCAATCAACAAAATAGGTAGGTAGGCTGAATGAGATACAGGAAACTGGTAGCACGCCACAGAATACCACAAAATGCCGTACTTCGCCACGGAAAGCCACACCCATACTATATAACAGACACAAGTTAGTCCTAACACATGATGTCACTCGATGTCCAATTAATCCAATTTTTGTTTAAAGTGTTTTTTTTTTCGAATCTCTACGGCTTGTTTATCGGATTTATCCCTGATTATGTATTTTTTGATCTCTATCTTATACGCAATATGTAATAGGAATTCCAAAGTTCTGATATGAGCGTGTAGTATGGAAAGGCCAAAACCACATTCAAGTTTTCGACTTTCAGAAGAAGCCAGTGGTTTGTTGTCATAATTCATCGTTTTAGAAATTGCACCACAAATATAACATTTTTGTGTGGATTTTTCTTCCAATAAAGAGGTACAGACCTTTCCATTTACCATGGTTAACAAAAAATTACAAGATACTTAAATCGGTTTGTCGTCAATTAGAATTATAGAAGGACTTAATTGAGGTATCTTTTCTGTGGTTTTTTTTTAAATTCATCACGAGTTAATTGTGGGGTCTCTTTTTCGTATAAAAACTTGAAGGCTCGGCAAAATCTTGTTGAAGCAGATGATGGGTTTTGCCGAGCAATACTAGGTGTTAAGTCACTGTTAAGGTATATCAACCTCAATGGTACAAAGGAAAACAAAAATAAAAAATCATAATTTCCTTCTTCATTCAAAAATCTTTGCTTATACCCACTGTGGCCTGAGCTCCCATCAGCTCCCTATTTCAGATCTAACGTAAACTTATCTGGGTCATTCTTCAATTTTGGTGCTATTTAGACATCAAACTTTTTCGGAAATCAAAGTCGACTGTTTTGATTTTTTTCATTTTCATTACCTTCAGGAAATGCTCCTTGCCAAATTCCTGAAGCAGGCACACACTTAATATCATAGTTTTCGTGATATTGATTTTACTTAAAAGTCTGGTTCTAGGGAGTGACGTATACGACTAGGGAGAGACAAAACGAAATAAAAACCTCTTCACAGTATCAATTTTAACAGAAAATATTTATTTAGCAGTCTTAACATTTTATCATATACTACTTTTAGCATGAAACATATTATCACTGAAATCGCAGTGTATCAGCACCTCATCTGCGTTCATTCTACTTTTGAGAACTTTTATTGAACGGAACATATGGACTACGATACCCTCATGATACAAATACGGGATAATTTCTTTTTCAAAGGTATCAACAGCTTCTAAGGTGGATACATTAACTTTCTCCTTAATAACATATTTGGTCGTCCTCTTCTTTCTTGTCCTCTTATCTATGAACGTGTCAATTTTAGTTCCCCAACGCTCGTAAGATACTATATCTCTACTGTCAAACATCAAGTAATGTACTTTATTATCTTGGCAGTCAAGGCAGTGTATCTGCAGACATGAGACATTACGCACATCACAACACAACTCTCGAACAACTTCTATTGAATTTCGTTTGTCTATTAGTCCACCTCTATGCAACCCTATAATTAGGTAATCAATATTGCCGTTGACCTTGCATAAACATGTATCTCGGTCTGATGCCTTAAGCTTTACAACCCAGAAGGGTTTCATTCGGCAAAAAGACGAATAACTTATTTTTTTTATTTTATAATTTACTAAACCACAAAACTTAGTATACAGGTTTTTTAACGTGTCTGAAAGTACTCTCTTGTTTTTTAACTTTTTTTCTTGGGCACAACATGGTATTTTCATCATCTTCAAAAAATAAACGAACATCGCATTCAACGTTGGAAGAAATTCGTTTAATTCGAAGGCGCACAAGTGAATTATTGGTGAGTACAATTCTACCAAATTTCTTGGAAATCGATTGTACTTCATGAAAAAGCGGCATTTTTTCAGAATCTTAGCATTTCCTACCACTAATTCACCAAATGCTCGTTTTTCTTTTTTTGATTTAAGTTTTTGGAAAATTGTTTTAAGCTGGCCTTTCAAAACTTCACTGAAAAGTAGTTTTTTAGCGACTATTTTCTGGCTTCCGGATTTCATTAGACTTGCAACGACTTTGCGGGGGAACTGTCTTTCCTTCTTTGTTTCTGAGACCGTTACAGTCTTTGACACGACGTTTCCAGTTGCCTTTTCAAATCTTCAATTTGCTTTTCAATTTTTTATTCTCTCTGACAACCCTTGATCTTTCCTTCTTAACCTTTTTTCTACCTGAATGCTGCCGGGATTCTCGGAGATTTGGTATTGGGACATATTCTTTATCATCAGTAAGAGGGGGTATGTTATTTTCAATATCCTGGGCAACTTGAGGAGCTCGATTATCTTTGTCTCTTGAGGCCTTCTTTCTAATCCTCCATACTTTTCGTGTTGCTCTTAACTCTCTAGAAGTCATATCTTTAACCAACTTTATCTGCTTAAACTGTTTTTTTCTTTCATATTTCTTCCTTTCTTTTTCAGCTTCTTAGGCAGCCAATACTGGATCCCTTTTTATTTTTTCATGCCTCCTTCTGGTAGCTTCTTTCTTCTTTTCCTTCTTCTCACTATCAGTTAACTTCTTCTTTTGCGCCATATTCCTGAAATCAACAACTTCATTCAATTTTATTCGTAAAGAGAGCAAAACTATTTTAAAACGCGCAAAAACCTTATATATATGGTTGGAACAAATGTACTTTACCGGGCGCCTTTTTTTTCGAAATCTATGTATTTTAACGTTTTAAGAACGATGGCACAAAAAAAAAATTGCGGAAATCATTACTTTTTGAGTTACACGACCTTAAAGATACGGCCTTTCATATGTTCGTACACCGGGTGTTTGGCACTAGCTCGCTTCGCTCGCAGGAGCCGTCCGCCGCTCGCCACACCGCGCCCTGCGGTGCTTTGCGCAACGATAATACTGTAAGTTCAAGTAGATGTATTTATTGTTTTTTGGATCTAGAAGTGGATAGGTCAAGGTAAATTAATGTTTCTGAGGCTTCAATCGTTTAAAAACGTTGAAATATACCCCCTATATAAATAAATACAAAAAAAAAAAAAAAAAATGAGTTGTTTGACAGGATATGAACGCGAGACCTTTGGGTTGATAGACAATACTTTTGACCACGAAGCCATAAGCTGCATTTCCTAAAATATGTAATTTTTGGGTATTAAAGATGAAACCATTGAAATTGATAAACTTTAAAGTCCTGTAGGTAACTCAAAAAGTAATTATTTCCGCAACATTTTTTTTAAGCCATCGTTCTTAAAACGTTGAAATACATAGGTTTTAAAAAAAAAAATCGAAAAAAAGGGCGCCCGGTAAAGTACATTTATACCAGTAAAATTATTTTTTTTTGCGGATTTAATAGTGGATATTGGAAGAGAATAACCATTTGTCACTCCCTAGCCATCATGGTCACTCTCTTGCCCCCTAAGAATTTTCATTGAGGCTAGGTAGTGACTGCCTAGGGAGTGACGAATTAGCCATTTTTTATCTATGCACGCAAGAGAAGCTTCACAAAAAAACAAAGATAATCCATACATGTTGAGATGTTATGAAGTACTAAGAAATTATGTAACATGCAAAAAATAAGTCTTACCTGTATTGATTTTGTTGGGCTCTAGGGAGTAAACATTAATAAAAATACTCAAACGACTCACAGCCAAATTTACATCCTGGAAGAAACTGAAGAGGTTAGTGAAGGGAACAAGGCAGACCACTTGTTTTTGGCTTCCTATCAGTGTTGCCTGATCACCTTCCAGCACGAAATTTCCCTTTATGAGGGTGTTGGCGGTCATTTCAAAAATGGACTAGAGAGTGACCAAAAACTCTGTGACAGAGGCAAAAATTGCTATGGAGATTGGTGTGTTGTATCTAAAATTCCAATTACATTTTATACCAATACTTGAAAGGATACTAAAGAAAATGGCATCTACTTTTTTAGGTTTACTACGAAATAAACTGGTACCATGGAATTGTAAAGTCACAACCTCAGCCTTGTGACAGGGCTAGGGAGTGACAAAACTAGCATTGTATATTTTATAACTTGATACCCATTAATGATTGGAACATCAAAGTGAGAGGGAAATATTGGTCTCAAGGAGAACAATAAGAGAAAAAAAAACATCTACATTCAGATGGTTGATGACCTTTAAAAAGCTCTGACTGAAATAGCACCAAAATTGGAGAATGACCCATCTACTCCTGAATCTAACAGGTGCTTAAGCACAGGCATTAAAAGTTTTACCGTGGCAGCGACTCGACGCCCTGAAGACTTTTTTCTTCCCGGCAGCCACCTTCTCGCAGAGGTTCAGTGAGTACAAGAAAACGGATTGGGAAACGGTCGACCGGATAATGCGGCTGGAGATCAAGTCCACGTCGGGGTTGCCGTAGGAGGCGAGCAACGAATACTTGTACGGCTCGGCGGCCGGTGGAGCGTGCGCGATACGCATGTTGGCTGAGGACGCCGACATAGCCGCAGTCGACAGCGCGTTCAAGTTGCTCACCTCACCCGATGGGGGTCATGGTGAGAGCCTGCACGTGGCGTCCCCCGCATAGCGATATAACCTAGACTAGGATATATCGCTAACTAATCTCACCACCACCGGGCGAATAAAGATGCTTACCCAAAACGGCCCTTTTCAGGGCCACCCAGCGCTGACAGTTATGTCAATCAACATCGAAGGACTATCTAGTCCCAAAGAACTATTACTATCGGAACTATGTGTTGAATGGAAGTGCGATATACTTTGCATCCAAGAAACACATCGAGGTATAAATGACAACCGCCCAAAAATTAATGGCATGCAAATAACATTACCTATATGCATCCAACAAATCGAGCCCACACTACCAAACTACGAGAAGTTTGTGAACATAGTGAAAGAAATATCCAGAAAACACATCCCTAGAGGATGTAGATCACATTATGTGACGGGACTTGACAAAGCCTCTTCAAGGCTTTTTGAAAAGTACAAACAAGAATTCGATAGAGACCCTTTCGCTGATAATACAATACTACTTGGACAGAATTTGATGCAAGCGGTAAATGATAACAGAAGACAAAAATGGAAATCACTAGTGGAAAACATGGACATGACCCGAAACAGCAAAAAAGCTTGGAATACCTTAAAACAGTTAAACGGGGATACAAAAGCCATTAGACAACGTAGTAATGTAACAGCAAATCAAGTCGCACATGTCCTTCTCAAAAATGGTAAACCTGAAAACAAAACAAAAAGAATACAAACGCCCAGGGACAAAGAAAATGAAAGATCACTTATCCAAGCAGACTTTAGCAAAGAAGAACTAATACATGCAATAAAACAGATGAAAGAAGGTAAAGCACCCGGAATAGATGAAATACAAACAGAAATAATAAAACGCTTTGGAAAAAACACACAGGAATGGATATTGAAGTTTTTTAACGAATGCCGTAAAACAGCAAGAATCCCAAAACAATGGCTAAAGGCAAAAGTGATAGCACTATTAAAACCTGGGAAACTACCAAACGATCCAAAAAATTTCAGACCAATATCGTTACTATGCCATATGTATAAGCTATATGAAAGATTAATTTTGAACAGAATAGCCCCAGTCATAGAAGAAAACCTAATTAAAAATCAAGCTGGGTTTCGACCAGGGAAATCCTGCACTAGCCAGATAGTGAACCTAACACAGACCATCGAAGATGGTTTTGAAACCAAAAAAATAACCGGAGCCGTGTTCATAGATTTGACTGCAGCATATGACACTGTTAATCATTACCTCTTACTGGACAAAGTATATAAAATAACTAAGGACTACCACCTGACGAAAGTAATTGAGTCAATGAATAGAAATAGAAGATTCCATGTAAGACTACAAGACCAAAATAGCCGATGGAGAAATTTAAAAAATGGCCTCCCGCAAGGTAGTGTTCTCGCACCAATACTTTTTAATGTATACACGAATGACCAGCCCATATTGGAAAATACTCTTCATTTCCTATACGCCGACGATCTGGCGATAACTGCACAAGGAAATACATTTAGTGAAGTTGAACAAACACTCACACTTGCGCTGATGAAATTGAATAGCTACTATATACAGAACTCACTAAAACCCAACCCTACAAAAACGCAAGTAAGTGCATTCCACCTTAACAATAAGCAGGCAAAAAAGGAACTCAAAATACAATGGCGGGACATTAATCTTGAACATACACAAACACCTACGTACCTAGGAGTCATATTAGATAGAACATTAACCTTCAAAAGTAACTGCGAAAAAATCAAAATGAAAGTCACAACACGAAACAACCTAATAAGGAAACTAACCGGAGCAACGTGGGGCGCTAACCCCCAGTTGCTAAGAACCACAGCACTCGCCTTATGCTATTCAGCCGGAGAGTATGCATGCCCAGTATGGAGTAGATCGTGCCATGCGAAAAAGGTAGATGTAGCTTTAAATGAAACATGCCGCCTAATAACTGGATGCTTAAAACCCACACCCATACCTTTGGTACAAGTTCTAGCTGGCATAGCACCCCCCGATATTAGAAGAAGTGTGGCCAGTGATGCTCAAAAAACAGCCCAGGCAAATGATGAAAGACACCCACTCCATGGACACCAACCGGCCCCAAGCAGACTGAAATCGAGGAAAAACTTTCTGAAATCAACTACGGAGATCACAACATCACTTGAGCATGAACGACATCGAAGATGGATAGCTCTGAACCTAACAAATAATTTTAAAATAAGGCCAATGGAAAAACTTCCACCCGGATATCGCAACGAATGGAACACCTGGAAAACACTCAATAGATTGAGAGTAGGTGTTGCCCGAACAAAGAAAAATCTACGTAAGTGGGGATACGATACGGGAACCGTAGACTGCGACTGTGGAAGTGAACAAACAGAACAACATATTCTAGTGTGCCCCCTAAACCCAGTGCCATGCACACCTGAAGATCTGGCGAATGCAACGGACGCGGCTATACAAGTAGCCAATCAATGGAGTAAAAAAGGATTATAACAAAACAAAGCATCTATTTTATAGCCTGGACACGATAAGAGAACCTCGCCCGATCGTCGCGTGGTAGCGGACGCATGGACCACCCACCTCAAGGAGGTGGTGAGCAGCAAGACGGGCAGACGCGCGGACGTTCCACTGGCGGGAGATTTTCTATCGGGAAATATGGACGGTGACCTGGGGTCGGCACGCTCACGGGCCGGTGTGAAGTCGGTATGGACGAACGCCCTTACCATCCAAAGGCAAGGAGCGATAATGCGGGCCAAACATAACATAACATAACGTTATGGAAACGATAAGGGAGGAACTACGGACAGAGAGAAGCAACGCGCTCAAGACGAAGCCTGACCAGGGTCGAGCGATGGAGTGCGTGGCGGCGCATCGGGCGTCGTCGCACTTCATCCGTGCGGGCGACTACACCCGGTTCATCCATCGAGCACGGCTGAATCTTGTGGCGTTTAACGGGTCAGCGTCGTGGCGGTCTGGCGACCGCAGTTGTCGGCGATGTGGGTACATTACAGAAAGCCTAGCCCACGTCGTTGACTACTGCTGGCCGCTATACCGCCATGTACATGGCCCGCCACAACGCGGTGGTGGCGAGGATCAAGAAGGCTGTGGTGCACAAGTTTGAGGTGCTAAGCGAGAATCAAGTGATCGGGAGCGGAGGATTGCGGTCCGACTTGGTGCTCAGGCGCGACGGTCGGGTGTACATCATCGACGTGACGATCCCGGCCGAAAACCGCATGGCATCATTGATTAGCCAGTCCCGCATCTGACGACCTGCGCAACTTTTTGTCAGATTTCAATTAACATCTTGAACGTTCTCTAAAATGACCTGTTGGTCAATGGGATGACCTCTTAGTGGGTATCGTGCGCAGCAAATTAGATATCGCCACACTAGACATGGCACATAAAGTAAACGACGAAGTTACATTTAAAAATGTATACGATGTTTTGAATACACGTGCTGGTTCACTTGAGATGTTTGGAAGGGCAAACCAAACTTAGTCAACGGTCAAACAGACCTAAGGTCAACACGCGTGGTACTACAGTTTTATCGTTGCAAGGGGGAAAATTAATTTGTGTCATATGTTCGCAAACCCATAAAGTATATTATTGCCCTAAGTATAAATCAATGTCGTTAATCAAACGTTATTGTTCAGCTAAAACTAATCGTTAATGTTTTAATTGTCTTCTTCCTGGCCATGGTACCAAATATTGTAGACTCAAAACCATGCCATCAATGTTCTAAGAAGCATAATAGTTTATTACATGGACTACCGTACCAGAATAATAATAGCACTTCAACACTAAGTCGTTAAGCACAATCTACAGAAGTCATTGACTTTTAAAATACACATTTTTTGCAGGCTACAGTCTAAAAGGGGTCACAGGTTTAAAGTTTAGTAAGCTTAAGTTAAGTCGATTTAAGAAGGCTTTAAAAGCCGTGCCACTTGTCCGGCAAAAAAAAAGGACAGAAAATGTTTTAAATTGACATTTCTGACCACGTTACCGCGTTTTAAGGAAACATTATGAATTTTTAACATAACAGTAAGTAAGTTACACAAATTCTTTTTACGCCATTTTTATAAGTATAAAAAAATACGAATATTGAAGAAAAAAGTTAAAATTTGCAAAGTTATTGCACTTTTAAAAAAATTAACTAAATTAAGTTTTTGCTAATAACTTCAAAAGTAAGTCCGGCCGACAAAATCCAACTACATCATTGTTCTCAGCGTAAAAATACATATACTCCAAAAAACTAATTTGAAAAAGGCGACTGGGAACTAAACTTAATTTATGACTATTTGTTTTTCCAGGGTCAAAAAATACTATCCGTTTAAATTTTGAAAAAATTGTATGCTATAAACTAAAAATTTGACTGGTCGAAAAAATATTTAATAATAACCAAAAATAATCACCTAAGACGGCTGGGACTGTATTATTCGTTGTACAGTTTGTGATATTCCCTATTGCATCAGAACTGATAGAACTACTGGTGGCATTATGTTTTTCAGTATCTAAACACAATTAACATGATATAATTATTAATTATTATTCTGTGTAAATAATAATTATTGTCATTCGTTTTTTTTTACGGTTAACTATCAGTATAAATTAGTTCATAATTGTATTACTACTTACGAGTTGGTTTTGATTTTTTTTAAAAATGAGAAACACTTGGAGTAGAAATACTCAAGTTCTGTTTTTTACATGAATTCAAATGCCGCGACCAATTTGTTTCATTTGTATTGGCTCGTTTTCAGCCACAAACACACACACACACTTTTCACTTTCCATTTTAGTATGCGTACACGTGGACACGTTAGAATTATTATTGAAAATAAAACAATTTAAATATTATTATTTATTTGTAAGAATAATATTTTTTTTCAATTTTGAGCACTTTACACAACTAAAAATACTAGATATGAGTGACGTCGAGTCAGGCTAGGCCCGGGAGAAACGATAAACTTAAAGTAAAAACACAGATAAGTATTTTTTATAAAGTGATATATATTATACAGAATATGTAGCCATAATAACGGCAAAAATCTAGCTACATAAAAATTATAATGGTACCATCAATAAATTGTTGTCAACGATAAGCCGTTTCTTGGGAAATGGGAAACCGGAAAAGAAACATTATAGTTACTTTTGCTAAACATATCTGAAAACACGACCCAATATACCTTTTAAAAATAACCGTTTCACCAGGTCCCTGACACTGATAAAAATATAATAATTGTTTAAAAAGTCAACAGACAACAAGAAGAACGACTGTTGAGCACTGTTATTAATTCCACGGACTTACACACAACAGTACGAGAGTAGACACTTAGTTGCTCCTGTATTAATTATATGTATATAAAAAAGAATCGTCCAGTCTATTTTCATGACGCACCGGCCACCCATACATCCACCCACCATCACTCTATATCTGGGGGCCATCGCCCCCCCCCCCCTGAAGAGAAGGCTCGGTGCCACTGCACTAATATTGTGTAATGAACAGCAAATTATAATATCAATGGTAAATATTAAAAGTTATACTTTATAACACGAAAAAATAATATAAACCATTGTTGCATTACTTTTTTAACTATAAATTATTGTTTTTTAATTTTGAGATTAGACAAATTATTTCAAGGATGCTCAACAACCTGACTGCAAACTTGCCACATCATTTAAAAGGAAGATATCAAACGATTTGGACAATCGTTTTCTAATTGAAGTTGATGATGTTAACATGGATGAAAGTATTATACCAGTGAGTGTTTCCCAAATAGTTAGTCTTCTAATTTCCACGGTATAAAAACTTAAATATTGAAAAATTTGAACGAGTGAAATCTCGCATTAAAGCTTGTTGTACAAGCAAAGCTACTATCACTTACTTTAACAACAGACAGAGTAAACCAAACTGGAAACCGAACAATACTAGATGAACTTTTAGGGCAATTTTCTGATAATGACGAGCATGAGTTTACTAGGTACTTGTCAGAACCCCAAATTAACCACAATTATAATCCATATGTGTGGTGGAAGTCTCGGGAAACTATATACCCAAATTTATCGTTTCTTGCAAAAATATTTTATGTATTCTAACCTAACCTAACCGCATCGTCCGAACGAGTTTTTTCAACTGCTGGAGCTATTATGACACCGAAGCGCAATAAAGTGACACCATATCATTTAAGTGTGTTTTTAAACAAAAACATAACGACTCCTTGAATGTTTTGTAATTGGTTCTACTGCTTAATTATTTATATCAAAAAGTATTATTAGTATTTATTTAGATTTAAGACATACAAAATTCCAGATTGACTTATTATTATATTTTTATTTTTCCTTATTTACATATATATATATTGTGTTGTGTATTTTTCATATTATTACAACTTATTGATCTAATCTATTATAAAAGTGTCATTGAGACTTGTAAATCGTGTGTTATACATAATGTTCTTATAACTAGAATAACACAAAACTAATTTACCGATTAAATAATTAAATATTTTTGTGTACACTGCATAAACGCGTTGTACATAATATTAAATAATTAACTAATATAATTTATTTATCATTGTAAAAAAATTGAAATCCAATCTACGGATTACAACGAAAACTTCGAATTCAGGATTTCAAAGTTTGAATACTACAATTTCATACATACTAATTGTTGTATACTTAACTGTAGAAGAATACAACTCAACTTTAGGATTAATAAAAGACGTTTATTATGAAACGCTATAACAGGAATGACAAGTAATTATTTTCAATATTAGCGTACGCCGTGAACAGTCCCCACTGCGTACACATTAATTAGTGTTATCTGAATAACCATATTATAAATATAACAATATACAGTATAACAATATACAACACCTCTCCCCTTACATTTAATTACAAATTATTTACAATTATTTATAAGACATTTTAATCATGATTGAGAAGGTGTGCGAATAAAATGAACAAAGATACAACTAAAAACAATGCTATCTCTTTGTATAGTGATTTACACATAATTTATACCTAAGAATAACAAGGTTGTGCTTATAACTAATTTAAACAAAAAAATAACGATAATCGTCTTATTTTCTAAAATCTAACGACTTATAGCGATCAGGCGATCTCCTGACTCTAACCGGGCGAGAATGTCCAGTCGAGCTAGTCATAATTCCCCCGTCTACGTCATTCTCGACCACCTCCTGATCTTGTACCTCCCTTGGTTCGAACGAACTATCATGACCTTCGTCTTCGGGTACCCCCAGGTCCCTATTTGGTATTTTAATGGTTTGGTCTATGTGTCGCTTCCACGTGCCCGCCTCGGTATCTACCTCGAACGCGTGTTTACCCATGGTGTTTGATACTGTCCCCATTGACCACTTGTTATCCCCCCTTCGGTAATCACGCACGGCCACTGTGTCTCCCTGCCTAATTTCGAGCTGCCGTTTGCCGTGACGTTTCACTTGGGAATTCTGGTGATCACTAACCACGTCCTTTGTACTCGGGATTAAGGTATCGAATTGTGTTCGAATATTACGACCTAGTAATAATTTCGCCGGTGTCTGGCGTGTGGCCGAGTGCGGTGTATTGCGATAAAATAATAGACATTTTTGCAATAGTGTAGTACTGGTGGTTTTATTTTTCTTAAAAAAAAGTTTAACTAATTTGACCCCTGATTCGGCTGATCCGTTCGTTTGTGGATGGAACGGGGCCCCTACCAAATGCTTAATGCCGCCGTTGGCGCAAAACGTACTGAATTCCGTTCCTGTGAAACACTTAGCTCCATCGGAAGTAATAACCTTAGGGACTCCAAAACGTGCAAAAAGTTCTTGCATTTTTAAAATGACAATTGTCGCCGTACATGCGCTTACCTCGAACACTTCGAGCCATTTCGAAGTCGCGTCTACTATGACTAAAAAAAATTTATTTTTGTAGGGTCCTAAAAAGTCTACATGTAGGCGCGTCCACACGTGTTCCGGCCACTTCCATGGCGTTAGCACTGCCTTCGGCGGTGCGGGTCTAACCTGCATACAACTTTCGCAATTGCGTGCCATATTCTCGATGTCGCTGTCGATCTTAGGCCACCAAAAATAAGAACGCGCGATCGCCTTCATACAACTCATCTCCGCATGCGTAGAGTGCAATTCTGCTAATAGGGTCACCCGAAATTTACTTGGTATAATTACCCTGTACCCCCACATCAAACAGTCCTGTTCGGTCGAGATTTCGTGACGACGCGTGTAATACGGTTTAAGCAGCTCGTTTTTATCCGCGTGTATGGGCCACTCACCAATGTTGATAGCCTTAATTACCTGAGATAAGGTTTTATCCACTCGTGTTTGTGTTTTTATTTTGACCCAATTAACGTTAAACGGGCAATCGTCATAAATAAAATTAAGACACCGCGGCGTCGTTAATTCTTTATCTGCCGTGCCTATTCTAATGCGCGATAAGTAATCCGCCGCGTTTTTCTCAGATTTAACGTACGAAATATCATAATCGAATGCTGTTAGTACATAAGCCCACCTTTGGAGTCTATTTGCCGCGTAAACCGGTATACCTTTCTTTTCCCCAAAAATGTGGTAGAGCGGTTTGTGATCGGTAACTAGGGTAAATCTGCGTGCGTACAAGTAGTCGTAAAACTTTTGAACGCCGTATATAATCGCTAATCCCTCTTTTTCGATTTGCGGGTATTTACGTTCCGCTTCTGACAACACACGCGAAGCATAAGCTACTGGTTTTTCAGCGTTGCCGTATACCTGTGAGATTACCGCGCCGACCGCAATCGAACTTGCGTCCACCATTAATTTAATTGGTACCGACGGATCGTAGTGGTCAAGTACGGGTTTAGACGACAATATTGATTTGATATTATCAAACGCGTCGCCCGCTTCTTTGGACCAAGACCATTTTGCCCCCGCTTTTAAAAGGTCGTACAATGGTTTTAGAATCCGTGCCGCGTTTTTAACGAATTTAGTATAATATGTTACCAACCCGAGGAAGCTTTTTAATTCGGACCGGTTCTGAGGCGCCGCTGCCTCCTTAATCGCGGTTGTGTGTTTATCTAAGGTATGCAAACCTTGTCTGTCTATTTTATGACCTAGATATTCCACCGCTGTCTGCAAAAAACTACACTTACGCTCTCTTACTTTTAGCCCTGCTGAGCCGAGTGCTTTTAATAGTTGGTCCAAACGTGCATTATGTTCAGGCACCGTTTTACCCGATACAATGATATCATCAATGAACACTTCCACTCCCTCTATTTTTTTTTGTGATACTTTCAATTGCTTTCTGAAATTCACCCGCCGATGATTTTAAACCGAACGGAACGCGTGTGTACCTAAATAAACCTTTAATCGTATTTATGGTCGTTAACGCGCGTGAATTATCGTCGAGTACCAACTGCTGATAAGCGTCCTTCAAGTCTATTTTAGAAAAATATCTCGCGCCCGCTATTCTGGCGTAAAGGTGTTCTTGCACTTTGTTAGCTGCTATTTGGTCTCTTAAATTCTCTCTTGTCTGAGCCAGCAAGTTCCTCAGGGTCTCAATGTTCTTAGTAACTCCAGTTGTAGTGCTCTTACTCGAGTCCAAGTATTCTATAAATTCATCTGTGAAGATTTGTTTATGTTTCCCTGAAAAGGCACTTTTTCCCACGATTGGATTAGAGGATAATGACAACAGTCCAGTTTGATTGGCAGAGCTCAGTTTAGAGAATTTATTCATCCTTAACATCTTGAACTTTCTAACCCCACTAGTCCCCATTTTCTTAAAGCAGTCACCCATCTTATTTCTAGTAGCCCAACCCATAAAGCCTGTCATGTATTCAAGCAGACCAAAATCTGTTCCAAATGTTCCCCCAATAGAGTGAAACATCATTTCTGGTAGAAATTCAGACCCAGATTCATTGATTGGACATAGACATTCTTCATTGCTTGCTATTTTATATAAATATGCAGCCCCTACTCCACTAAAGTTGAACCAACTTATGTCAGTAGGCCTGGTGAATTTAGTTAAGTTCTTTGTGTAATGCTGCTTTTCTGGGCCTGACACTACCGTCCCCTTTCAATGTTGGAACTACGGGAGTTGCCCATTCACTGTGGTCGACGGGTATCAGAGCGTTGATAGACAACAGTCGATCTATCTCGGTCTCAACTTTTCCCCTTAATGCTAAAGGAACTGGACGATGTTTAAAAAACTTTGGCGTGATCCCCGGTTTTACTTTTAGTGATATTTTGTATCCATTAAAAGTCCCCAGCTCCTCACTGAACACGTTTGGATACTTTTTTAAAACCGTTTCAACGCTATCCTCTGCGCCGGTAAAATTACACTTTAAGTTTAACACGTTATTAATACCGAGCGTTGATAAATCATTTCTACCGAGTAACGGTGGTCCCCCGTTTTGAACAATATACACCCATATGTCGGCTGTTTTATTGTTATACGTGACGGTGAGCGCGACTTTACCTATCGGTGTGATTCTATTGCCGACGTAATCTGACAACTCGACGTCGTTAGTGACAATAACCTTCGGACCTATTAATGATTTAAACATCGATTCGGAAATAATACTGTGCACAGAACCGGTATCAATTTCAAAGGTTATGGGTTTACCTTCGACAGCTAAATTAATTCGATACGGGGCTACTTTAAGCTTATCGTGGGAAATATCATTAAGTGCAAAAAAAGAATCGATTAAATCTACGCAAGAATCGTGATCGCCTGACCGCTCCTTTACCGTTAAAAACTTATTTTGCGCCTTATACTTAGTACCTTTATTTTGTGTACCCCTAGCTTTGCACATAGGGGCAAAATGACCTACTACCCCGCACCCATTACAAGAATAATTTTTAAACCTGCATGATCCGGTGTCGTGGTTGGAACGGCCGCATACTTAGCACTTCCCTTTCCCGTTGGCTTGGTTACTCGTGGCCGCATTCTGGTGAAGTCCACTTGACCGCTTAACTCCATTTCGCTTCGGTGTCGTGTATACTTGACTCCCTTTCTGTTTGGTGAAGTGGAGCGCACTGGTCGTTTCCCTTGACCACTCTTTACTCGCGTTGATGTTTGCCTCCTTCGTGGTCGCCACCTCCATCAGCTTAACCAGCGTGGTTGATGCTACTGACGCATCCTCTTCCAGTAATCGATCCTGGATCTTGCCGGATCCCATTCCAACAACGAATACGTCCCGCACTACTACCTCCAGCTCTGGCCCAAAACCGCATTTAGACGCAAGTTCGCGTACGCGAGCGCCCCACTGGACCACACTTTCATCGTGGTTTTTACGAGCTAGGTAAAACTGGTGGCGGGCGGCAAAATACGATTTTTTTGCCTCATAGTGATTTTGCAGTATGACCGATAACGACTCAAAAGTCTTACCGTCGGGGTCCTCGGACAAACACAGACTGAACAGAATTTTATGCACTTCCTCCGAAATCGAGGATAGCAAAATTGCCCTCTTCTTACTCTCCTCCGTGATGCCGTTGGCGGCGAAAAAGTTCTTTAGCCGAGCGAAATATATCTTTACATTCGTCTCTTGATCGAAAATTCCCGGAGTGCCGATGACTTGCGAGTAGATGGTCCTTACTGACGCCGATGATGCTCCGTCGTTGCGTGATGATTGTGTCATGTTAAACGAGTTCGGTTTTTTTTTTTTAATATTTTTTACTAACAATATGTATATAAAATATATAAACTGCTTGTTTTAAACTATTACCACCAAATGATTATAGTATCAATAATAAAAACTGATATTTCCAACAACGAAAACAATATGGAAAAAAAACAAAGAAAAACTTACAATGCTACATGGGCAAACATTAGTTATTAAATTAAAATAAACAAGCACTTATAATATGAGGGGTTGAGCGCAATAGTGGCCTAACCCACAAAAATTCATAAATTGAGATAATGATATAATCTTGTTCAGAATTAAAAATATTCTAATGCAACACCGGCCTATTTTCGATTTTTTTATTTTAAAACTAGATTAAAGTGACCAGATAAAAATTCTATAAAAGCGTGACAAGTATTCAAAAGGAACTAGAGGAAGTGGGGTAATTCCTCCTCATAAAATAGTACTCGTAGGAGGATTTAATCTCCCTTAATAATTGGTTTTGGGTACACATTTATTTGAAGTATGAACTTTTTCATTATTCCATTTTAATATTGTATCATCAGTTACAAAATTTAAAATGCAAGTGAATTCATCAAATTACTTAGAATCCAATGAAGGTGAGAAAAAGCTTTTTTTAATTGCAAATTCTATAGTTTCTTCAATTTGAGACCAAGTTGGGACTTTTTTTAATGTTACCCACGACATAAATTCAAGTTCTTCAAATTGCACAGTCCATAAATCTAAATATTCATTACATGTATGATACAATTATTTTATAGATTTCTCAAACGAAGCTTGATTTAATTCTGTATTTTTTAATAATGTCTTTACTGACATAGGAATAAACACATGTTCACATTTCTGATGCAAATTATTTTTTAGTTCATTTAATTCTTGGAGAACTTTTATAGCAGAAATTTTAGTTCCTTCTATTTTTAAAAATGTTTGGTGAAATGTGTATGATTGAGAATGAACAAAATGTTACCATGCTTCAGAAGATGGATTATTAAAAAAATATTTTAATAAAACTGGACATTTTGCTTGACTTAGAAAGTAAGACTTTAAACCTGAATACATTTGAAGAATTCTCTCAATAGCTGGCATTAACGCTAGCCACCTTGTTTTGCTGTAGCCTAATATCTGTTTATATTCAATATTTACAAACTCACAAAATTCCTTAAGACTTTCTACACGAACAGTATGCTTTCAATATCAATATGTAAGCAATCGACTGCCGTCTTGATAGTATTATGAACATTATGTGCAGCACAACTAATTCCAATAAATTTACGTCCTAACTCTGTTTGTAATTTATGAAAAATATTATTGTTCCTCTTCGAGCAGATCCTCCAGAATTGCAATTAGTGTTGTCACCGCAAAATGCTGCAAGTTTGTTTTTTAAATTAAATTTGGTAAGAATATTTATCAAATATTTAATATAGTATCAGACGTTTCTCCAGGCTGAGATTCAAGCTTAAGCAGTTTAACTAATATTCCATTATATGGGTCAAAATAACGTACAAGCACTGTAAATATTTTTTTGTCACCATGATTTGAAGCATCTGTTAACATTGTAAAGCAGTTAATCTGTTTTAAATTTTCTCTTCCGTACTCCTAGCATTCTTAGGTCTTCCTTGACTAGGTCCTCCCATCGTTGTCTAGGCCTTCCTCTCGGCCGACTTTTGTTTGGTTTCCATTCCGTGATGATCGATATAAGTTGGCGTATGACATAATTCGTGTTGTCGTAAAGAATAATATAGTTATCTACATTTCTTAAGTGTGAGTCCGTTATTCAAGACTAAAGAGCATGCTTCGCAATGTCTTAATGTAATAAAATATTATTGAATGTATTGTTCATACAAATAATACAATAATGTTAATTATTAAAACTTTACAGATCTAAATATTCAGTTCACGGATTCCGAAGATGAATATTCGTCAACATCATATGTGCCATCGGAATCAAAGACACAAGTTCTGAAAGTGAGATTTAAGCTGATGATTTTCAAAGTGAACATAGTGATGGCGAAAACAAAGGCCGGAAAAGACTTAAAAACGAAACCAAATGGAAAAGAAATATAAGAAAATCGTTAAAAAATTCTGGTAAACAATATATTAGTAGTAGGGGTAAAATAATTCCAGCAAAAGAATATAAAAATGTTCAGTGCTTATGTAATGGAAAATGTCACGATTTACTTACATTTGATAAAAAAAAAATATATATTTGATTCATACTACTCATAAGGAAGTCACAATCTACAAACTTCATATCTATGTAGTCTGTAACAGACCCACCCTTATCAGGGCTAATAGATACATATATATATTTATTACATTGTACAACTTATCAGGACTAACATATACATATATCTATATATTATATTATATAACTTCTCATTGTTAAATATTGCTAAATATGAATGTACCACACGTGCCGATTTCACATCAGACCCAAAAGGTCATTACAGCATCTTGCGAAAGCAGACAACTTGCAATTCTGTTCACAGCTGACCTCAAACACGAGGCCAACCACTAAGAGAAACTTAACGTTTTGGCAACTACCGTGCGAATCTCACATCGAAGCTAGCCAATTTCGACCATGCGAAGGCTGCACTCTCATGCCTCTACCCTTCCTCCACCGTTGACATAAGCGGATGCCATGGACGAGCGAGGTCATCCACACGCGGACTTTCGATAATTGCGAGGATTCCCACGGCCATTCAGCGAGCGGACCAACATATAAGGGAGAACTTCAGTCATAGCAGGGCAGATGTGCTGGGACCACCATACACTACACTTGAAGTTTCTACCTATCATCTTCTTTTGAAGTCTTAAGCGGCTTATAATTGTCTTAATCATCATATTTTTGAAG
The DNA here is from genome assembly GCF_023614345.1 of Adelges cooleyi. Taxonomy (NCBI): domain Eukaryota; kingdom Metazoa; phylum Arthropoda; class Insecta; order Hemiptera; family Adelgidae; genus Adelges; species Adelges cooleyi. The sequence continues at coordinate 355,830 of NW_026096368.1, forward strand.
CATACTGAACTTATGCTATTAAATGTTTGTCGTTGTACATGTTTTATAAGTATATTAAATTAAATGTTTGTGATTTACTCTGAAGTTATTCTATTAAATATCTAAAAACCTATCACCACGATTGTAACAAGACTCAAACAGCCTGCAATACATACGTACAGGGCTACAGGGTTGCTACAATTCTCATCAATGTTATAAAAAAAAAAGGAATTATGTCAAGAATAGTGATTCAGGTAAAGAGTTTAGTCGTACATATTATTTGCCATTAGAGACGGGCATTACTATAAAAGTATGTAAAGATTTTTTTAAAAAATCATTTAACATATCTGATGGTCGTATTACTAGAGCCTTAGTGGGTAAACTTGAAGGAACTACTCCACCTGAAGATCGCCGTGGTAAAGGAAGTGCTGTGAATAAAGTTCCTATTGATAACATTTCTGAAGTTAGAGAGTTCATTAAGAAATTTCCAACTTCTACATCTCATTACTCAAAAAATAATAATATGAACAAGAATTATTTAAGTCCTAATTTAAATATTTCTTTTATGTACATCCTGTATAAACAAGAAAATAATGAACCAATTTCTATGTTTACATTTAGAAAAACATTTAACAGAGATTTTAATTTATCTTTTCATCCACCTATCTCAGACAGTTGTAAAAGGTGTGCTATGTATAAGAACCAAATTAAAGTAGCTCCTGAACATGAAAAAATACAATTAACTGCTGAACATACGTTACATCTTAGAAAAGTAGAATCAGCTCGGAACGGAAAGAGTACTGATGTAGAATTATGTAAAACTGATCCTAATAAAGTCACTGTAATAGCATTTGATCTAATGAAAAATCTCGCTACTCCATCCCTTTCTGTTGGAGTGGTTCATTACAAAGGACAGTTAAGTACATACAATTTAGGTATACATAATTTAACTACATACGTTGCTTATATGTATGCCTGGAAAGAATCCATGGCATCGCGAAGATCACAAGAAATTGGATCATGCTTGTTACATTTCATAAACAACTATGTACATACACAACAACTTATTAAGTATAGTGATCAATGCGGAGGACAAAATCGCAATATAAAAATAGCCTTAGTAGTCTATAAAATGTAGGTTCTGGGACACAATAGATGACGTCACTATTGTTATAATTCAAAGTCAAGGTCAGTGACGTAAACAAGTGCAATTTTACCACAACCTATTGTTCTAGACATCAAAGGACGCCGCCGCCTATTGTGATAACAATTGAAATTCTATCGTTATCGTAGGTCAGTAATCTAGGTCACCTATTGTTATACATATTTGCAAGTACAGCTATTTTATGGGACCAAAGGATGCCGCGGCCTATTGTTATAAGCATTAAAATTCTATTGTTATCACAGGTGACGTCAAACCTCATTTAATCGGATCCAATGACGTCACAAAAGTGCACGGCAATTTTATTTAATAGCGATAAATGACGTCACATTAGCACACTATGGTGTGTGCTTTAACTGTTTCAAATGACGAAATACACGTCAATTGCTAAAATGATGTGTGTGTGTGTTATCATATAGTCACTGCGGAGACGTCAAATATGTAAATTATCATACGTCTATCCCCACACCCCATTCACTTACTTACCATAAAAAATGATTGTGTCGAGAGTGACCAAAAAACGCGATGATCACGCCCAACATTACTGCATCCAAACAAAACAAAATTCAAAATACATCAAAATGTGTGATATAGAATTTAAAAAAACATACTTAATTGAAAGTCCAAGTTCTATTGATACAATTTACGGCAAAGCGGTGATCGCAACACTTGATATTGATGAACGATTGATTTTGCCGAGACTTAAAATGTTGGAGCACGAATGTCAATCTTACAATGTCAGCAAAGAAAAGTTCAACGAGGTGCTAATTTTGTACAATTTTTGCACTCTGGTACAAATAATTCAATTAGCCAAATATATTTTGTTGGATATTGAGGTGTTAATGTACGTGGATCAAGACAAAACATAAGAATTAAACACAAGTTGTATAGTAATAATAAAACAGTAATATTTCACTAATACTAAATACAATATAAAGTAATAATAAAGACGTGTTATATTATGTGAAAATGTGAGTGAATAAGATATCCCCGATCTCCCTTATATATAAGACCAAAAGAATATTCTAGAACAAAAAACTGATGTAAATGGATTAGGCCGGATCTTAGGTTGATCAAAAAGTAGGTGTTTTCAAAAAGAAAGAATAACCAATAACAAATTAAAAACTAAAATAAATTGTAGATTTTTATTATTAAACTTATACTATTAAAATAAAACTTAACTTTTAAGAGTTTCTGTAACAATAAGAGGTTCTGCTTGAATGAACTACTGAATACCGACTACTCAATCGGCGATTTTCTCGTGTGAACGGATGGGTCCCGGACACCCGACACCAGAGGTTTCGACATAGCTCAATCGCATATTAATACTAATTCTATTATAATACATCGAACATTCCTAACTATTAGGCAATATGCTATACTACATCCCTCCCTACATAAGATTGAACAGTCCCTGTCAATTCTTAAAACTAAATAATTATAATTTTCTTAACATACGGGGGCACGGGTTACAATACCGCCATTCCGTGCTTATTTGCTTATTTCTAATTGAATTACTTACTATAATTAAACTTAAGGGGTACATAAGTCAATACAATTTTGCATATCTTAATTTCTAACTAAAAAGACGTTTCCGCGACCACGTCACGGGGTTGGTACAGAACAGCAGAGCCGTACCGAGCCATTTTTTATCCTAAGGCAGAACTTTAGCAATGCGCCCCCTGGGTGGTGGAGTGACACACTCCCAGTTTTTATTATTTTTCAATAAAATAATAAGATTAGGAAACTCTGTAAATTTTTTATTAGGTTTCGAGCAAAACAAGAAATAATATTTTTAGCCACAGGTTTATAATTTTCAACCTTACATTATAGTAAACAAATCAATCAAAAATTACAAATTTATAAGGTATTTCAAAATAACAATTAATAACAATAAAAAATAAGATATTTTCCTTGCTTTTGTGTCGGCAAATTTGTCAATAACTTCTTCATAATCCAATTTATTAGCGATTTCTGTTTCAATTGAAAGTATGGCCATGCTTGATAATCTCTCCTGAACCATTGTAGATCTTAAGTAAGTTTTTATCAATTTAAGTTTGCTGAAACTCCTTTCACATGAAGCTGTTGTAACGGGCATTGAGAGAAAGATCCTTATAGCAATTTCAATATTTGGATACGATTCTTTAAGCTTATAATCGTGAATCATTTGTAATAAATCCAAAAACGTTACTGATTCAATACTTGGCAAAATTGATAAAGCTGCATGTTTAAAATCTTTAATTTCTTCAACTATTTCCGCAGTATTTATGTCTTCATTATATTTAAGTCCTAGATCAGCAGCTGCTTTTTGCAAATCGTGTGAACTCATATTGGTTAATGAATGACCGGAAAGAAATTCAAAATCGTTTGAAATTTCCATAATTTTTTCATACCGCCATTTCATCTGAGTAAGAAGAATATCTATTGAGTCTATAATGGTAATTCGCAAATCTTGTTCTGCAGAAATATTTATCACATCATCATCTGTTTCATAAAGTTCTAATCTTTTTTTTTTTTTTGTTCTTGATTCCTTAAAAGTTGCTGATATTTGTAACTCTTCTGCAACTTTTGTAGCATTTGTAAAATTGTCTTCCATAGTTGTGTCGCGAATTTCCTGCAAAGAATTTTTAAGCCCAAATAACAAATTGGAAGCTTTTTCCAACGATAAGCTTTTGTTTTGTAAAGCTTGATTAACACGATCTATACTACTTAAAATTTGATTCCAAATATTAAGTAAACAGAGAAAGTCAAAATTGATCAATTTAAGTAAATTTTTAGCTGTTGATTTTGTTTCCAAATTAAGTTCTGAGTCAGAAATATTTTGTAGTACCTTAAATACATCTTTTATTTGTGAGTTCATCGCCTTAACAGCTTGTGCTTTTGAAGCCCATCTAGTATCTGAATGACCTTTCAATGAAATTTTTAATGTGTCCATTAAAATTTTCCATCGAGTGGTTGATTTGACAAAAAACGTATATATTTTCTGAATCACATCGAAAAAAAATTGTACCTTAACATTAGCTGATGCTGCATGTACGCCACTTAAGTTAAGGCAGTGAGCAGCGCATGGAATGAATGTGGCTAAATTGTTTTTATTTAATATGACTGCCTGAACGCCATGGTATTTTCCTGACATGTTAGCTGCATTGTCATACCCCTGTCCCCGTACATTTTGTACATCAAGTTCATCAGCTTTTAATTTTGATAATATTTCCATAGCCAACTCGTCTCCAGTTTTTTCCTCTGTGTTTATAAAATCTATAAAACTTTCTTCAACTGTAATTTTTCCATTGTGAATATCAACATAACGAATCACTTCAGCCATTTGTTCATTATGTGACACGTCGGGAGTGCAGTCAAACAACAAAGAAAAATATTTTGCTTTTTTTATTTTAGATAATATTTTATTTCGAACTCTTTGTCCCAACAAACAGATAAATTCATTTTGTATTTTTGGAGATAGGTAACTGATAGCTCCCTTGTTATGATTTACAAGATGTTGTTTTAGAATATTATCATATTTACTAAGTAATTCTATTAAATTCAGAAAAATACCAGAATGTTTAGTTCCTACTGTTGTGCTCGATCCTCTAAATGCTAAATTATTTTTTGTGCAAAATAAAATTGCATCTAAAATTATGCGAAGTATATGACGCCATCGGTCTTTTTCTAGCAAAATCGCCTTTTGTAATTTATCGTCAATGCATTGAGAGTTTTTCAACCTATTTTCAAGAGATTTCCATTGTAAGAAATGACTTCTATGATCAGCCGATTTCTCGTGATCTAAAATACGATTAATATTTTTCCAATCCGAAAAACCCTCGTTTGTACATGCAATACTTGCTGTTTTTGAGGTATTTGATTTAAATAAACAGCATGGAAAACAAAATACTGCTATACTATTTTTAGAATAAATCAACCAATTTCTATCTATAACTTCATTGTTTGATAAAGTTTTTTTAAACCAATAAGGGGAAAATCGACGACCATCGTCTGACACAGATTCACTAAAATCAGCATCTTTTCCTTGATCAGGTTCTTGCGTTACAAGGTAAATTCTAACACTATCCGTAATTGGGGGTCAAGAAGGTGGGTCGTTAGAATTTATAAGTTGAAAAATAGTTTCAAGACTAGTTGAAGAAGATGTAGGTTCATGAATATTGGGTGAAATATCATGAATTATTTCACTTGATTTTATAGTAACAGAATTAACACAAGTTTCAATTTCTTTACTTACTAATATTGGCGTATTTTGAAATGAGTCATTTGAATCACCGGAATTTTCTTCTGAAATAAAGATTAATGATTATTAATACTATTTATTTCTGAATAGATCACGGTTTTGCGAACGTACAATCGTTTAAATAATTATAAATACGAACTGCATCTTTTGGTACTACTTTGAAGAAAATCGGAGCAGTTTTAATACCTTAACTTTTGATTAGAAAAAAAACTAACCTTTATTTTCTTGATATTCTTCCAAGTTTGACACTATTCCAACCGAGTTTTTATCTGAACCAAAACCTCTAGAAAACCAGTCTTTCATTTTTTTTGACAGTTGTACGTCTTTATTTGCTTTTTTTTTCTTAATACTTCGATTCTCTGCTCCACTTCGTTTCTTTTTATTATTCATTATTCTTTTTAATATTATTATTTTTTAATAGTAAAAGTATCTGTATAGTTTAAAAATACATTATTTTAGTATAAATAATTTATAATAAGTACTAAGTACATACCTGTTTCTTGTACGAAAAAAAATAGAAAGTTACACACTTGCCTTAACGAGTGATCAGCAAATACTAAGTCAAATTATTAAAATAGTAATAATTACACAACATTTGTTCACTATTTATAAACTGATGTATCGTACGTATATCAACTGATATAATGTAGATATTAAGCATGTACGTCGATCGATTCGTCGATTAAACGGAAAATAAAGATAATATAATATAATATACTACTAATAACAAAATATATAACTAATAATAAATACTAATAATGGTATACTATTCTTATCGCCGATTAACGTCGTCGTAATTTCGAGGAAAAAATAAATATACAATCTAAAAATAAACTACCCGTCGACAAAGGCATTGAACGTATTAAAAATATAATATGTAATATGTTTACGGATTAGTGCGTAGTAATGAAAAATATTATATTGTCAATAATATTTTTTCTTAAGTCAATCATTTAATATTTTTGCGCCCCCCATCATCAAGCGCCCAAGGCAAGCGCCTCGCTCGCCTCACCCTAGTTACGGCTCTGCAGAACAGGCTTGCGTTTTTTGTACCTTGCAAAACAGTATAAGGTAATACATAGAGTGAGCAAGATAGTGGAGAGAATTACGATTGCTAATGTGAGAATTGAGTGGTTTGTTTGTATTGATTTAAAATTTTGTAAGTGAATAGCTTCGCTTTCGATTTCTTTTAACGATCTGGAATGTTTTTCGATTTCTACGAGATATTTATCATTTAGAGGTTCGAGAAACTTATAATTCTTTAAAATATCTTTTTCATCTGTGGTAAGAGTGTGATTTTTAACTAGCTTCTATAGGTAGGTAAAGGTCCTGACTTATTTTTAACTATGATCTGAGAAGGCATGAGAATAATTTGCTTTGCATATAAATTACATGTTTGATTGAGTGTCACCTGTCCTGTACCATCTAATGTTATAGTACGGGGTTCACCATCATTACATTTTATTGATACACTTTAATTTTTGGCCAAAAACAACCAAGTATTAGTTTTAGACAATCGGTTGAACAATGCGGATTTTACGGTTATATAGTGGATATTACAAAGAGTTGGTATGATTGGTCGTCCTAATAAAGGTTGAAGACTGCAATGGGTATTCGTAGCTGTATACAATAATTGAGTATTAGGGCAAAAAAATGAAGAGTCCAAGACTCTACAATTTTCAAGTTGAGTTTCCGTTAGCTGAATAAAATATTCATGATTTTTGCTGAGGGCTATTACTGAGACTGAGGGAGTGACTAAAGAATATATATCATCTTGTACATGTATAGGGAATGGAATAATTTTGAAAGTTGAAAACACATTATAGTCGATTAAAGGGATACATTGGATGAAAATAAACGTGTCATCTACCATGACCACTGATATGGTAGCAATATGAATTAATTTGCTTATAGAGAACTCCTCTAGTCGGAAGGGTAAATTTGAACCAATTGGTAGTCGTATTTGGATTTCTTGGAATTGTGTTACATATTGTTTGTGTGATAATAGAGTTGGATGGATATGTCCGTTAATGGCGGAGTTTACTAGCTGTAATAATCTCTGAACTTGAAATACGCTTTGGGTCAACTGTAGATTAATAACGGCAACTTGTTCTACCAGCAGTTCGCGTGCATCAATTTCTGATAATTTCGCTGCATCTTTCTCAAGAACCTTATACAATTGTCGGATATTGGATTCCGTACCACGACGCTCTTTGATTAAGGAAGATAGGGTAACATTCAAATCACCAAACGTAGCACGTACAATTCGAGTTTGAGTTTCGAGCAGATGTAGTGTTTCGCTAGAAGAACGACTGAGTTCCGCAGACTTGGCGTACAAGAATTCTGCATCTTCATCTGAGCAAGTACCAAACAATACCTTAGAGACTCGTCCTACGGCATTAATGAGTCCACGCCTCTTTCTTGCCAAAATTCGCTTTGAACCAACTGCATTGAAGATCTCACCTATAACCTGATCTATCTGGTTTTGTAATGTTAAGACGCTAGTCCTCATCCAGTCACAGCTTGCGTGTAAACTTGACGTTGGGTTCTGGGCAAGATATTTATTGCAAAAGCCTTGTAGAAGGGTTAACTCCTTGACAACATTCAACTGACTAACGGTGATAGCGGAAGTGTTTAAATATGTGACTAATTTGAATTCATTGATTATTGGATGCATGTCTCCTAATGGCTGATACACAAGTCCGGAAGACAATAATGGTCGGATGGAGTATTCGAGGTTTGCGTATGTTAATGATGCCATTGCCCATCTGTAAAAAAAATAAGATAATGGAAACGAATTTGAATTTTTTCTTATTGAATAAGATACCCCAAGTTTATTGGTTAATTATAAATAGTAGAATCGGTTATGTACAAATAGATTATGCGGCTTATATGCTTAGGTTATGTTAGGCTTAATCATATTCTTGTGAACTTTAATTAACTTCTTGCCATTACGCAAGGTTACGTTTTCATTTGCATTTAATTCCTGCACTTGGTAAGGTCCACGCCATCTTACATCAAACTTGCCTTTACGTGCTTTATTTTCTAGCCATACATAATCACCTACGTTAACCGTGATTTCATTTGATTTCCGATCGTGTACTTTTTTAGTTTTGTCTTTTTGATTAATCAAACGTTGTCTGGCGATCTCATGCGATGCTTGGAATCTTTGTCTAAGTTCGAAGTAGTAGTCATCGTAATTATAACGAGGCTCTTCGGCTTTAGTACAGGCACTGGGTATGGTCAACGTACGTCCGTACATTAGTTGATAGGGTTGTTTACCCGTTGATTGGTGAACGGAAGAATTAAAGACGAACTTGGCATACGGAATATAGTCATCCCAATTCCTTTGATCCTTGTCAGTATAGTGCCTTAGATACTCTCCCAGGGTTCGATGACTTCTCTCAAGAGCTCCGTTTGCTTGCGGATGATAAGGTGAGGTGTTAATCTTATGAACTTTCAATAGCTTGCAAGTCTCTGCCATGATTTTGCTTAGAAATTCCGTCCCTTGATCACTGACTAACATTTGTGGTATTCCGTGGTTACAGACACATGTTGTGACAAAGTAGTAGGCTACAGTATTTGCTTCGTGGTTGGCCATGGGTGAAGCGATCGAGTACTTTGTAAGATCATCCTGCATCGTCAATATGTACGCATTGCCTCTGTCCGTTCTTGGTAACGGTCCCACGACATCTATAAATAACTTTTCCATTGGTTCGGTCGATGTAGTGCTTATTACCATAGGTTGCTTGACATGACGGTTCCCTGTCTTATTTAACTGACACGATTGACATGTGGATACAAAATTTCTAACGTCTTCAGTAATGTTTTCCCAATCGAATTGGGTCTGTATTCGCTTTATTGTCTGATTCAACCCTCGATGACCTCCTAGCAGGTTAGCATGATGTTCGGAGATAATTTGTTGTTTTTCCGCTTCAGACAATTTAGACTTTGAGTGGATATTGATAGATATATTTGTGTTGTTAAAGATGTATTTTATCATGTTGAAGACTTCAGACCAATCTAGTTCATCACACCCACTTCCAATGCGTGGCATTGCTAGTTTTTCAATTTTAAGCTCCTGACGTAACTGTCTTAGATTAATTAGTGTCTTGTAAAGATCCTCCATGCTAGGTTTTTGCCAATACTTGTTTTTTGTTATCAAATATAGTATGTATCGTGAAGCTTGACGAATATAGATAACTTCGTGTACCTTTGAATTTTGAATTTTTAATGCATCTACTTGGCCAAACTTTCGTCGAAACATCAAAGCTATACCTCGGCTCATTTTTAGGTCTCGTGAAACACAGTGAGCTAGGTGGTATTCCGGAAGTGCATTAAAAAGATCTCCAGCTTCTTCTTTTATATTTTTGTTGCTGAATTTAGTGCCTGAAATTTTTTCTTGATACTCGAGAAAACTAAATGGAATATTCTGTGTTGAAGTCTTGGTAATCATGACTTGTCCTATACGGCTTAATGAATCGGCTTGATTTTTGGTTCCCGGTTTATAAATAACCTCATACTGGTATTCTGCCAATTTCAACCTCCATCGCATAAGACGGGATCCTGGATCCTTTATGTTGAAAAGCCAAGTTAGCGGACGGTGATCTGAGTATATCTGAAATTTGCGTCCTAGAAGGAAAGGGCGAAAATTTTTAACAGAGGTTTGTTGGGCATGTGGTAAACCTCGTTTCTAAAACTCAACAGTGCACACAAATGCATCGACATTACCAAATATTTTATTTACCGTGATGTCACTCATGAGCGCCTTTAATTTGGCATTAAATACCCTTGACACTAAATCCGGTCTGTCCGTAGCTCCTCCCGAGCGGCGAATAGCGAGATTATCCTTGATTTCTGGCCAATTAGGATTACAGGTAAACGTTATGAACAAATCGGGCTTACCATACTTACGCACTACCGTCATGGCGTCGTGATAGCACTGTTTCATGTATCTAGGACACCCTGTAAAGGTAGACGGTAAAATTACTCTTTGGCCAACGTCAGCATTGTCCAAATTGTGTTGCTGGTTAATGTGATCCATCAAACCTTGATAGGCTTCTGCAAAAAGATCAGACTGATGCGTACGGATATAGTTCAGGTTATTGGCTTCCATCCGAATATACTGATCGCACACATATTGCTGCAACAAAAAACGTCCTGCATGAATTAAACTAAACTTATTGTGTCGTTGGTCGTTGTTTCCGTTGTATCGAACGGCCAAACGGTAACACGCAAAATCTCTGATGGTTATCCTCGTGCGGATGGCGTTCTGCCGTTGGCCAATTTGTCTTGTATTATAAATCCAGCCTCTTTCGCCGTAGGGGAAAAAAAATGGGTAGACTATTGGATCGGCGTGCATCGAGTTATTGGGCAGAGTCCACGACAGGTACCCTCGAGGATTGTCATCCCTATCGTAGACTGCAAAATTAACTCTGTCTGGCGGTAGGCCATCATCTCCAACAAAGTTGACTGCCACTTCATTTGCTGCCGGCGCGTTGTTTCGTCGTAAATCCATAGTGGAATCAGTGACAAATTGCAAAGTCACAGCTCTAGGTTGTCGCAATGGGTCAGCTGCGGCTTCTCTATACTCATTTTGCCACACTTCTCTCATGTTACTGCAACATTTACGGTTTATATATAAAATACATACATATATATATATATATATATATATATATATATTAGTATAATTTATAATAATTACAATGAATGATTCACCCAAATTTCAGAAATAGTTCCTGGTTTTTTTTTTTTTTTTGTAAATAATGTTATGTTGCTCTGGTTTTTTTTACAATAAAGATCAATTTTATAAATTTCCCAAAATTAACCTATTTTATATTTTCCACAAATATCATTATCATTATAAATCATTATATAAAATGTATAAAATATAAAATATCATTATATATATTGTATACAGGGTGATCCAACTAACGTAAGACACTCATTTTCTCGGAAAATATAAATATTTTGAGAATTTTTTTTTTTCTAAACTTTTAGGTACATATTTTACTACATTTTTCAATATTTAGAATATTTTTATCTTCAACCCTTATATGTAAAACAAGTATCGCATTTGGTTTTTTAAATGGGAACGTATGTTTTTAATTTCATAAATCTGTAGACAACATTTTTAAAAAAGTTTCACACACCGGGAAACACTATTGAATAAAAAACCACGTATGACAATGAACAACAGTGTAATTAATAATAATAATAATAATTTAACGTTTAATTTAATTTAAGGAAAGTACAAACTCGGCAAAAAAAACAACACACGCCGTCACCGTTATTATTTGATACGACAACGTTGTGACATGATAAAAACGCGCGCCAACGCCACGCGCTGCCTAAGCCCCATTTAGATGCTTGTGTTATGAGCGAGATGTATTATATGAATCCCATGGAAGAGACGATTAGGCGACTGGCGGGACGTCGGCTATTTGAATTGACATTTTATACATTAGATTATAAAATTCAACTAAATTATATAAGATACAATTACAATTTATTTACCAATGAAGGCTCAATAAATAGTGATATAAATATTTTTGCTAATAAAAATATTCTAAAATTTATTTCTATTAACTTAATATTCGAAGATGAAAATATTTATTACACTGTTTGTTCGGAAACATGCAGTCAAATAGCAAAGTATTTTCACACTAATCCACTATGTATAATGCTATTAAAGATTGTCAATTTATTTATAAACTGCTGATACGTAACAAAAGTAATAATATCTTACATTGTGTTGCATAATTTGTGTATAATGGAAAATGTCCCTCTTATCGATTTAGTTGAAATAATATACAAATGATTTTGGCATTTTCGAACCTATGGTTGATCCAGATGCTAATAATGCACAACGTCAAATCAACCGTGATCTTATAGCAGGACGACTAGTGCGTCGACAAATTGTGCAAACAATGTTTACATAGTATCGGGGTTAGTGATGATTTTTCATATTACTACTTGCTCATACGAGTCATAGGAGGATTTCTACCTAAAATGACCCGCAATCACAAAAAGTGGCAAAATGTATTAGTTTATTTAGCACTTGTAATTAAATAATTATGTTTTCGAATGGTTTGTCGTTCAAAACGTGTTGGTGAAATATTTTAAACATAATTTTTAACATTATCAGAAACATTGTCATGGTGTTTTGCCGTTTTGTAACTGATATAATTTTTATAATTTATTCTTATTAATAATTTTAGTTTTTACTCCATTAATTAAGGAACTTATTATTTTGATGAGTGAAGAAGCTTACCGACAGACCGTTTGATCATTAGATCATTTGTAAATATATATTAGTTTAAAATTGCATGTTTGTTAATTTATTTGTAAGTTTATAATTTGTAACTTAGAGAGCTGGCCAGTGATTAAAACCTTTGTACATATTTTTTTCTTAATAGTAGTCGCATATTCAAAATAAAATTTGTTTTCTTGCTTGTAATACTATTTAATATTTATCTTCTTCTTCTTCTTCGGTAAACTCGGCCACTAGGACCTTCCCGACATACGTCCTTGCCTCCAATTTTCTCTATACGATGCCTGTATCCTCCAGTATAAACCTCCTCCTAACGCTTTTACATTATGCCTTGCTACGTCCTCCCATCTCAGATGTGGTCTTCCCAGTAGGATTCTCTTTTAGTCAGAGACGTATTTAAGGGGGCTTGGATCCGGTCGGTAAATTTTGAAGAGCATTTTGATATATGTAATACATACGGTAGGTCATTTGGGTGGAAAAAAAGTAAAATACTCACGGAGAATACATGGAGATACTGTCATAAGTTGAAACTGATTTAAGAAAAGAGGACACACAATTTTCACCAGATTTCTTTCCACAAATTTGATTGGATTATCCAGGTGCGTCTGGAGGAAGTCCAGTCGATGAGGTATTTGGGAGTGCAATTGGATGATAGGTAGGAGTTTACGGAACACGTGAAGAAAGTAGTGAGGGCGGCGACACCGATGTTTCAGAGGATTCGACGAGTTGTCTCCTCGACCCTGGGGCCTTAGGGGCGACACTACGAGCAGGATGTACCGACCCATTTAATCAAATAATAATATTTTTAAGACATAGCGGTATTTAAAATAAAAAAAATAGAAAATAAAAAAACAGAGAGTAGGGCTAGTATGACTAAAACTGGTGGCAGGGTCTCATTAACCGAGACACTAGCTCCTGTAGAAGACAGAATATTGTCATCTATAGGTGTGATACCGGTTAGTGACGATCCATATTCGACTGAATTGAATGCCACTTTTGATTTTTAATCGCAACCAACAACATCTGCAGAAGCATTCTCGCCATTATTGTTTGAAAAATCACCTCAAGGTTTTGTGAGTATTAAAAATAGTGGGTAAGTATAATTCAATAACATTTTTTACAATCTTAAATATTAGGTGTTATATTCTAATATAAGAGGTAACATAAAACATAAAATGAATAACAAAATTATGTTTATTATAAAACGTCAGAATTAAAATAGTAAGTTATCTTACTTGAATCTTTCTAGACATGAGATAACAACTGCTGGTATTAGTATAGGTGAACCTTCGATATTAGTAGTGAATTGGATGAGGGATCTATAGTGAAAATCCCAATTAAAGAAAAACGGTATGAAAAATATTTAAGTATATGTATTAAGCAAAAATTGCTAATCTAAAATTTATAGTACACATTCCTAATATTTTTCTTTGTAGGTCTAAAATTTCTTAATGGGTTTCTAACAGAGGTTCGGAATTTGTTCCTATTTGACTCATTTCTCTTTTATGTTCCGGAACAAATACCCGGAACTCGTTTCTCAAGATATTCGTTCCGGAACAATTACCCGGAACTCGTTCCTCGAGATATTCGTTCCGGAGCAAATACTCGGAACTCGTTCCTCAAGATATTCGTTCCGGAGCAAATACTCGGAACTCATTCCTCGAGATATTCGTTCCGGAACAAATAAAATGTAATTGTTCCTTATTAATAATTTATTAATGGAACAAAATGTATTGGTTCTACATATTATGTTGTTTCGTTCGAGTTTATTGAAGGTGCACATTTTGACATTTACATGTCTTAGCTCTGGCACATTATCGAAAAAAAACGTTCTTTACAAAAGCGTAACGAAAAAAGCGTTCTTTACAAAAGTGTTACAAAAAAAGGGTGGGAATAGGGATGGGGTTCCCACCCCATCCCTATTCCCCTTTTCCCTATTTGGTATTTATCTTACCACCTATCTCCCGAGATTTGTTGTACGTTCAACGTTCAAATTAGAACTAAATAATAAATTCAAAACAGTTTAAGAGCCCAATTTCTCTATGAATTGTTTTAAGCTAGATAATAAACACTACAATTTTAGCCAGAAACTTGATGTTTTAATATACTAGCGCTTGTTACTGCTTCTTAATATACTATATCAATATTTATAATCACATTTATAATATTATTTATTATCTCGGTACTTCAACGAGACATGTAAATGCTCTTTCGTGGTTGCAGACTCGGCTGAAAAACTTTTTTATTGTTACTTTAGCCTTTGTGTGTGGTATTTTAGAAACAATAGACACATTTATTTAAGTTGAATGTTAATTAATTTAAGTTAAATTTATTTTTTCATATTGTTTTTATACAATGTGATCTCAAATTTTCACAATATTTTTATTTTTTACCCCCTACTCCCAACTAAGTTTTTTTGATTGCAAATTTTAAAACTTAAACGGTAACGTATATGTTTTATTAACTTTTTAAATTGAGAATAATATACTAAACATTTTGACTGGTCGATGACCAGATTACAATATTTTTTTTTAAAGTTATAAGAGTTTTAAAGTTAGGATGGGAGGTTAAGTGCGGTTGGAAAATGTGCGCAGATAAAAATAATCTTACACTCCACCTTTCCTCCTGTCCTAAGCTTGAAACTTCATCACAAGTTGGGAGGGGTAAAAACAAAAAAATTGTGAAAAATTGAGATCACATTGTATAACAACAATATGAAAAAAAATATTTGAATTTCTTATTAAACCCTATGAGATATTGAGTGGTCATGATAAAAGAATCACTCTGTATATGTCATGTAAAAAAATTACACTGGAAATTAGCCATATATTATAGCCCGTATGTATCTAAAAAAATATTAAATTAATATAAATTAAGCGTTTTTTAACTTAACAAGTTTAAGAACTGATGGTTTTGATGGATTAGTTGGATACATTTTTCTTAGTGTTGTATATTGTTATACTGTATATTGTTATAATGTTATATTTATAATATGGTTATTCAGATAACACTAATTAATGTGTACGCAGTGGGGACTGTTCACGGCGTACGCTAATATTGAAAATAATTACTTGTCATTCCTGTTATAGCGTTTCATAATAAACGTCTTTTATTAATCCTAAAGTTGAGTTGTATTCTTCTACAGTTAAGTATACAACAAATTGGCGACGAAGATTTAAAATTTTTTTTTTTGTTCTTTGCTAGTATATAACATATTTTATATACATATTGTTAGTAAAAAATATTAAAAAAAAAAAACCGAACTCGTTTAACATGACACAATCATCACGCAACGACGGAGCATCATCGGCGTCAGTAAGGACCATCTACTCGCAAGTCATCGGCACTCCGGGAATTTTCGATCAAGAGACGAATGTAAAGATATATTTCGCTCGGCTAAAGAACTTTTTCGCCGCCAACGGCATCACGGAGGAGAGTAAGAAGAGGGCAATTTTGCTATCCTCGATTTCGGAGGAAGTGCATAAAATTCTGTTCAGTCTGTGTTTGTCCGAGGACCCCGACGGTAAGACTTTTGAGTCGTTATCGGTCATACTGCAAAATCACTATGAGGCAAAAAAATCGTATTTTGCCGCCCGCCACCAGTTTTACCTAGCTCGTAAAAACCACGATGAAAGTGTGGTCCAGTGGGGCGCTCGCGTACGCGAACTTGCGTCTAAATGCGGTTTTGGGCCAGAGCTGGAGGTAGTAGTGCGGGACGTATTCGTTGTTGGAATGGGATCCGGCAAGATCCAGGATCGATTACTGGAAGAGGATGCGTCAGTAGCATCAACCACGCTGGTTAAGCTGATGGAGGTGGCGACCACGAAGGAGGCAAACATCAACGCGAGTAAAGAGTGGTCAAGGGAAACGACCAGTGCGCTCCACTTCACCAAACAGAAAGGGAGTCAAGTATACACGACACCGAAGCGAAATGGAGTTAAGCGGTCAAGTGGACTTCACCAGAATGCGGCCACGAGTAACCAAGCCAACGGGAAAGGGAAGTGCTAAGTATGCGGCCGTTCCAACCACGACACCGGATCATGCAGGTTTAAAAATTATTCTTGTAATGGGTGCGGGGTAGTAGGTCATTTTGCCCCTATGTGCAAAGCTAGGGGTACACAAAATAAAGGTACTAAGTATAAGGCGCAAAATAAGTTTTTAACGGTAAAGGAGCGGTCAGGCGATCACGATTCTTGCGTAGATTTAATCGATTCTTTTTTTGCACTTAATGATATTTCCCACGATAAGCTTAAAGTAGCCCCGTATCGAATTAATTTAGCTGTCGAAGGTAAACCCATAACCTTTGAAATTGATACCGGTTCTGTGCACAGTATTATTTCCGAATCGATGTTTAAATCATTAATAGGTCCGAAGGTTATTGTCACTAACGACGTCGAGTTGTCAGATTACGTCGGCAATAGAATCACACCGATAGGTAAAGTCGCGCTCACCGTCACGTATAACAATAAAACAGCCGACATATGGGTGTATATTGTTCAAAACGGGGGACCACCGTTACTCGGTAGAAATGATTTATCAACGCTCGGTATTAATAACGTGTTAAACTTAAAGTGTAATTTTACCGGCGCAGAGGATAGCGTTGAAACGGTTTTAAAAAAGTATCCAAACGTGTTCAGTGAGGAGCTGGGGACTTTTAATGGATACAAAATATCACTAAAAGTAAAACCGGGGATCACGCCAAAGTTTTTTAAACATCGTCCAGTTCCTTTAGCATTAAGGGGAAAAGTTGAGACCGAGATAGATCGACTGTTGTCTATCAACGCTCTGATACCCGTCGACCACAGTGAATGGGCAACTCCCGTAGTTCCAACATTGAAAGGGGACGGTAGTGTCAGGCCCAGAAAAGCAGCATTACACAAAGAACTTAACTAAATTCACCAGGCCTACTGACATAAGTTGGTTCAACTTTAGTGGAGTAGGGGCTGCATATTTATATAAAATAGCAAGCAATGAAGAATGTCTATGTCCAATCAATGAATCTGGGTCTGAATTTCTACCAGAAATGATGTTTCACTCTATTGGGGGAACATTTGGAACAGATTTTGGTCTGCTTGAATACATGACAGGCTTTATGGGTTGGGCTACTAGAAATAAGATGGGTGACTGCTTTAAGAAAATGGGGACTAGTGGGGTTAGAAAGTTCAAGATGTTAAGGATGAATAAATTCTCTAAACTGAGCTCTGCCAATCAAACTGGACTGTTGTCATTATCCTCTAATCCAATCGTGGGAAAAAGTGCCTTTTCAGGGAAACATAAACAAATCTTCACAGATGAATTTATAGAATACTTGGACTCGAGTAAGAGCACTACAACTGGAGTTACTAAGAACATTGAGACCCTGAGGAACTTGCTGGCTCAGACAAGAGAGAATTTAAGAGACCAAATAGCAGCTAACAAAGTGCAAGAACACCTTTACGCCAGAATAGCGGGCGCGAGATATTTTTCTAAAATAGACTTGAAGGACGCTTATCAGCAGTTGGTACTCGACGATAATTCACGCGCGTTAACGACCATAAATACGATTAAAGGTTTATTTAGGTACACACGCGTTCCGTTCGGTTTAAAATCATCGGCGGGTGAATTTCAGAAAGCAATTGAAAGTATCACAAAAAAAAATAGAGGGAGTGGAAGTGTTCATTGATGATATCATTGTATCGGGTAAAACGGTGCCTGAACATAATGCACGTTTGGACCAACTATTAAAAGCACTCGGCTCAGCAGGGCTAAAAGTAAGAGAGCGTAAGTGTAGTTTTTTGCAGACAGCGGTGGAATATCTAGGTCATAAAATAGACAGACAAGGTTTGCATACCTTAGATAAACACACAACCGCGATTAAGGAGGCAGCGGCGCCTCAGAACCGGTCCGAATTAAAAAGCTTCCTCGGGTTGGTAACATATTATACTAAATTCGTTAAAAACGCGGCACGGATTCTAAAACCATTGTACGACCTTTTAAAAGCGGGGGCAAAATGGTCTTGGTCCAAAGAAGCGGGCGACGCGTTTGATAATATCAAATCAATATTGTCGTCTAAACCCGTACTTGACCACTACGATCCGTCGGTACCAATTAAATTAATGGTGGACGCAAGTTCGATTGCGGTCGGCGCGGTAATCTCACAGGTATACGGCAACGCTGAAAAACCAGTAGCTTATGCTTCGCGTGTGTTGTCAGAAGCGGAACGTAAATACCCGCAAATCGAAAAAGAGGGATTAGCGATTATATACGGCGTTCAAAAGTTTTACGACTACTTGTACGCACGCAGATTTACCCTAGTTACCGATCACAAACCGCTCTACCACATTTTTGGGGAAAAGAAAGGTATACCGGTTTACGCGGCAAATAGACTCCAAAGGTGGGCTTATGTACTAACAGCATTCGATTATGACATTTCGTACGTTAAATCTGAGAAAAACGCGGCGGATTACTTATCGCGCATTAGAATAGGCACGGCAGATAAAGAATTAACGACGCCGCGGTGTCTTAATTTTATTTATGACGATTGCCCGTTTAACGTTAATTGGGTCAAAATAAAAACACAAACACGAGTGGATAAAACCTTATCTCAGGTAATTAAGGCTATCAACATTGGTGAGTGGCCCATACACGCGGATAAAAACGAGCTGCTTAAACCGTATTACACGCGTCGTCACGAAATCTCGACCGAACAGGACTGTTTGATGTGGGGGTACAGGGTAATTATACCAAGTAAATTTCGGGTGACCCTATTAGCAGAATTGCACTCTACGCATGCGGAGATGAGTTGTATGAAGGCGATCGCGCGTTCTTATTTTTGGTGGCCTAAGATCGACAGCGACATCGAGAATATGGCACGCAATTGCGAAAGTTGTATGCAGGTTAGACCCGCACCGCCGAAGGCAGTGCTAACGCCATGGAAGTGGCCGGAACACGTGTGGACGCGCCTACATGTAGACTTTTTAGGACCCTACAAAAATAAATTTTTTTTAGTCATAGTAGACGCGACTTCGAAATGGCTCGAAGTGTTCGAGGTAAGCGCATGTACGGCGAAAATTGTCATTTTAAAAATGCAAGAACTTTTTGCACGTTTTGGAGTCCCTAAGGTTATTACTTCCGATGGAGCTAAGTGTTTCACAGGAACGGAATTCAGTACGTTTTGCGCCAACGGCGGCATTAAGCATTTGGTAGGGGCCCCGTTCCATCCACAAACGAACGGATCAGCCGAATCAGGGGTCAAATTAGTTAAACTTTTTTTTAAGAAAAATAAAACCACCAGTACTACACTATTGCAAAAATGTCTATTATTTTATCGCAATACACCGCACTCGGCCACACGCCAGACACCGGCGAAATTATTACTAGGTCGTAATATTCGAACACAATTCGATACCTTAATCCCGAGTACAAAGGACGTGGTTAGTGATCACCAGAATTCCCAAGTGAAACGTCACGGCAAACGGCAGCTCGAAATTAGGCAGGGAGACACAGTGGCCGTGCGTGATTACCGAAGGGGGGATAACAAGTGGTCAATGGGGACAGTATCAAACACCATGGGTAAACACGCGTTCGAGGTAGATACCGAGGCGGGCACGTGGAAGCGACACATAGACCAAACCATTAAAATACCAAATAGGGACCTGGGGGTACCCGAAGACGAAGGTCATGATAGTTCGTTCGAACCAAGGGAGGTACAAGATCAGGAGGTGGTCGAGAATGACGTAGACGGGGGAATTATGACTAGCTCGACTGGACATTCTCGCCCGGTTAGAGTCAGGAGATCGCCTGATCGCTATAAGTCGTTAGATTTTAGAAAATAAGACGATTATCGTTATTTTTTTGTTTAAATTAGTTATAAGCACAACCTTGTTATTCTTAGGTATAAATTATGTGTAAATCACTATACAAAGAGATAGCATTGTTTTTAGTTGTATCTTTGTTCATTTTATTCGCACACCTTCTCAATCATGATTAAAATGTCTTATAAATAATTGTAAATAATTTGTAATTAAATGTAAGGGGAGAGGTGTTGTATATTGTTATACTGTATATTGTTATATTTATAATATGGTTATTCAGATAACACTAATTAATGTGTACGCAGTGGGGACTGTTCACGGCGTACGCTAATATTGAAAATAATTACTTGTCATTCCTGTTATAGCGTTTCATAATAAACGTCTTTTATTAATCCTAAAGTTGAGTTGTATTCTTCTACAGTTAAGTATACAACTCTTAGTATGTATAAATGTATTATAATAACTCTATTAACTTTCACCATGTATATACTATATATATATTTATGTACACTGAAAATAACATTAATTGTTATATCAAATGCATTAACTATAATCTTTTGGTAAATTAATTAACATTTAACTTAAATAAATGTGTCTATTGTTCTAAAATACCACACACAAAGGCTAAAGTAACAATAAAAATGTGCACCGTCAATAAAACCGAACGAAACACATAATACGTAGAACAAATACATTTTGTTCCATTAATAAATTATTAATAATGACAAGAAACAAATACATTTTATTTGTTCTGGAACAAATATCAAAGGAACGAGTTCCGAGTATTTGCTCCGGAACGAGTTCCGAGTATTTTTTCCGGAACGAATATCTCGAGGAACGAGTTCCGGGTATTTGTTCCGGAACAAATATATTGAGGAACGAGTTCCGGCATTTGCTCCGGAACGAATATCTCGAGGAACGAGTTCGGGGTATTTGTTACGGAACGAATATCTTGAGGAACGAGTTCCGGGTATTTGTTCCGGAACGATTGCAACAGGGAGTCATGAAGGAACATGTTCCGGAATTAGTTCCGAACCCCTGGTTTCTAATAAACCCAGATTGGAAAAAAAAACACAACTTGCCTTTTAACAATTAGCGACAACCGTAACAAAATAATGGAAACCTATTTTACTAATAAAATAGAGTTATTAAAAAGGCAAATCGACTTAAAAGAAAGATCTACAAAGGCAAAGGAAAAAATGGCCAAAGCCTTGTGTTTGTTTACCGGATTGAATGATTCTTTGGAAACTGAAGAAGTATGCCGGATCCGGAGACAAGTGCCCGAAGGGAGTTTTTTCCGACGGAAGAAACCGAATGAAAGCCCGATCCATCACTGGAAGTCCGGAGAACTCCAAAGGCTCCGGTGGGGAATCACCGGTAACCGGAGTTAATTTCCGATCACCCGGTGAGGAAATCGTTCTTTCCGGGGGGGGGGGGAGGAAACCCCTCCGGTAAAGTCGGGGTATTAACCGGTAAAAAGGGAGTTTTGCCCCTAAATGGTTGGGGCCGGTACAATTGGCAAAGAGGTTAGGCAGTGGGGTGTTTAAAACCCAAGGGAAGGTCCATCTAAAGTTACATGTTTCGGCCCTAAAAGCATCTAGCTCTGGAGTAAACCCCTAACTTTTTAACGTTTGTTTCTGTCTTTTAGCATGGCAGATCAACGCACCTTCCGACCGTCAAGACAAGTGGCGGCACAAACGGCCGTCCAGTTACGTCAGCAAGCCCGAAAGCTGTGGCAGGCCGCCGCAGCACTCGAGGGTCGCCGGACGGACACCGGATGCCGCCGCCGCCTCCGGACAAAACCGTTGACACTTCCGTTACATGGCTTCCACGGCCTTCGTCAGTATTATAATATTGTTTACTTTCACTTATGAAAATATAATAATCCGTGATAGCTTAACTCCGTTTCTCTTTATTTAAAACTACCCTTCAATCAACCCTCTCTTAACGACCACAATAAGTTTTCACCGAGAGAATTTAAAGATAGGTATTTGCAAAACTAAGGTTCTAGACGATAAAACAATTACAAAAAGATTTAAGTTAAAGTATGAAAATAGAATTATTTTCATAAAAACATTTCACCAGTTTCTAATATTATTTTTTAAATGGAGTGGTCAAATGAAAACACGATAGAGTTTTTAAATTTATACGAAGCTTGCCCAGTCATATGGAACGCTCGGCACTCTTCACATAAAAGCCGAAATGCTGTGTCTGACGCATGGGTAGATATAAAAAATGCCTTTAGCATTGGATCTTCCACCGTGCAAGATTTAAAAAAAGAAAAAGACACTAATGGCCAGCTTTTGCCCGTTATTAGCCAAAGTGAAAAATAGTACAAAAACCGGGAGTGGAGTTGACGGCATATACAAGCCAAACTGGTTGGTGTACAAAACCATGGCCAATCAAACCCCCTCTACACGTCCGGCGACGACGGTCTCCGGTCCAACACCCGCGAAGGGAAAGGCGCCAGCCGTCACAAGACCGTCTGGATCGGGCAAGACAGCCCAACCAACGAGACAACCGGGGCCGTTTTCACCCGCAAGACAAACGGAAGCGGCAGAAGTTCGGGACGCAGCCGACGTCCAATTCCTGCAGCCGGACTTGGTGCTTGACCGTCTGGAGGTGATGGAGGTGGTGCCCGATATGTATTCGTTTAATTTGCATAGTGCACATCAGTTTTAAAGTAATTTAGATACTTCTTAATCATTTTTATTATTCAATATATGGTTTTAAATTACAATAAAGTTTATTATAATTTCCCTTAATTTCATTTCTTAGTTCTTCAATCAACGCAGAACACGTTTCGTGTACACATTTTGCTACCGTTTGTGTAGAAACTTTTAATAAAAAGGACAAACTTTTAAAGCTTTACTTGTCCATTTTTTTATAAATTCTAAAAAATCTTAAGTAAAATTGTATTTCACAAAAATATCATAGATACCTCCAGAAAACAATACAAAAAAAAAAATATACCAAACACTTCAAAGATAGCAAAAAGAATGCATCATATTAAAAAGATGAAATTTATTTAAATTTTGAAACTGCAATATCATATGAAATATTATTCATAGGAAAAAATTTAAGATACTTTTTGACATTTCCATTCTAGGTGTCTACGCCACACGTCTCATTTTCACTGATAAATATTATCGTTTTTGTCACAGAACACGAGTCCTACCTGGTCAAGTCCGGGACAGAACACTAGTCCGTCACTGCATTATCGCCGAAAGGCCCACTATAAAAGGCCGTGTGAACGACGGACAATCAACCAGTCTTTACTAGGCATTGTAGTCAGACCCACCCAGGGCAGACTTGCGCTTTGCTAGTAATAGACATCTCCCAAACTTCTCCGGGAGCTCATCGATCGGTCTGTGTGGCGACCAGTGGTGCAATCAAAGTGTATTGTCATTACTAGTTCATGTTTAATAAACATTATCCTGTCACTACGACAATTCATTTGTTGCGTTGTTAAAAACCTACTCAAATCCAATCTAACACCTTCAATCAAAACACTAGGTGAGTGGTAATGTTGTGTTTCTATACGCTTATTATTCGTTACCTTACAATCCATACGTAGTCTAATTTTGGTACTATCATTATTGGACTTGCACATTTACTATATGTTACTGGTTCTAGTATGCCTAGTACTAACAGTATTTAACTTTCCACGCACTTTATCACGTAATTTAAATAGAACTGTGTTAAGAAAAAAGTAAGAAATATCTATTAGAATTAGTAGTTATTCGTAGTATAAAACCATTGCACCGTTGCTTGGGCGTACATGGTTAAATAAATTATTCCCAGAATAGAGAGATTTATTTAACAATAAAATTAATTTAGTAAATAAGGTAAATAGTTATTCAAGAAATAATGTTGTAAGAGATGATAAAAAATAAATTTCTTTTAACCATTTAGTGATAAACCTAATCGGGCAATTGTTAATCATAAAGTAGATATTGTTTTGAAACAAGATTCAAAACCAATTTTTTACAAAGCTTACACAGTTCTATTTGAATTACGTGATAAAGTGTGTAAAGAGTTAGATAGACTGTTAGAACTAGGCAAACTAGAACCAGTAATATATAGTAAATGGGCAAGTCCAATAGTGATAGTACCAAAGCCAGAAGGAAAAATTAGACTATGTATTCTTAAAGGATTAATGAACGTTAACAACGTAGGTTGTTATTTAGACGATATAATTATTGGTGGAGAAAATAGGAATGTATATAAAGAAGAAGTATTAGACAGACTGAATAGATATAATGTACAAATTAACTTAGGGAAGTATTAATTTTATGAAGAAAGTGTGGACTACTTAGGTCATTCAATTAGTAGAGAAGGTGTAAAGCCAATTAAACAAAAAGTGGAGGCGATTGAGAATGCAAGAGAACCAAAAGACTTTAAAGAGTTACAGGCTTATTTAGGATTAATTAACAACTATGGTAAATGTATTCCTAATTTAAGCAGTGAATTACATGTTTTACATCAATTATTGAGGAAAGGAGTAAAATTTAATTGGCTTAAGGAGTATCATGAATGTTTTAAGAAAAGTACTGTTAGTTAATGATCAATTATTAGGAGTGTACGACCTAGATAAACCGATAGTCGTGTGTGCGGATGCAAGTCCTTATGGAGTAGGAGCTATATTAAGTCAAATATATGAAGGTAAGGAGAAGCCAATTGTATTTTCATCAGGTACATTATCTCCTAAAATATTCGCAAATACACAGAGAAGCCTTAGCTATTATCTTTGCTATAAAAAAATTCCATAAATACATATATGACAATAAATTTGTACTTTGCTCCGATTCACAGGTATTGAGAGAAATGTATAAAATTTATTTGAGGCATAACATACTAGCTTCCCATTTTGCAATAATACACATCCTATACCATTCATACTACTATCAGTTTGTATTGTAGATTTAACATTTGGATTAAAGTTTTGCAATACTGGATCACTTGTTATTATAGTTTTAAGTTTTTTCATACATTTGGTATGAGTATCATTCCATATGAATTCCACATTTTTCTTTATTCGATTTCTCAATAGAGTAGTTATTTCAGATATATTTAGAATAAAGTTACGAAGATAGTTTATTAATCCTAAATACCTCTGCAAATCTTTTTTATTTTTAGGTTCATCATAATTTTCTATTACTTTAATTCTATTGTTATCAGGTTGTATTTTCCCTTCACTAAATCTGTGATCTAAATACTTTATTTCATTGAGCATGTATTGAAATTTATTTTTATTGAACTTTATATTATTTGTCCTAGCTCTTTCAAGGATTTCAATTAATATTTTGTTATGTTGTTCTACTGTTTCTGCATGTATCAATATATCATCTACATATTATATAAAAACGCCTTTTATATCTTTAAACATGTCTGTGTTATACTTTTAAAACACTTCTGCTGATACTGATATACCTAATGGTAGTCGATTAAATTAATAACAACCCTAAATTGTAGAAAATGTACAATTTTCAAAACTTTTTTTATCCAAAGGGATATGAAAAAATCCATCCTTCTAGTCAAGACAACTAAATATTTTTGATTTACCTAACTCAGCTGATAAATCATTTAATGTTGGTATTGAAAAATGTTCTTTTTTTATTGCATTGTTTAAATCTTTTGGATCCAAACACAGTCTGAGTGATCCATTTGACTTTTTAACAATTACAATTTTGTTTACCCAATCTGTGGATTCATTTATTTTAGATATAATCCCAAGATCACACAAACAATTTAATTATATTTTTAATTTTTATTGGAACCCTATGTAGTGGCTTGATGTTGGTTTATGATTTTCTTTAAACTTAGTTGAATAAGATTCTTAAACACATCCTTATACTTATGCATAATCAGTGTTTCTTTCAGACAATTTTCTCCGGGGGGGGGGCATTTGAAAAAATCGGGGGGTCATTTATATTACATTTGATAATAATTACATCTGTTATTATGATTGTGAACAATATAATAAAATACACAAAATTTCATAGTTTAACATACACACATAATATTATAATATATAAAAGTTATTCTTAAAAACACACAATTAAATTAAATATACATAAACAAAATAGCCAGTAAACCTTATTTTTAGTTCTACATTTTCACACAGCCAGTAAACCTTATTTTTAGTTCTACATTTTCACACATACTCCTTCATTTTTTTCAATGTTGTTTTTACATCTTCATCAGCAGTCAAATGATCTTCAGATCCAAACTTCTCAAGTATTTCACTTTTAATTTTCATTTGCAAGTTACTACTAGTGTCTTCACACTGATTTGCAATGTCATTTAAATGTAATTTTGTTGTTGCTATAAGAGGAATAACATTAGCCAGACTAAGATTTTTTTTTGCAAAGTGTTACTAAGGTAAGAGAGGGCGCTGAGGAGTTCATTCATTACAAAACAGGTGATGAAGAAACTTGTATTTCTTATTTCCAACAAAATACCGCCTGATAGTAATGCAAGATCTGTACCGTCCTTGTGGATGTGCTCACAAGCCATCATAATAGATTTCAAACTTCTGAAGACAGCATTTACTATCTTATAGTGGGATAGCCACCTCACTTCAATGCATTCAGGTATCTTAAGAATTGGATCATTTATTACAGCTTGAATTTCATGCAAAATATTTTCTCTTTTAGGTGATTTGCTGAATAACTTGTAAATGTCTTTTAAAACATAAAAAAATCTTTTGACCTTTTGGTTTTTATTTCTACATGACGCTGCTGCCAATGACAAAATGTGTGCTTTGCAGTGAATGTAAAGAATATCTCTCTTTGCTTTTTCTGAAAGCTTCCTCCTCACACCTCCTATATTCCCAGCCATATTGGCGGCACCATCAAATCCAAAGGCTATAACATTATTGTAACACAAATCAAGGCTAGTCAGTTCTTTGTCAATAGCATCTGCAATAGTTTCTGCTGTTCCATTTGGGATTTTAACTACTGCCAAAAACTTTTCCACTGGAACTTTGTCTTCCACAAATCTAAGCATGATACTCAGTTCCATTTCATTTTTTAAAGAAGTGCTTTCGTCTGCTAAAATAGAAAATTTTTTGTTTTTCAATGTTTTCTTCAGTTCATTCCTCAAAATTTCACTCATACATATCAGTAATTCACAGGCTGTGTCTTTGCTGCTATAATTTGATCTATCACTTTGAGATTCTCTCCATGATTTAAAATCGTCGTTTAGCTTGTCGAGAATACTTTCAATTAAACTTTCATACTTAGTAGTGTGAGCTACTTCTTCTTTTACCAAAAAGTACAATCCTCGCAAAATAATTTTTTAACTTTTTCTGTTTAATTCTCTTTCACTTTCACTTTGTTGAACAATTTGAGTATGAATCGGTTTTTTCATCGCCTTATTTTTGATATTTTCCATTTCTACACTTACAGTGTGAGCTGAAGAATGTTCATGTTTTTCTAATTTTCCATTCTTTCCTAAAGATTTCTTGTAAGATGTGAATGGAACAGTTATTAACACTCCACCTGTCTTTTGAACAACTTTTGCGTCATTTTTCATAAAATTTTGACAAAGTTTACAAAACGCACCTTTTTTTTCTTCGTTATATACCAGCCATTTATATTTTTGTTCCCAATGAATATTATAATGACGTTCTTTTTTGTCGACTGATTTCACAGAATGTAAGTTAGGTGATTCTATATTATCATTTTCTACTTCGTTCTGAATTTACTTTTGATTTTTTACTAGAATCTGCAGTTGTAGCTTTAAAAAAAGAATCTATTGTTCTGTTCATCTTGATTAAATCACAGAACAGTGAAATTCCTAGACAAATTTAATAATAGTTTAATTAATTTATCTCTATGTCTACCTTTTTCATTACCGAATTAACCAATTAATTAAAAAAATAACAAATATAAATTAAACAATTAATAAATTAATTTAAATATTTTTTTATTTTATATAATTCGGTATTAATAGGTGATTTAACATACAATTAATTATTTATAAAATTAAAAAGTACGATAATGATTTAAATCATGAGTGATATTTTATAATAATTAATTTATAAATATTTATTAATTCGTGAAAAAGTAGTATAATAATTATTATTTTTGTATATTCAACACTGTTAAACAGGGCCGTATTTAGGACAGGGCAAGAGGGCATGAGCTAGGGGCGCAAATTTCAATACTACTTATGTAATGATTTTTTCACCTAATATTTGAAAAATGTATATTTTTTTATTTTTTATTTATACAGTAGATAAATACATAATACATAATATTATATCAAAATAATACGTCTGGTCACCGTAATTATGTGTAACTAATTTATGGGTACTTAAAAGTTAAAAATATACTGAAATAGAAATAAACCATTTGAAGCGCACAGCGGGAAAGAACGGTAGTAGTCCATTTATGAAATTTTTTTTTTCAATATATTCCATTAATTTGTTTTATTTATATCACTAGATTGTTTAAATAAATAATTTTTTTATTAGAATAGCACTTGATGTGATTTTTTTTGTTCTTATGTAAGAGAGAGAAGAATTCACGAACTTTGTTTTTGCTATACTCTAAAATTTTCATAAATAGACTACTACCGTTCTTCCCCTGTGCCCTTCATTTTGTTGAGTAATAATCTATAACATACCTAAAGGTTGGAGTTATTGCAGTAGATAGATACTTGTCAATTAATAAAAATTAAAAAAAAAACAAATATAGTTTGATTTTCTACTGTTTAGTACAAATTGCAATGAGATACACAAACAGACTACCTAGTCAACACACTTCACCGTAATAATCGTTTGCTCGTGGACGTTGCGGGTGCTCGTGTAAAAAGTAAAAACAAAATAACATTTATAGTATGAGAATCAAGTCGTCCCGCGTCCGTATGCAATGTAAAAATAATAACAATAATAATTGTTATCGTAGGTTGACAACGACGACAAACAAAAATTGAAAAAAAAAAATAATTCCAAGAATAATAATAACGATCGATTCCTATAACATACTAAAAATAGCACGTTTGATTAGAGACGTCGGATCTATATGACCCAACGGTCGACGTGGCCAGTTATGGGCTAATAAAAGAGTAAAATTATTTTTTGTCTTTGTTTGTGTAATTTTGGTAAGGTAAAGCGCGGGGCCTGGTGCCTGGGCACACTTCGCCCACCCCTCGGGCCGGCTCTGAGCACAATACCTGAAATGCCTGAAAGAAACACTGTGCATAATTTCATTTTTTTCTTTTAAATTTGATTTGATGTAATTCATTTATAGTGGTTCTATTTATTAATTTTAAACTAACACAGGTCACTAAGCCTCATACAGATACTGCTTGTACTGTTTGTACTTGTTTTTATGTATTTTTAAATCTTTGTCAATTGATTTTACAATTTGATTATAAGTTTTATATGAAATTATATTTACATCAGATCCAGAATCTAATTTAAATTTTATTAATACCCTTTTTTCAACTAACACATTTTCTACCCAAGAAATCTGATTAATTTGTCTATTCATTTTAGTTATTGAATCACAAAAATATTCTATTTCACTGTCACAAGACACTAAATCCTCTACTTTATTTTAAGTTCTCTTACAATGTTTTTATTAAAATTTGTTCTACATACCTGAGAAAAATAATTATCCTTTCCGCACCTTAGGCATTTCTTTCCTATTGCTGGACAATTTTCTGGTTCTGTATGTTTCTTGCCACATTTCATACAGTTTATCCTTGAATCTTTGGACTCGTGCTTGTACCGATTGTCATAACTTTTCTTGAACTGCTGTTCTTGTCTTTCCCATTTTTTGTTTTTTCCATATGTCGTCCTTCCTTGAAATTGATTTTCTTTTTTCTGATGTATTGCATCAACACTAGCTTCTACTTCAGATTGTATTTGTTTAGTTTGAACTTTTATAATTTCAGCTAATCTTAAATGTTCTATAGCCTCATTTAAACTTAAACAACCCATTCGAATTATTCTTTCTTGTGTCTCAATATCATTTGTTCTCAGCACAATTTTATCACGAAGTAATTCTTCTTTATCTGTGAACTCACAATTTAGACTCAAAGTTCTTACTTCTGTTAAGAAATTGGCAAACGATTCGCCATCTTTTTGTTTTCTATTGTAAAACAAAAAAACGTGTATATATTATATTCTTCTTTGGATTACAATATGTTTCAAATGTTTTACTACATTATCATAAACTTTTGCTTTATTACTAGCAATATCAAATGTATTGTAAACTTCTAAAGCTTCTTCACCAATTAAGTTTAATAAAATTGTTATTTTTCTTGCATCCTCACTTTTCTCCAATCCACTTGCTAATAAACAAATGTCAAACGGTTGTTGAAATCTTCTCCAATTTTCCCTTAAATTACCTTTAAGTTTCAGTTGACTTAGCACATTGCAAACTATACTGCTGGCCATGTTAATTTTTTTTTTTTTACAAAACCGACTGCGCCAAGTAATACTTATTTAATTTATTAAATATCAATTTATTAAATGGAAAACATAAAGCTGTAGCCTGAAGCTGTATTCGCAATTTTAACTTTAATCGAAGGTTAGGCTTGATCAAATTCTT
The DNA here is from genome assembly GCF_023614345.1 of Adelges cooleyi. Classification (NCBI taxonomy): domain Eukaryota; kingdom Metazoa; phylum Arthropoda; class Insecta; order Hemiptera; family Adelgidae; genus Adelges; species Adelges cooleyi. The sequence continues at coordinate 386,851 of NW_026096368.1, forward strand.
TAGCTTTATTGGGGAATTAAATTCTCTCAATATGTTGATTAGGCTTTAGCCTATGGATAGAATCATAAGCTTTCTCAAAATCGACAAATAAAATGCAAAACTTTTTGTAATTTGGCGGACACAAAAAATCTGATTTGTTTAGACCTGTTAGGCTAAAACCTCCCTGGTGTTCTCCCAAAACACCTTCCGCTAAAGGTTTTATCCTATACAGTATGCTAAAGTCTTATACATTATTAAAGCTATTATTAGACATTTAGTAAAGCTATATCTCTGTTATTTCTGCAGTCTTGAGGGTCATTCTTCTTATGTATTGGACATATTGACGAAATGTTCCAGTCTTTGGGAGTTTCTCCTTTTCCCAAATTAATTCTATTATTTCGTGGATTCTTGATATCGTTTCTTCATCTATTCTTTTCAAAATGTCTGCTTGAATACCATCTTCTCCTTGGGATTTATGTTTTTTTAGTCTTTTAACCTGTAATACAATTTCTTGTTTAGAAGGTGCAGGGCAAACGCTTTCATTAATTGTTAAATCCATTCTTGAAAACCTTTAGATGGGTCATCATAATTAAGAAGCTTTTCCTTTCACAAGTAAGTGATCGAAGTCGCTATCTGCCCCTCTTCGAGTCCGAACGTCTTGAATAGTGTTTTACTGAATGTCAAACTTACTAATATATATATACTATTTTAACATATAAGGGATGAGGTTATATTTTTCAAAAATATACTAAATTTCTCCCAACTAATAACTATAAAATTAGAAAAATAAATAATCAGAAAAAGTCTAATATCTTCTAAGTTACAGACTGGTCCATAGTAAACCGATCACCCAGTATAATCTGGCTCCCTTGCTTGCAGCCCGAGTTCTGAGTAGTCAATAGATTATTAATGATCGTAGACAGTCTAACAAAATTGTTGACATAAAATAACATGAGTAGACTGAACTCTTAAAAAAAAAGTTTATTGTGTGAATATTGGCAATTTTTTCCCCATGGCGAATGGATACTATTCCTTTAAAAAATATATTCTATACGCGGACGATCAAAATTCAAAATACATATAGGTATTTATATTTTTAGTTATTGTTTTTATTTTTAAACTCCTAAATTTATAATATTTTTATCTAATATCCTAATTCGAATAATTTTTGGATTCGGTACAGGTGTTTTTAAATTGTGTTTTATTTTTCTAGAGTTTAGCCATAGCGACGCTAAATATATTTAGATAGGTCCTGATAGTAGTAAATAATCAACATTTAAAGTAATCCAAATTTGCAATAACTAATTTTACTAAGTAAAAACAAAATGGTATTCAATAGCTTTTTAGGTTTGTTTAATCTACAAATTGGAGTGGCAATAATGTCTACATCATTACTTGTAATTTATTTATCATGTTTATACTTGCACTAGTTGCCTATACTTAAGAAAACATTTTTTGTTTGTTCATAGAGTTTATCTTTATGCAGTTTTATGGCAAATATGTTATTGATGAGTTACAAATATCCATGTAAGTTATATTCTACAGCTCGTTTTATATTATTTAAATAACTTAAACATATATACAGTATATTTATAGGTATTATATGTGCTATTCTATTATTAATAACTACTACTATTTATAATAGTGCGTTATTCTCACTGCACATTCCATAAATATTGCCTTGTTTATTCAGGAATTTGTATAATTAATCCTATTTATTTTATAATATAAATATCAGATCAACCCTAGTGTTTACAAGCACCACTGTTTAGTGTTATCAGCATTTTTAGTCAGTAATCCCCCTGAATATTATTGCCATAGGTATAATAAACATAAAAAATCGATTAAAAATATTTCTTATAGGTATAAAAAATTCTGAGGCCCATTCTGAATTTATCAAAGAAATTAAAAAAACACAGAACATGCTTAAAATACCATAAAAAAGAGGTTTTTTTATAGTTTTGCTTTTTGGGGGTGATCTAAGGTAACTAGACGTTTTAGAAAAAGTTTGAGACTAGATTTGGATTTAGTGAAATAAAAAAATTTTGTTTCTTGTTTCAAAATCGTAATATACAGTGTAATTGATAGACTTATGGGTTGCACAAATCTTTATGGGTTCCACAAATTTACAAATGTTATTGGTGCAAAAATATTGTTTATACAGAACTATTAAATTATGTGCAATCTACCATTATAACTAGGTTATCCAAATGAGAATTTCTAACATTGTTAGACTAACAATTTGTAGGGAATTTGTAAGTTTAATATATTGTTTAAACTTATTGAGAATTTTTCTCAATTTTCGAAAATTATTTATATTGTATAATCATTTAAAAATCATTCTCGTTTTTTTCATTAATAACAACTTCTTCATAACGTGTGTTGAATTATCATACTTGTTAATTAAAAAAAAATGTATTATAATAATATTTGTTAATATTTTAATTATAGTTCCGTGGGGATTTATTGTTTTAATGAATTTACTTATAATGGTAAACTGGGTTACTGCTTTTGTTGGCGCTTCTGAGGTAAGTATATAACTTATGATTATTGATTATAATAATATTTGTCCAAAGTAATTTCTTAAAACTACTTTAGGAATCCTATGCAACCATCAAAGGAACACTTATATGTTGGAGTGCTTTCATTTTTATTTGGATATTATCAGTAGCGTTTTCTATGACCGAAACCGGAGAAGTGTAATTATATGTTTACATATTTATTTGTTTATTAAATATATATAGGCGTGCGCTCAGGACGAACTAGTCGAGCACAGACTTCACAACAAGTTGTCCTCATTTTAACAGAGGGGGGGGGGCGAGAACTGTTCCACTTTTGATTTAAAAACAAATAATATTCCATGTTTAATATTGTATGAATAAAATATGTTTTGGACAATATGCCACTGATTAGATGATAACAACTAATAGGTTAGGACTATACATTTGTGAAGTAAATTGTACCACAATGTGACATTATCTTCCCTCGGTGGAGGTGGGGCGACCGCCATTAAATTAATTTTAGTCTGTACCCAACTTGTAGAACTTCTAATCTATGGTATGAAATTGTATAACTGTAAATTACAGTGGCATATGTACGCGTGTAGAAGGAAGTAAAATCCTGGTCACACCCCTGATTATGATTTTCTTCACAGGAAACTAATTATAAATTTTACATTTAATTTCAAATTTGTAACTTATATATTAGTAAGCTAGTTTACAAACGTGATGTCATTGTAAAAATAAATTCACAACTATTACAATTTTGTAGTATAAAAATTTACATTTGGACATGGTTTTAAAATATAAAACAATAATAAACATTAAATATTACAGTTACACTTGTTTGAATTATCGGTGCCCAGAAAGCTTATGGATGTTCAATAATACATGGCATATCGACCACACTATAAGATTAAAACAGTACGATTATGAACTAGACTATAATTACGTAATTAAAGAAATCGAAAAAGATCGCTATAGCCTGAAAAAATTAATGCAAAAAGATGAGTTCAATGAAAAAGTAAACGATCCAATGGATCATACGGATGTTGAACCCAGAGCAGTGAAAAAAGAAAAGAAGAGAACATTAAATCAAACAACAATAACTTACATAGTAGTTATAATAACGTTTGGTAAAAATTAGTTTTTAATCGAAATTACATAATTTTTACATTTGAATTGTCTGTATCCAAGAGGGCTATGAGTTTTAACTATAAAAAATAACAAATTGGTATACCATAACGGTAGGCAATTTTGTCTACACTTTATATCATTTACTTTGAACTTAAATAATTACATGTTATAACGATTGTGAATTTAAGAAAAATTCAGACTAGGAAAATTGTTTTCAAAGCCATAAGTGGGGTTCTTACAACATTCAATAATAAAACTCCATCTTCCATACGTCTAAATTTAAAAGTATGTAACAATCAATTTTAGGGATGTCAATTTCAAAATACCAAGAACTTGAATGTCCCTCACGTGTGCCTTTGACACTCCCCAGTCATATTCTGTATGTTCTTTTGTTCTCATCCTTTATTTGGTTTTATAACTGAAATCGTTATTAAAATAATTCATTAAACATAAACACAGGAATACAAAATATTGTATCGGTATACAGTATTTCTAAGAAAATTGTATATTTTTATTTTACAGGTATTTTAGCTTATGCTTGGTTAATGCTGTACGGATACCTGCAAGAGTTAAAATGTATGAATAAATGTTTGGAGGATGAATATTGCAATGATATAGATAAAGAAATATAATACAATGAAGTATATACAAATTTAAATTTTCATAAGTGAATTAAAAATAATTTATTTTGTAATATTTTTTAAACTATATAATATAAAGAATTTTTTATTATTTTTGTTAAATTACTTAATTTTAGCCATTTGCAGTTGATTTTACTTAAATGCCTTAATTAATAGATTAATATGGTTAATATCATAATTATGGATATTTAATGTTTCGCGTCGAAGCGTTTATTTGGAAGTGATGAAATCACTTTCGGTTATAATAATTCCTTTAGACCCGTCATCTCCCCTGCCCCAATTTTACTCTGTCATATACCACATCGGACATGATCAGTACTTCTAAAATATTTCATCATATGCATAGAAATGGAAAACATTATATAAAATGTTTTTCTTGTAATAAATATCGCGACATAGTAAAAATACATTCAGAAAAGTCACAACTTCCAAAAATAACTCAGGATCTTGGTGCTTTGTTTAGACAAGAAGTAGTTGATAATCATTTAACGAAATCCTATCATACAATCAGTCTAAAAATGCTTCGCCTTTCTACAGTATCATTACCTAATTCTAAGCAATATACTCCAATGGGTCGTGCAATTTTTAAGTCCAATGAAAAACTTGGAAATAAAATTGGTTCGTTAATGATACATGCCTATGGAGATGCAAAAAAAATGACTTTAAGTGCATATACATATCCTATGAAAGTAGTTACTAGTGTCGAATGACCTAACATGAGTTGAGCGGGAGATTCGTGTGTTGCCGAATGTGGCGTATTCCTATACATCAGCAAAAATTTATTTAAATGAATTAATGAAGTAGAACATTTTTTAAAAAATTGTTTTACGATTCTTACTCCAGATTCCGCAAATCCGTTTGAAGACGGATGAAACGGGGCTCCTGTTAAATGCCTAATACCTAGTTTTTTACAGTATGGCTGAAATTCAACAACGCAAAAACATTTTGCGCCATCACTTGTTATTGTTCTCGGGATTCCGAAACGTGCAATTAACTCAGACAATTTTGTAATGACTGTTTCTGCTGTCATCGCATTTACTGGAAAATACCTCTAGCCACTTGGTTGTTGCGTCAACAATAATTAAAAATGTTTTATTTTGATATGGACCTAAAAAATCAATATGTATTCTAGTCCACTGCTTTTGGGGCCATTTTCAAGGCGTTATGACTGACTTGGTTGGATTTGGTTTAGCATTTAAACATTCGTTGCAGTTACGTGCGATGTCCTCAATTTCTTTATCTAGCGAGGATCACCAAAAATACGACCTTGCTAAACTTTTCATACTCGACATGCCTACATGGCAAGAATGAAGTTCCGTTAAAATATAAATTCGAAATTTTTGAGGTATTATTACACGATAGCCCCATAAAAGACATCCTTGATCTATTGTTAATTCTACTTTGCGTGAGTTATACGATTTTAATTCTGAATTTAATGAAAATTCGTCACTCCATTCATTGGTTTTTACTGCGTTGAGAACTCTGACAAAATTGGATCTCTGTTTGATCAATTTTTATTTTTGACCAATTTATGGGAAATGGAGACTGTTCATGAATAAAATTAATGTGAGTACTTTCTTCAATATCATCATTCGGATGACTTTGGCCAGATTATATTCGAGATAAATAATCAGCCACGTTATTTTCAGATTTGACGTATTTAATTTCAAAATCAAAAGATGATAACACATATGCCCACCTTTGTAAACGATTAGCCGCGTATATCGGAATGCCTTTTTTATCACCAAAAATATATAATAATGGTTTGTGATCCGTTTCCAATAGAAATTTCCTACCATATAAGTAATCATAAAATTTTGTAACTCCGAAAATAATAGCTAAGCCTTCTTTTTCGATTTGTGGAAATTTGCATTCTGAATCTGAGAGAACCCTCGATGCAAAAGCTATAGGTCTTTCAGTATTGTCTGGATATACATGTGAAATAATTCCGCCTACAGCATAACTTGAAGAATCTACAACGAGCTTCAAAGGAAGTTTGTGGTCATAATGTGCTAACACGGGCTTAGATGTAAGAATTTCCTTAATTTTTTTATACGCTTTGTCACAATTTGGTGACCAATGCCATTTAATATCCTTACGTAAAAGCAAATAAAGTGGTTTTAAAATATCTGCTGCCTTAGGTATAAATTTATTATAATATGTTACCATACCAATAAACGATTTCAGCATTGTTTTATTTTCTGGAATTTGAGCTGAAGAAATAGCGTCAGTGTGTTTTGACAATGTGTGTAAGCCTTGCTCGTCAATTAAATGACCTAGATATTCAATTGAATTTTTGAGAAAACAACATTTATTTCTTTTAACTCTTAAACCATATTCCGAAAGAACATTAAGTAATTTTTTTAACCTATCGTTATGTTGCTGTATCGTTTTACCCACAATTATTACATCATCTTGAAATACCCCTACTCCTTCTAAATTAGCAGTGACAAGTTCCATAGCTTTCTGAAATTCACCTGCTGATCTTTTTATACCGAATGGATTACGAGTGTAACTGAATAAACCTTTGTGCGTGTTAATGGTAGTATATTTTCGATCTGTCTCTTTAATCACCATTTGTTGGTACGCATCTTTAAGATCAATTTTAGAAAAATACTTTGAACCGCTAATGTTTGCGTATAGATAATCTATTTTAGGTAATGGGTACTCCGTTCCCTCCAAAACTGGGTTAATTGTAATTTTAAAATCACCACAAATTCTTACTGTGCCGTCAGATTTTAAAATTGGAACAATAGGTGTTGCCCATTCACTGTAGTCGACAGGAACAAGAATTTGATTGACTACTAAACGATTTATTTCTGTCTCTACTTTACTTTTTAACGCTAAAGGAAATTGACCTGGGTTTAAAAAAATTGGGTATAGCCCCTTTTTTAATTTTTAATGAAATTTCATATTTATTAAATGTCCCCAAATCATCTTTAAACAGTCCTTCAAAGTTTTTTAATATTTGATCCAGATCTAAATTAACACTGTCATTTACATTTTAATATAAAGGTGAATAATGAATTGTATGTAAATCATTTCTACCTATCAAAGGAGGGCCTCCCTTTTCAATGACATAAATACACATTTTAAAAGCTTTGTTTGAGTATTTCGCATTTACATGACCTTACCTATCGGGCTTATGTTGTTTCCTACATAATCGTATAATGAAATATCATTGTCTTGTAAAACTATATTACTAAAGTTAGACTCATATTTTTTTTTTATATAAAACTGTACTTAGACCCCTTATCTATTCCAAAATTAAATTTTTTATTTTCAATTGATAGGTTAATTGTATAATGCTTTATTCTATTTTGAGAATTATGTTGTTCCCTTATACAAAAAAAGGTATCAGATAAATTATACATATCATTTTCATTCGAATTCTGTGATATAAATTTATTTTGGGCAGACTTATTATATTTTGGTTGATCATTCTTACCCTTTTTAGTACACATAGGAGCCAAATGACCTTTGACATTACAAATGTTACAGCTGTAGTTCTTGTATTTGCAGTCCTTTTGGGCGTGGTTTGAACGACCGCATACCCCGCACCTTGGTTTATCTGAAGTTGTCTGACGATCAGCTAGTTTGAACTTGCGCGACTGCCTCTGGTATTTGAGGTCGGCTTCGTCCTTCTCCCAGCCATTTTTTTCTTTCAAAGTAGCCTCTTTAGCAGTAGCTATTTTTGAGAGGCTTGTAAATGTTGTGCTTACTTTAGAAGCATCTTCGTCAAGTAGTCGGTCTTGCACTTTTCCCGGATCCATACCCACTACGAAAATATCACGGATGGCAGTAGATAATTCTGACGAGAAATTGCATTTGGATGCAAGGTTTTTGACTCGGGCACCCCATTCAGCAACTGTTTCATCTGTACGTTTTTTGGCTTGATAAAACGCATGTCTCGCAGCGAAGTAGGACTTTACTGGCTTATAGTATTTATTTAAAAGACCAATAAGTGTAGCATAAGTCTGAGTGTCTGGTGTGCTTGGAACGCATAAACTGAATAAAATTTTATGAATTTCTTCACTTACTGATGAAAGCAATATGGCTTTCTTTTGAACTTCGTTTTCGATTCCGTTTGCCAGAAAAAAATTTGTCAGCTTAGATTCGAATATGGTCACGTCCATTCCAGGTTCAAATGTTCCGGGTGTTCCAATTACTTGACTGAATTTAACTGTTTCTTTGGTTTCAACCAATTTTTTTTATTACAAATTCACTGAACTCCTTAGACACGTAAATAATTTTAATTTACTTTTAATAGACAGTATGGTCTATGTGAGAAAAAAAAAATTTTCCTCGTCGCCAATTTGTTATACCTTAGTATGAAAGTAAAACACAATTAGATTAATATAAATAATAATATTCGCTGCTGTTTATTATGAAACCCAAATTATACGAATGACAAGTTGTGCCGGTGTAGCACACGCGTATGGTAGACAATTCCCACCATATGTATTTATATAAATTGCTGATACGTAACAGTTACGGATGGTGCTGCTGTGAATATTGGTACAAGTGAGGATTGTGGACATTACTTGAAAATAAATGGATAGATAAGACAAATAAATTTAACGTGTCGTTAAATAAATTTGGTGTGCAGTGCATAGATCAAATTTAGCATGGAAAGATGTAAGTTCTACAGTGGTGGACGTTTCCCATTTAGTGTCTAAGTTGTCGGGTATTTCAGCTTATTTTCATAATTCTGCACTTCCTTCGAACCAGGCAAATTCAACAACTAGCTAGTGAAAATAATTATCAACTTAAAAAGATACCAACATTTCCTCAAGGGCGATGGTCAGAGTTTTCTTTTAGCTTAGTAAACGTAATACTACATTCATGGAAAGCTCTTGTCGTGTATATGCAAAATTTTAAAGAAAAAGAAGCCAAAGGTTACTTGATATTACTAACTGATAAGAACACTATTTATTTGTTGGCTTTCTTAGCAGATGTCTTAGCTGTTTTTAGTCATTATCAACAATCTATTCAAAGTGATAAAACAACTGTTTTAGATCTTATTAAGTCTGTAGTAAACAAACTTTTGGTTGTTAATTTCTGTTTTGCCTACCCTCTTCCATCCTCACACGGCCTCCAGGTGGGTAGATGTACTTGGAGACGAACTTAACAGTACTGATGGTAAAACTCTTGAAAGTATTAAATTAATAGATACACAAGAAAAACGAAATAGTAGACATAATTTATATATCACTGAAAATAGATCTGTACAAAGCTATATGATATGAAATAGCGGAATCTTTAGCTAATTTTTTACAAGAACGCATAGATATTGATGAACATTTTGTGAATACAATTAAACCAGTGGCTAATTTAGATCCAAATGCAAACATCAAAAACGCATTCAACGTTTTGGGTCATGATTAGATTTAGCTGCCCTAGATATGGAACATACAGACATACTGGAACATGATAAAATAGAGCACCTATGCCAGATGTCTTTGTCTAAGCTTGTTCAGCATTTATCTGGATCTGATGAGTACAAAAATCTAAATATTTTACTTTCTCGTATTATAGCTGCCAAACCTCACAGTGCTGACGTTGAATTTTTAATCAATAAAAGTAATATTCTTAAATCAATAAATCGTCAAAGTTTGCACGTAGAAGCTGAAAATGAATATCTATTTATTCATTTTAACATGCCACCTCTACAAAATTGGGATCCAAGACAAGCAGTTATGGTTTAAACAAAATGAACGTCGGGTTAAGGATACACCAAAAGCTAAGGAACAAGAATGGTATCATGGTATATTTGAGGAAGGGTCAAAAAGAAATGGTGCTGAACAAGAACATGGTGAAACTTCAAATAAAAGAAGACAATTTTAAAATAAAAATACTATTATGTTTAAAAAATGTATGAAGCTTGAGTGGGGTATATTTACACTATTTACATGACTTGAGGTTACTCTCACTTGGATTGTCTTGACTAGTTCGCAAACGTTTCGGAACACTTGCACGTTCCATCTTCAGGGCTGTGGTTCGATGTTGCTCGCACCGCGGTCTCCTGCAGACTGACCGATTCGCTTCCGTGGGCGTCGTAGGTTATATACCATACCCCCCACCGTATTCTCCGCTTTCTCTTGCCACTGCCAGCAGTTTTCTACGGCCACGCCTCTTCGCCTTGGCCGGCTACCGCATGACTGATTTCCGTTGTCAATAGTTTCTTGCTAAATTTCCGGCTCTCTTCGTCCTGTTTGGTCTCCGGTTTCCTTTGGTCCTCTTTTTAATTGATGTAACACTGGTTTCCACGTTTTGCTCAATTTCCAACCATCTTCTCGGTTGAAGTTTGTTGTGGAGTATGAGTAAAAGTATCACTGGAACAAGAATCAAGTTTATTTTCAAACAACTTCAATGCATTTATGCGTTTTTTTGTTGCGCGGATAAATGCCACTTAGGTAACAAATATATTTAATTTAAACCCATTATAATTATTATAATTTGAATAAATAAATGTGCAACTCTTTAACTGAGACTTCGAGTCAAAAATGTTTTACCTGTGGTGCTTCTCCAAAAAAAAAAAAATGATATCGATACTGTTTTAAAACAGACTGTTAATCATGAATCGTTCAAATATAGTCTCTCATTACTTTATGCATGGATACATAGAATGTTTGTTACATGTATTGTACAAATTAGAATGTAGAAAATGGGCAGTACGTACATTATTTGTATTATTACTTATTATATATAATAACATTTAAATTATTTTTTAGCCACGAGATCTGGACCGTAAGTTAAGTGTGCCACAGAGAAAAAAACAAATTCAAGATCAATTTCGTTTAGAAACCAGTTTATTGTTGTACTACAAGGTAATAAACGTATATCAATAAATTAGCTGTTAAAAAATAATTATTATACATACATGATTTATGAAAAGTAACAATAATGATGGCAACACTGCTAGATTTTTTAAAAATCCAGAAGTGACTGCTCGTATTACAGGAATTGACATAAATATCTTAAAACGTTTTGCATATATTCTTTCGGCAATTGCTAGCGGACATGAAATAAATGCAGACACTTTTAGTGTTTATGCTTTGGAAACAGCAAAAAATGTTAACGGATTTATATCCTTGGTGCACGACATGCCTGTTAGTGTTCATAAAGTATTGATTCGTGGAGCTGATGTCATACGATTCGCAATACTTCCTATTGGTATATTGACATTTATTTATTTTACATAATATACTTAATGCTATTATATTATGTGTACATTTTAAGGCCAGCTCTCTGAAGATGCCCAAGAATTCAGGAATAAGGACTACAGTCAAATAAGACTGCACCACACAAGAAAAAATTCTAGACACAACACGAATGAAGATTCATTCTCATATTGCCCATGAGAAAAATGATTTAAACAAATGTCGTGCAATTTTCCGATGATGTGCAAAGTTTATGTATTATTCAAGATGATGGTATAATAAATAATGATTGCTGTGGTGAATAAATGCATCACTAGCATCATTAGAAGTAAATTAAAAAATACAGTAAAAAATCGTACTTTCTATATGTGAGTAAAAATACATGTATAAAACGGCCCTTTTCAGGGCCAGCCTTGACGATAATGTCTATCAATATTGAAGGTATTTCACCAAACAAAGAAGAGATATTGGAAAAACTCTGCAGAGCCCATTCCTGCAATGTGATGCCTACAGGAGACACACAGAGATAAAAATATGAAGACGCCAAGGATAAATGGTATGAAACTAGCTACATTACGACCCCCACAGAAAGTATGGCAGCGCAATTTTTGTCAAATTCAACATACAAGTAATATCTTTAAATTTAGTTACCATCAACTCAGTAAAATCCTTTATATTAGTCCTCCGGTCTTATGGCTTATCTTCTTCGCTAAAGAGAATTAGGTCTTCTCCGAAGTTTTCAAAACCACAACCAAAATACAGAGGTTGAAGATATATATCTAATTGAAAAAATGGTATGCGTTAATTTTTTCATGTTTATTCTTATAAAATTCTATGTAGTTTATCGAAACTTATTTACTTTTTCGACTTGGAATTGCTTGAACTGCATAACTAACAATCTCGGGGATAACAGTTTTTTTTACTTAATACAAATTCTTTAAATCAATTTAACTTTAAAGAATTATTTTGATCCATGATAACTATTAATTATATAATCACAGTTTAAATTTAAAAAATTGAATTATAGCGGGAATTTTTAGCTCACAAAAGCCATACTTCAACCTTTGTACGTATTTGTTATTTTACTTTTGGTTGTTGAGTTAGGATTTGACACAACTCCCGACTAAGCAATCCTTCATATTGATGAAGATACGCTGAACAATGTTGTTTTGAAGAGCAGTGTGATATTTATATCATTGCTTATTTTGGACCTTACCTTTCTATGGATAGCTTTAAGTATGAAGAATTGGAAAAACTTGGAAAAGCTTTAGCTTTAGATTGGCTCAAAACCTTTGAGAGTTCTTGGGTTTATAACTAGGAACATAAAGGGTTTGAAAAATGAACTGTGTCTTAAAACGTTGTTTACCTCACTAGTGAGACCAATATTAGAGTACTGTTCAGTTCTGTGGAATCCTTCACGAAAAGGTTTAGTTGAAGCGCTTGAGCGAGTTCAAAGAAGATTTATATGTCTCATTGCCTATAAGCGTAGTGTAAATTTGAACATTAACCAAATCGAGTTAACATCTATATCTTCAATACATTTTCAATGTTCGATTTTTATTCATGTTGGAGTAATTGGAGCCAATCAACACATTTATAACATGTTTTTCTTCACCTTAGAAAATGTATTCAATATTATTTAAGAAAGTCAGTAAAAAACAACCACCTACTTACTCCTGACAGAGAACCCCTATACGGAAATGTGCTATTGAACCATCGAGTTCCAATTGATAATGACTTTAGGACACAAATAATTGTACAATTATGATAACGAGAGGGTAATTGCAATAATAATTATTTGGAAATATTTTTCTATCAAGTCTGCTTATAAACAATACTGGCTACCTTTTATCGACTAGATATGTCTAGGTTAATTGACAAGGTGTTCATTAAACATGTTGAAGAAAAACGTGGAACAGATTATGAAAACCATGCGATAGTAGTACTAACACAATAATAATAATAATAATACAAATAAAACTGTTACAATAGTATACAGACATTGTAAATTTATGGCTAATGAACTTTAAACTCTTTTTTTACTACGTTTCTGCCAATAGCCTTTGTAAAATTTCACTAAGAGCTAACCTATTCTTTACACGACTTTTTTGTCCGTGTTTGAAGAATATTTTGCTGTCAATGGGCAAGTCAACATATTTTAAAATTTGGTGTTCATATTAAAAGAATACTGCCCGCTAGTTTTTTTATCAATAGCCAAGTCAGCAAATCTCGTATATTGCGTATAAGCTTTATACGATTGTAGCACACTTTGCATAGCATCAAAACACGCGTTGGTACCAATTTTGAAATTTTCAACACATTTATACACTTTCCTTCGACAGATCAAGAGGTGTTCGTATTAAAATAATACTTCCCGCTATTTTTATAAAAGTGGCCAAATCAGCAAATCATTTTGTATAGCGCGTAATACTTATACGATTGTAGCACACCTCTTGCATAATACCAGGAAACGTTGCTACATTATTTTATACACAATTTTAAATTTTTTATTTGACTCGACCTTTATCTGACAGCACTCCTAATAAGTTACACTCTCGACACAGCATAATTTCTGTTAAAATATAATATTATCCATCAGTATAAATTAGTGTTTTACTTATGTAATAATAAACAAAACCCAGTAAAATGTTCTCTTTTACAGCTTGTAAATTTCTTGTTTTTTTTTTTTTTTTATTAGGATACAATTATTATGTGTCGTTAGTAATTTCCAAACTACTGTTCGAAAGTTCGTATTTATTTTACGTTAACAGCAAATGTTAGATTTCGGATACATTTTTAAAGAAAACATTTGATTTTTTTTTTTTTTTGAAAAGCTAACATACACTACTATATTTGACGTTGGCACTCGACAGCCATATTGCCGTGTGCAAAACAAATTAGATAAGTAGGCAATTTTTCTTTCATACTGCGATGAAAACTATAATATTTACGACCGAATTTCGAATACAACGGCAAAAGTTAAATTATTGTACAGTGACACTTCAACTGATGTTTTGAGAAAAATGCGTTATGGTTATTAAAAAATTCAACGAAACTAACAACAAAGCATTCGATTCGGTGCGTTATTGGAATACGCGAACGGCAACTGGACTTCTACGGGCGCTGGCGGCTGAATATATATAAACATATTAATTATATGGTTGTTGTTGACCAGCTATAGCTGTTTACAATCTCATTGCTGTCGACGCGGTTGTAATCTCGAATAATGATAAGTGATAACAACATTGTTGAGAGCCGACGGCTGATAAGTGATAACAGCACCGACATACTGCGGCCTGTGCACAGATTGAATGAAATGCATAAAATTATTATGGAGTTCTACAAATTCAAAATTCTCCAATTTTATTATGTAGTAAATGTTTGTGCCTTCACACGATATAAATTGTACTAATTATAACAACGTTTTTGGAACTCGTCTTTCTTTACCGGGCACTATTTTTTTACCTTATTTATTATGATGTAGTCTTTTCCAGTTGAAAAGTTATAGCTACTCAATCTTTGGAAATTATCGTTGACCAAGTTTGACATAAACAGGCAAAATATGTTTGCCGCAATCAGTGCAGTGACATAAACATTTACTCTTTTTTTTTTTTATATAATATATAATAACTAATATTATATAACTAGTAAGATTGATGTTACTACAGTTAGCCCAGTGAATTTTTGTCAAAACAACCCGAGAACTCATGCTGTTTGAAACTAGTCATAGTCAATGTACTCATTTATTGCCTTAACTGAAATTGAAACGCCTCAACTGTTAATTATTATTATTCACTTGATTTTTTAAAAAAAATATAGTATTAAATTCAAAATTTTGGGTTGAAATTTGAAATGTAATAAGTACATTTATGAGCCAACCGTGATAGTAGAAATTTAACATTGTTTTTGAAGGTGATACCAAAAACCGATATTATTACTCTTTCAACTAGTTTCTAGTAGTCGTAATATATATTAGGAAATATTAGGAAAACATTTTTTATTGAATTTATAGGTAGCCCTCCTTCCTCCACCAAAGACATTTTGCTTATGGTTTAAGTTGTCCAAATCATTCCCTAATGATGTATGTACCCAATTCCCACTTTTCTGAGTACAGCATATTTGTTACTCGTAAAAATAATCGGATAGAGTACATGATTTTCATTACGAGTACACGGTCTACATGCGTACATAATAAAGTGGAAGGTGAGTACTCAAGACGTGTACTGATTACAACACTTATTATTGGTAATTAGTTAAGAGAATTACTGTACCATTAACAGAGACTAGAAGCGCTTCTTCTGCCAGGGGAAATCTAATACCGTGGGCCCAGCACTCTCATTAGCTGCATTAGCAATGTAATAATAGTCTTAGACAAGAAATCACCAATACTACTTTTTACGGAAAAAATAACTACATTTGAAATGCCTCAAATTCAATGGTATACTTCACCCACTAATAATATTGATAAATAACCATCACCTGTTGAATATTTTCAAAAATACTTCACTGATGAATTAATTGAAATCATAACATACATGACTAACTTATATCATTATAACAAAATGTAAATTTTTAAAAGAGAAATTCTGATGAAATTGAAATTTGTATTGGTATTCATATTATTATGGGAAATATTTAAGATTACCAAGTGCAAGATTGTATTGGGATTCCAAACTTCAAGTTCCCCTTATTGCAAATAATATAGTGGCACTAAATGGATTTTTCAAACTTAGAAACAATTTACATTGTGTTGACCCTCTGTCTCATGATTTTAATGAGAAAGATAGATTTTGGAAGGTACGACAAATTTATAATAGCTTAGTACACATTGTCTAACCCTACAATTATAAATAACACTTTGTGTAGATGAGCGAATAATTCCCTTCAAAGGATCTCTAAATGTCAAGCAGTATAGAAAGAATAAGCCTAATCCTTGGGGTATCAAAATGCTCTGTATTTGTGGCGAAAGTGGGTTACTTTATGATTTTCTAATTTACCAAGGAGCCACTACCGAAAGCCACTACCTAAAGTCAGAATATTTACAATTTGGAACTGGAGTTGGAACTGTAATGCAACTTTGTGAAAGGATGACAGAAAAAATATTCAATTGTACTATGACAACTATTTCAGTTCTTACAATCTTCTACAATGGCTTAGAAGACATGAGATTTATACAGCAGGAACAGTGAGACTGAACCGATTTAGTAACCCCCCATTTAGCAAATTGACCAAATTATCAAATTTTATTACAAAATAAATAGTTAAATTTTTTTTCTACTTTAAATTGAAGCAAATTCTTCAATTACATCATTGTAATCAATTTTCGAAGTCAAATCTGCTTTTATTGTCATCATTGCCAAACTGTTCAGTCTATTTTCTTTAGAACATGATCTAAGATATGATTTTACTCTCTTCAAAGCTGAGAACGATCTTTCTGTTGAACAGTTACTTATAGGCGTACACAGCAACATTCTCAAAGAAATATCAATGTAAGGATAAATATTAACAATATTTTTTGCCTTATAAATGCACACATATCTTGAATGGTATTTGGAGCTTCAGCACCAAGACTTTTTAAATGACCTCTAAAATGCAGACATTCATTTATAAAAGACAGTTCTAAATCATTGGGATATTCTTTTTGTAGTCTTGCAGCAAACATATAAACATCAGCTACTGACATAGTTGTCATTTTAAAAAAGAATTTATAGTTTTCAAAAAGATGGTCATACGATTCTTTCCTTTTTTCCAGTTCTTTAATTAATTTATCCAATATAACTAAGTAAGTATCAACTTTGAATATTTCTGCGTCATTTATTTCCGTATCTTCAGATAATTTGTTGGCATTATTTTGCGTTATAAATTATTGTTGAAGTCTTTAATATCGGTTTTTTTAACTGCCAAAGATTCAAAATGTTCATAAGCTTCATCGAAACAAAAATCTGACACAAAAACTATTAAAGAGTTGTACAACTCAACTACAACACCCAAGTCAATATTTACAGATTGTAATTTTTTGCTGACTACATTAAATCTTTCTAGAATATTACCCCAAAATATTGACAAGAATCCTGTTTCTAGAGAACAAAGTTTTTTTGTTATTCCTCTAGCCTCGCTCCGAGTAGTTGCCTTTTCTCTTTCATCATGTTCTATTTTGCTTAGTGCATTTATAATTGAGGACCAGTTTTCATTAAGAGATTTACAAGCATTGTCATGATGCGTTAAGAATTTTCCAGCGGTGTGTTGACACTGAAAAAAAATTGTATACATTCTGAAGTAAATCAAAGAAATGAACTGCCTTAGTACAACAGCTCGCAGAGTTCATTCCAACCAAATTCAATGTATGAGCAGCACAAGGAACAAATTTAGCCAACGGATTTGCTGTCTTAATTCTTGCCTGTAGTCCAGAGTATAAGCCCGACATATTACTAGCGTTGTCGTACGATTGACCTCTAAGATTTTTAATGTTCAAATTATAATTTTGTAATATTTTAAATACAGCTTCTGCCATATCTTCGGCTTTATGACCTACATGGTCTAAGAAACAAAAAAACCGTTCAACAGGATTACCGTCTTTGTTGACATATCGAATACATAACGATAGTTGGTCTATATGGGATATGTCAGGTGTAGAATCTACACTAATGGAGAAATAATATTTTACAGAAACTAGTTTATATTAAGCTACTCTGGATAAATATTTTTATTAAATAAATCAAACTAAACAATATGAATTTGTTCAGTAATAGTTATTCAAATGATTAAAAAATATGATTAAATTTTTTGTCAATATAAATTTGCCAATTTACAATTATCTCTTGATTTTAAAATGTCCATATTTGATAGAAGATTGCATAGCCCATATTTTATTAATCAATGTACTTATTCATTTAATATTGGCAATTAAATGAATAAGTACATTGATTAATAAAATATGGCTATTTACTTAGCGACAATCAAGTCTCTACAATGAACTTAAAGTTTTAATACCACACAAAAGTATCCTGAATATTTTAGTACATAACAGCTGGGGATTTTATTTATCTTAGACAAACGTCTAAACGAATTTGTGTTGTTATTTATTGTTTTATTTTTTCTTATAATTACTAAATCTTTAAAAATGTTTATTAAAGTCTCTTCACGATTCTATTATTTTAGTTAATTTTCCAAAAAAAAACTTTTTTAAAAACATTCTTTTATAAAAAGTGAAGTAAAAAGTAAAATAATTTAATTGCAAGAACAATTTACCAATCAATTGTAGCACATTTTATTTAAAATGACAATTACTTTGAAAACGACCGAAAATTAACTACAATTTTATATTATGTTAAACATCTTTAATTGTTGACTAAAATGAAAAGCGTGGGCCCTGTTCAACAAAGTCCAAATTCATTGAGTTAAGTATTATGAAATGTTTGTTTCACACACAAATATTGAACCAAATTTAAATTACAAAAGAACTTACAATATAAAACATTATCTCATAAATTTATTGGAGATTAAATTATATTCAATTGCTTGCAGTATCTCGGGTTAATATTGTAATAATTTATATAGTATTTATATTACAATATTGTAATAATGGTGAAACCAATTTACATATTTATAGTGTTAGTAAACTAATAGAAACACATATGAATAGTTTGATAGACGATAGCATACACTTACACGTTAGACAAACATTGTGCGAATGACATTCAACAATTATCATTAATCGTATATCAGTTGACCATAAGATAGAGACTCAATTTAAAATTCATATATGCTTAAACGACATTAATTCAGCAGTACCACCAGATGATTGATGCCACAATTCTTTTGCCTATTACACACCAACTAAGATAAGTAACATATTCTATTTATATACAATGATGTTTTTTTTTAATTTAAAAAAAATTGTGACAAATTCAGGATATGTATAAATATATATTTTTTAATATTATAGAATGATAAATGTTTTTTAAATAGTTAGTTAAAAAACAATTCAAATTGTACTATATATATATATATCTATATAATAATTTATACAAAATAACAATTTTTATTTTTATTAAATATAGTCCGCGACAGCTGTGGTCATTGGACTGTCATCATTTTACATAATTAAATAACAATCTTATGCATTATATATAAGTAATTTTATGAAAGAAACAGTTATATTTTTAAATTTTGTTGATAAGCTTGGAATTGTATATGAAATCTATGATGCTTTTGACGTTGCGTGGGTCTGGGTTCAATGACTCGGAAAGCTGGTCTGGCAGGTCTGCGTTTCTCCTGTCCTGGTCATAGCTCCGACATTCAGTGAGGATGTGTTTGACGGTTAGGGGGGTGCCACAGCAGGTGCATACGGGGGGTTCTTCTCTCTTCATGAGGTGTTGATGTGTAATGTGTGTGTGACCGATCCTGAGGCGAGTAATGGAAGTCTCCTGTTTTCTCGTGGTGTTCTCAGGGAAAGGCCAAGGGAAGGTGGTTCGTTTGATTTCGTGTAGTTTTGATGCTAATTTAACCCATTTGTTTTCCCATTGGTCCTGTATGTTTTTGGTAATGATTCTTTTTACGTCTTGGTATGAGAAGTCCAGAGCTGAGAGGGAGTCATTGGATGAATGGACCAGTTTCGCGGCCATGTCAGCGCGCTCGTTGCCTTTTATGTTGCAGTGTCCTGGTATCCACATATAGGATATGTGTTTACCAGCAAGAGTGGCCCTGATATGTGTGTTCTGTATTTTTCTTGCGATGTCGGTGGGTTTCTATTGGTTCTGGATGCTGATGAGGCTAGAGAGGGAATCACTAAGAATTATGGCCTGGTTAACTTCTATGTTGTTTATAGCAAACTCAATTGCTTTGAGGATAGCCATGGCTTCTGCAGTGTAGATGGAGCATTTGTTGGATAATGTCCATTGGATTTGTGTGTTTCTCTGTGGACAATAGCCATCCCAGCGTGGTTTTCTGTGACAGAGGCATCCGTATAAATAAGTGAATGCTGAGGTGTAGAGGACAACATTTCCTTGAGAAGGTTTTTGAAGTGATTAGGGCAGGTGGATTTCTTGGGGAGTTGGTGTAGGTCCAGGTTAATATTCATTGAGATGAGCCAAGGCGGGGATATACTGATTTCAGTTGTTATTATTTTTTCTAGTTCGTACTTTTTGTATACATGGTCAAATGTGTGATTCGGCGAGTGTTGGAGGCCGGAGGGGGCTCTTGCCATTCTTGCAGCAATTTTGTATGTTTGTTCTGACCATCTCATGTCCAAGGGGGGAATGCCCGCTATGCTGAGGATGCTGCTGATGGGGCTTGATCGGAAAGCGCCAATGGATAAACGAATCCCGGTGTTGTGTACTGGATCTAATATTTTGATGTGGGATGATTTGGATGTTGAAAAAAGGGGGGCTCCGTAGTCAATTTTGGAAAGGATAAGAGTCTTATGAATTTTAAGTAGGGTACCAGTATTAGCTCCCCAGGAGGTGTGAGAGAGTGTTTTGATTATGTTGATTCTAGGGATACAAGATTTTTTGAGGTGTCGAATGTAAGGTAGCCATGAGGCTTTAGAGTCTATCATCGCTCCGAGAATTTTTACTTGGGTTTTGTTCATGATAGAGTGGGTGCCAATGTTTACTGAAATGGTTTCTTTTTTCTTTCTTTGGTTGATTAGTAACAATTTTTATTATTATTACTATTATTAACATATTACATAGCCTAAATTGAACCTATTATAACAATTGTTTAGCCACAAGCCTTTGGCAACAATGCCGCACATCGAAAGCGTTCGAACTCTTATGCTGCACAGCCAAAATATTGATCCAACAATTGACCGTTGTTGCTTGTAGGTCTATTGATAAATACCTATTGATATTTTTAAACTCAAACTATATACGAACAATAGCTGTTAAACCTATTATAAAATATAAAAAATTGTAGTTAGAGGCAGTTGACGAAGGAGGTTTGCTGAGTGCAGGAAAATTACTTATTTCTTCCTCACTTTGTAAAAATAAGGATGTTTTTGTATACTTAATTGGTTTCGCAACACGCTAGGGGTTTTTTTTTTTTTTAGGCCTGTCCACTTTTTGTTTTCCTGGCGTTCATTGCTTTTGCGTAGCTTTATCTAAGTGACTTCCACTTGTTTTTGCATACTTCACCTAAAAAAAGTAATATTTATGAATACTAATAAATTTTATATTATTCTGTCAAATAAACCAAAAAATCTTTGGAAACTATTTCGTTGAATATCTTAATCCAAACTATATTTATATAAAATGCAAACGGTCTATAAGAAAAATATTCAACTGTGGTGTAGAAAACGAGGGAGAAAATAGGTAGTTTATAGGTGGCAACTTTATTGTGAACTAAATAATTCTCAGAATTATTTAGTTAACAATAAAATTCCACATAAAATGTTGTCATTCATGTGCCTGTAAAATAACCAACTGTACTTTTTCTTTCTTTCTTTTAATTTTATTTGTACTAGGTACGCTATCAAGTCTATTTATTTGTAATTAATACTATGTATATTGTACATATATATTTAGGATAAGATGCCTATGTTTATATATGTAGGTAATAGGTATCATATTGTATACACAATTAGAACTCCATCAAAAACTTAAACTTAAAGGAGTAGTATGTTTAAATCTATATATGTATTATATTGTAGCATTGCATAATTATAAAGTATATAAATTATCCTCAAATAAAAAAATAGAAATATGTGTAAAATGTGTTTTGGACGTGGTTATAAAAAAAAAACAATAATTATGTGTTCATATTATTATTCAATTATTAAATTACAAACAAATTATACTTGAATGTTTCTAAATGTAAAGTTATTACTTTCACTAGAAAACGTTTGTCTTTATTAAACAAGTATTTTTTAAATTGTGTTGAATTAGATCGAGTCAATCTCGTGAAAGATTTGGGTGTGTATCTAGACTCTTCTCTTTCATTCAATGGCCATTATATCCATATTCAAAATAGAGCGTCGTCAATGCTAGGGTTTATAATGCGAAGCTGTAATAATTTTGATAATCCTATAGCCCTCAAATCACTATACTGCGCCTTTGTTAGATCAATTTTGGACTATAATTCAATAATTTGGTCTCCTTACACATCAGGTCCAATTCATTCGCTAGAGGCGATTCAAAATCGCTTTTTGAGAATTATAAGTATCAAATGTAATATTCAACGTTTGCCTCACACTTCATATGAACCATTAATGAACCATCAAATAAACCATTATGAATTATGAACCATATTTAAACATTGATACTCTTCAGGTCAGAAGGGTAAAACATGACATTTGTTTTATATATAAACTTTTAAATGGTTATGTTAACTGTCCGGATTTATTGTCTAGTATTTCTTTTTTAGTTCCTGGTCGTACGACTAGATAAACTAATACTTTTTATGTGCCATTCCAGCGTACCTCATATGGTAAGAACACCCCTTAGTTAGATCTACGCAACATGTAAATAATTTCAACATTGACATGTTTATTTGTAATTATTTTATTACGTTTAATTTATATATTGGTAATTTAATAACTTAATTTATTGTACCTACACATAAACCTTTATCTATGTAAATATTTTATGTTCCACATATAATTTGTCATTGGGCTCGCCCGTTTAATAATAATAAATAATTATTGTCGATTTATTGTCAACGAAGTTTAACACGTTGTATACGTCGTACCCTTAAACTCGATATTACATTATAGTTGAAATCAACATTGTCATTTTTTGGTCAGCCGTTCAAAATGCGCGCGCTATTCGTCCGTTGAGGTTAGCCGCGTGGTCACAGAATCCGAGCGTTGTGGTAACGGTGTGATAACATAACCGGTCGTGGGATGCGTCGTTCTTTATCAATTATCACCACTCCGTGGTAGATTTTAACCTAATCCGTGCCGTTTCTTTTTCGGTTTGGCCGTTTACCGTTTGTTCGGATTTAATCGAACACCTACGTGTAGTGTGTAGATAATTGTTAATCGCAGCAACATTGCATTGCCGCTGTTATATAGGATAAATATTTTATGTCGACGGCGATAATAATCTGACTTGATAACCTACTCGAGCCTTTGGTTTATTACTAAAATCGCCGTTGTACACAATTACTATTGTGTGCGGCCAATGGTTTATTGTAAAGCGCCGATTAACCGACTGTTAAGGTCCAATTTGCTTATAATACATTATGAATCTGCTTGTGCAGTTGTCGATAATATATTAATTATAAAATGTCGATCACAAACCAAGTCTATAACGAGTACCTATATTATTACTTGTTACTTTTGTGATTGTTCACGATTATTGTTGTGCGGCAATTGGTAAATTATAAAGTGCCGATTAACCGACCAATTTGCTTACATAATGCTTATTATGAACCCTGTACTATTTGTTAAACTCGACTATAATAAAATATTTGGTAATTCACTTTGATTTTCTCGGTCTGTGTGATTGACGAGTTTAATGCAATAATATTATATTATGTGTTATTTTAATAAACACTGAATTTTTTTTTTGAACAAGGAAAACCGGTTTGAAACCAACTTGTTAAAACGATAAAAAGTATTGTTGAAAGCAAATACACAGATGACCTTATTATGTATGTGGTCCTAATATTTTTAAATAAGTTAACAATAAAACTTGTTCAATATGCAATAATCAAGTGGCTACTGGTTAAGGTGTATGTGCCAGCCAACGGCAACATGGCCCTTAACGATTACAATCCAGGTGAACTGGTGAACAGATGTACTTACAAATTAAAATATCTACGTTGTAAACTTCTTATAAAAAATTTATATTGTTTTAATGGGGAACAGTAAACGGTCGAGTCTATTTCCTGGCCATTTAGCCATTCTTAAAACATTGTCACAATCTGCCGATAATGTTATTTCTCGCTAAAAGCTCCACATGAGTCGTACAAATTTGTATTGCTTAATGTAACATAGGGCAAAAATAAATACTCGTTCATCCACCTAGTATTTTGACATTGTAAAAAGTGAAACGATGTATCACAGTCATCTATTTAAACTGACTTAAAAATTAATTAAGTGATTCTATCATTCTAATTGTTTTACACTAATATAAATAATCTTTGCATTTTGACGATTTGTCATAAGGTATATACTATGGTTTTAAAAACGATAGTTGTAGTATTATTAAAAGCTTAAGTATTTATTTAGTTGACGGTAAGAATTTTTGTAGAATAAATTGTGGGTTACGTCAGAATATATAGCGTTTAATATCAATCTGGTTTTGGGAACATGAATTTCCTTATTATATAATGATGAAATAGTTCATACACGGAAGTAGGCAAACTTGAGCTTTTATTTCTGTCTTAATAACCTTTATAAAACTCCATTGAAGCTTTCAGATGGATTATTAAAGTTATAATCTATATAATTTGGCTAACAAGTATAAATTAATTTTACATCTTACATAGGTGTGTATTCTGTAGTTAAAGAATACAGGTAGGAGCTTTGTTGATTGATAGATTTCAGTTTTTTTAGAATGATGAAGCAAGTATATGCCAGTAGTATAACAGAGCCTCCAACAATAACAAGTGATTTGTAGTAAAAAATGTAATAATTGCAGGCATTGACGACGTAACTGAGCCAAAATTTAAATCGGTTATAGCTACAACAAATATTGACGACAATGATTAATAATATGATATTATGACAGGTTTTACTGTTTTTCAACATAAATAAAAAACAACTCGACCAGAATATAAACTATTCGTTTTCTGGTACAATATGCGACAATCTGGTACCTGATGAGTTGTAGTTTACAGCAATACAGCTGCTAGATCGTAAATCATCTGTTTACGCTTAGCCAATTGATGAAAACAAAAAAAAAACTATTAATTTTTTATTTGGTACAAAGATGCCTTGTTGTTAATTGTTGTAGTCAAAGATTTTTTGCAAACATCATAAGTAATTTTAGTCCGCTATGTATACAGACAAATCTTCGGTATAAGCATTCATGCATTGAACCGAGTTCAAATAATCATGATGATGCTGTTCAAATGTAACTTTGTTCATCTGTGTCATTTAACTAATAATAATTTAGTTACTGCAAGGGTTTACAATGGGATTACTATAAGGATTTTAAAAATATAATTTTCTTCTGTCCATAATATCAAATACGATATATGGATATATATATCCATATATCGTGAATACTATTTGAAAATTCTGAAATCAACATTGAAAAGTAGTTAAAAAAGATAAATTCCCATAAATCCGGGTTTACTTTCATAAGATTGCCGTAGATGTTATTAACAGTAGCCGGGGCTGGTATTGTCAACAACGGCTTGACGTCTGCCGACACCAGGAAAATAATAATAATTGAAAAATATGATACATCAACATCATGATGCTTTTTTGGGAAAAAAATAAAAATATATAAATACGTAAAAAAGCACAACGGTATAAATGTTTTTTTACGCTGCGAACCGCAGCCTCCCATAGTCCGCCAAAGTAAGGAGCTCTAGGGGGGATAAAGTGTCATTCAATCCCTCGCTTGTTCATAAACTGATAGACACGATTTTGATGATCTTCAGAAGTAATAAGAAGCCGAAATTCTTCTAATTTATTTTTTGCGCCCACAAAGCACGTAGCATTATCTGAATGAATACTTAAACAAAATCGTGTAAGCGCGGCAATAAAGGCATCTGTGCTTAAATCACAAACAAGCTCCAAATGAATCGCTTTTGTGGCAAAAAGTGTTAAGTATACATCAATTAATTTCTAGGAAAAAAATACGTTTTTTTACATAAATTAATAGGTCAGGAAAGTATATATTATAATAGAACAAAAATTCTGAAAGGATCTATTTTATTTTAATAGTTTAAGGCTAAATTGAAATGGTATCAATTGTTAAGTGTAATTCTTCTAATTTTTTATTAGCTTTTTTTGTTAGGTATTTAATATCTTCTGAATTTAAAGATCGAGTATTATTTTTATTGAAAAAGGTGTGATTTTGTATTAAATAATTCATAATAATCTTTTAAGTTATAAAAGAGCCATTGTCTGCTATCATTTGGAGGTGTATTGAAAAAATATGAATCAGAAATGTAAAAAAATGCATATAAACATACATAAAAACCACAGTCATACGTGTTGCTTTGCTGTATTGTATCGCTAGCGCATACACATTGCCATTCACTCAAGTTGAATTTAAGACTTGTTTTGTTTTAATAGATTGAAATATTATAACACAAATATGTGGTTTGAAGTAACTAAATAAAATGTTCTGTTTTCATTCACAGAAAGAAGAAGTCAAAAATTAATATTTTCATAAGTTTCAAGTGAATTTATTATTAATATATTTATAACTCAGCTAGTTAATAGCTATCAATACCAGAAATAGTTTTAATTTGTAGGCACAAATAATTTTTCATTTATAAAGTGCTATGATAAAAAAGTTATTATTGAATCACGGTCTTCTTGTTTTTGTTGTTCTCGCTTATCGAAATAGATTTTTCAATATGCTGTCCTAGGATAGTATCATACTTAGCAATTAATTTTACAAGTTCCAAAACTTCCATGATTTAAATTACTAATACTAAATTAAACTAATAAATGTACTGCTTTATCTCATAAGGTTTGATAGAAATGAAGTATTTGCGATTTTTTAACCGAATATCAACTGAAGAATCTAATAAATAGTGTGCTTAAAACGATAAAGAGATGACAACAAATTCTATAAATTCGCAAACCTTGGACAATATTGTATTGTAACAATGCTAAAAAAGCTCTGAAAACCAAGAAATTGTGATACATCAATAGTGTGAAAATTAAAATTTGTTTTTTTGTTTTTTTTAATAGTCTTTAATAACAAAAAACATTCGGCTCAACAATTAAACAGCAATAACAAGTAAGATGTAAATGTACATTATGGTAATAATATGATTTTAAAGACAAAAGAAAAACAATCAGAAAACTAAACAACATTGATATAAACTTAAAACCTTAATTAAATTGAGAAGCCAGAGCTCTTTAAAAAAAGAAGATAGCAAAAATGACAGGAGTGGAATGGGTGTTTAATGAATTAACGTTAAAGGGAGGCTGAATGTTAAGGGAAGAGAGGAAATTAAATAGAGAAAATTAAAATTTAAAGTGTATTTAAAATATGCGTCTTGTTTAAACCGTCTGGAAATGAGATTTAAGGAGCATAGCTTTTGTTTACAGGTACACCCATTGTGACGAAAAATTATCCACGCCAGAAACGAAATGGCCCCCGAGGCCGTTCGCAAATAAATCCAGCTTTTAGTTTATTGTTTGGAACCGACGAATTTAAGTAATAAAATAATTACATACCGCAAATTCGGGCTTTGTTGTAGTAGTTCGCGGTTGATGTGGACGTCCATTCAGCCGCCGCAGAAGCGGATGTTGATAGTTTGTATTATTATAAAAAAAAATTTTTTGTTGACATTTTTATGTCTGCTTTGGCACCACACGGAAAATCGACACCGGGGTTATCATAACGAAAAAAATCAGCTGATTTTTCTGATAAGATAAGAGAGATAAGAGATTAGAGAAATTTTTTTACTTTGGAACACAACCGGGAAAATCGACACCGACACCGAGGGTGGGAATGGGGATGTTACATTTTTTTGTTATGTCAAATGGTAACAAATGAGCGCCGCAGGTACCTAAGTGATATAAGTCCGACCATATTATATTTCTCTTGGTAAAATATTACAATTGTTGGATATATCGTTTCTTTTTGTGGGCTTCAGTATCATCGTGGGCGATGGTTTTTCTTTACGAGGCATTGATAATAATAATTTATTAATTATCCACAATACTGTAACTAAATTAGTCATAATTAATATAGTGTAATTTAATTAATAAATTAGTGAAGCTAGAATGTATACAAGTAGCCACTATGAATCTAGTATAGTACTATAAACGTATAAACGAAACCTAAGCGTTTAGGTGTACACCGTACAATTACACTTTATAATAAACCACGTGACAAACGTAACAAGAACTGATACACTGCTATACATGTGAACACGAATTAACGAAGACCCAAACTACGACCAAATGATGGCTGGCTGAAGACGTGGGCATCAACAGCAGCGCCCTGTCATTAATCCCCACCTAGCGCATTACTTTTAAGAAAATTGCAATTTTCAGATTTTCCCCTTTATTTACACTATAAGACCCACCTTTGTGCCAAATTTCACGTTTCTTCTTATACGGGAAGTGTCTTATAATTTTGATGATAAGCGAGTCAGTAACAAAAATGCAAATTTTGAAATCCTCCTATTGTAAAACGGCTAAATATTAAGGCCTCAATTTTAGGCAGTGTCCTAAACTATTTAACCTTATTTAGGTTTCACATTTTAAAAGCCCATCTTAAGAAGTAGCAGAGATATGAGAGTTAGAAATACCGGGTGAGAATTGGTTCGTGTGAAGTGATACACTGGCGTGCGCTCAGATACACTAAATATATTATGCCGTATAATGTACAATAACCCAGCTTGCGACGACGAATTGTCTGGAGGGGTTTAAGAGGTCGTTATCCGCAAACGCCACTCGACGTTAGCCCGTGCTCCTATACTTGGACTGGTCCGGGGTGTCAAAGTCATACACTACACTACACTTTGCTGGTTGCATCATTTCAACAATTATTTAAAAAAAGTATAATAAACTTTTATACTTTCACATAATATTATACACAACAGGGATCGTCACCATTGCAAACGGGCTTTTCTATCATTTTTTCTTTTTCATCCACAATACGTTTATACTTATACAATAATATAGGAATGTAATAACAGGAATAAGGATTACAAAACAAAAGAAACACATTAGAATAGCTATTTTATGTCCGACACTATAATAAATTGACGCACACCGCAACAACTTCAATTAAATATAATATATATTTAAAATAAATGTTTACATTTCGTTTTCAACGATAATCCTGGTCATATCTTGGGTGAGTTTTTTCATATCTCTGAATCTTAACAATGAACACGCTCTGTTCGTTTCGGCCCATACTACGCAGTCGTATCCCTTTGTCAAGACCGGTGCCTTTGTCTTATTAGTTAACTGTGCCAAGTAGAACATGATTTCCTTGTCATGGCCATTGACGCTGTACTGTAAAATTAGCATTTTAATTGTAAAATCAGGTTATTTTTACTATCATATATGTAGGAAAAGCTGTCTCTAGTCAATGCGTCCAAGCTACATAAAATATGCTTCACAACATAAAAAAAATATTATTTTTTTCTTATTTGGTACAATACAAATTTGACATTTTAGCTAAAGAAATTCTGTCTATGCTCAACAAACTTGATTATCTCTTTATAATTTAGCGAATTGATTATAACCGACACGACCAAGTTGTTGTAGGTCTCGCTGTAGCTGATGAATAGTTGTTAATTAGGTATAGTGATTTTCGTCTAAGCTATTCAGTGTTTACTTACTTTCACACAGCGCCTGTACTTATGGTACACGTCAATGTCTTCCGTTGTGTATCCGGTAGCACGTTGAGTAGCCTCCATTGCTATTTTGACGGGATCATCTCCTTGTACGATGTACCCTGCGAACGATAACGCGTTTGATTATAACGTGATGTCATTTAAGGGACCACTTTTATAATACAACCTTTCGGAGGCGTCCAGTATTTATCTGGAGTGTACGAAGTGCGAAGCAACATGTATTGAATGTCGCTAGCCAAGTTCCGGAATAGGAACAGACCCGCGGCGCCCGATAATCCAAGAGGTGGCATTTAGATGCTATTTGAATTTAGTGGAAAGTCTAATAAAAATTTAATGGGCACTTTTCGATGAAACTTATCGAGACGTGTATAATTTAGATGTGTATTGATAATTTTCGAATAAGTAATTGTGACTGCGTTGCTAGCAACTGCTAGAATACTTTATTCAGCCAGTATACAATCAAGTTATTTTCGGTAAAAAAAAAAAAAGATATCGTGATTGAATGATTCATGATATTAATACAACCGTACTTGCTTTAAAACACTCCGGAGCCTACCCAAGTGGACCATTGGCAGATTGAACCAGTAAGCAAATAAATCGACAGTCTTTAAAATTAAAAATCGTGTATTATATATATTATAGAATTGGCCTACGAGACAAAAATACAATACGCTATGTCATTCCCAAAACGGCAGCGACCCAATGGGCAGTTGGATCATACATCATTTATATTGAAATAATACAATATTATGTATTTCTACTAATAATAGCATCGAGTGGTAAGGACCCATTATTAGTGTAAGATAACAAATAATGGTACATTTGTATGATTTGTAAAAAATAATTAAGTTCACTATGTTCACCGCATAGACCATTGGCATACACGGATAGCATATCGGCGTGCTTCAACCTGAATAGACAACCGCGCTACGTACCCATCCACTATAACGGTGTAGAGCTTTGTATATTTGTATGCATTGGACAATACAATAATGTATCGGTTTCTATGGATTTTTCCATCAAGTTTTATAATCAATTCATTTGACTTTGAATGTTTAAAAAACCTATCGTTTACGCATCACGCGAAAAGGACATTTCATCATTAATTTTTGTCTTGTTGGACCTAAGGAGGAATTAAGGCATAATGAAAATTCATAACTGTAGAGAGATGATGAGTCGCAGTTGTACTAGCAACAGGACAGTAAGCAAGCGCTGGGATAGGGCGGTGAAACTTGTCAAAACTGAGCACGTCGGGGCGTATGGAATCCTCAGGAAAGAACCACGTATTCCGTCGTATGCGGACCGAACCGCCGTTGTTTTGGGTCTTGTTGTTGATAACTCTCTTTTGAATTTTGCTGACGACCCCTGGGTGTGGTGCCGATACCACTAGTGCAGTGGATACCGCCCCTTTGGAAAATATCCAGGAACCTCCTTTAGTTCAAAAACCAGCAGTGCAATCCGTCTACTTGGCGTGTCCGGCATCGAGCAATCGGCGTAAGCCATTTGCGAACTCCAGGGCGAATTGGATTGATTGAGCCAGTGTTAGACCAAATCTAATGCCGAGCTTACCGTGGCCCAGAACTGGGATGAAAAACTCGGTGTTGGAGTGTGAAAAGAGCCGGTAGATCCAGCTACCTAATTACCAAACCAAAACGTGATCCCGTATGTCTCATAGGAGTGAAGGGCAGTTCTTCCAAAAAATGATAAGAGATAAGAGTTCTTCCAAAAGATAACACAATTTTTATTTTATCAGCGTGACCAACCCAGAAACACCAAAATATAAAATCACATTTTATCAGTCTGCCAATTCTATCAGAATAAAAGTAACTAAAATATAACTAACGTTTGTCAGAGTTAACTGTTATCTCTAGAACTAAACGGCAATAATTCAAATGATAA
Organism: Adelges cooleyi; assembly: GCF_023614345.1. Lineage (NCBI taxonomy): Eukaryota > Metazoa > Arthropoda > Insecta > Hemiptera > Adelgidae > Adelges > Adelges cooleyi. Next base: position 418,618 of record NW_026096368.1, read on the forward strand.
AAAAAATAACCGTGTTAAAATATATTATATTTTCTAAATAGTACACATTTTTACGATACATTTATAATGACAAAAAACCAACTAGTTCATATGACGACAACGATAATTATTGGTAAATAAAATTTACTTTCGTTTCTTATTAATATTAAATGAATATTTTTATAAGAATTCTTTTTTAATTCATAATTCAAAACTCTTATTTTCACATAATATAAACTTGCAATATTTAATATGAATAACATAATATATTTATCAATTATAGTACCTAGCGACAAAGTTCATACATACACTATATTGTACTAATTTGTGTGACAATATTATTACATCCTATTTAAATAAAACTATTAATACAAGTAAATTATGTTTTACAGTATGATGGTAGTTGTCTGAAGTCATAAAAAGCTTATCAGTATGCTTATTCATTAGAGCGGTTCGATTCCTGAAACTATCTCTAGTTTGATTAAGTGTGGTAACAGGTATGGAGTTATTTTTTGTAAAATTGTTTTAATTGATTTAATCTCTATTATTTTAATAATTAACATTTCAACTTTTAACTTATTTATTAATAATATATCTTTCAGTTTTAAGATGAGTCAAAGATTCTGGTTGAACAGTTCTCCATTGACACTAACTGGAAGAAATAATTGTTTTATCATTTGTCTAAATAGACTAGGTAAGGAAAACATTCTACATTTGTAGTATTAATACAAATATTGATACAAAATTAGTTTAATATCAATCTAAAACACCCTAATATAGGGTATTTAAAAAAAAAGAAATCAAATGTAAATTATCTTTCTTTTTAATAATTTAATTTACTATTTTCTAACATTGTTAGTTTTTGTACAAGAAAAATTGCATTTACTTGTAGATCTTACGCTTCATTGGTATGAGATAACAAACTAGGTCCACTTGATATATACCGGTCACAAATATAGTCTATTCATGAAATCACTCTTCTAAGTGTTATTGATAGATAATTTAAGTTGAATGGTATAAAAAAATGTCATTATCAATTTTCGTTATATTTAATTTTAACTTCACAATTAACAAACGTTAACATTAGTAATTCATTTAAAATTGGTTTTATATTATAATTATTATTAATATTATTTAACCGTTTGTTGTTTTTTCAGCTAGAATGTGACCAGAGGAAGATTAAATGGACATATCATATATTTCTCCATGGACACTGTAATCCATAGACGGATTTTTGACACTATATTTGAATATTTGTTGTTGAAGTTAATTGGATTTTGTGCAAAACCCCTGGAAGAATATTCTGTATCAGACTAACAGTATAAACGCCACCCAGTATTTCTGTTTACCTGCTGTTAGACATCGTAGTATCATCTCCAATCTCTTTATATTTTGTTTAATTTTATTTAAAAAAGTCTCATTATAATTTATTATTAATCAACTGTAATTCAGTTGTTTATTTATTGAATAACTTATTATCCTGTCTTCAACGTCCATATAAACTGTACTGCATTTATGACCACTACACTGATATCTCATTTGGCTAAATATTTTTAATTTTCAACTACATTAAAACAAAATTAAGATTGTTTAAATTTTTTTTTTTTTTTGAATACTTGTATAATTGTTTGAATATTTTTACACTTTAAGTGGCAATACAAGTATCTTTAGTTTAACGATATTAACAGTATATTACTATTACAATTTTGACAAACATAATTATTAGCCTACCAAATAAATTATAAATGTAGCTTCTGTATTTGCTTATTTATTAATATTTACTTACCTTAATAACATTAAAATATTAATTTATTGTAAAAATATCTTAACCTAACTGAAAGATTGAAAATTTGTAAACTGTTGTGAAATTATGTTGATGTTGTTAGGAAAAATTGTGTAGTCAAAATTTTGAATACCTAGATTAAAAAAAAAAACGGTACAATTTTTTTTTGCTAAACCAAGTAATTATTCATTTGTAAATTTTGATGTTTAGTTTATAATATATACATTTTTAATTATAAAATATCTTTACTTAAGTATCATTGTATACTATTTATACTTTTTACCAGATTATTTTATGTGTTTTAAACTATTACATTTATTATTTCTATTATTACTATTTATTATTTATTTAAATGACTTATCAAACTTTATGAATTGTACTTTATAAATTATAAAATTGGTCTGAAATGTATACTGTGTTACTATAGGTAGCCTGATAGACAGGAAGTCTATATTGTTTTTAAGAAATAAAAGTTGTTTTTTCTTGGTTAGCTTAATTATATAGTGTGATTGACTAATTTTCTCTCATAATAATTTCAATTAGGTAAAATTATTTTTCAAAACATTTTTGTTTGTGTTATTTTACAACTGAAAACATGTTTTAATAACCACTTACTTTTTTGATAATTTTTAATTAAATAATATTTAATTATGATAAAAATTCAAAGCGTATTTAGTATATAGTATATATTTGTTTATAATTTTATTATTTAGAAATGCATTAGTTTTTAGATGTAGTTTGACACAAAAAAGTAAAAGTAAACCAAATGTATTTTTTCTAAATCTGTTCTCATAGACACGTTTACTCTCGATAACGAGTGATTTGTATCTGTGTATTGTATTAAGTGATATTATATAATACGTTTAAACGAAGGATGTTTAACATATTGAATACTCCCTTTGAGTATACAATGATGTGTTCGATATAAATTGTATTATAAAGTCCAGATACCGTTATCTTTATTTATATGCATAGTATAATGTAGTAAATAATTATAGATTCAACATTTAAATAATAAATTAGCTTTAGTAAGTTTAACCCTTAACAATACCTGCTATTATCTAATAACTATAGATATATATAAATAATGTCTTGATAATAATTGAATAGTTTTATAACATATTCAATATTTTTGATATTTTCATTTTAGTCAGTTATCAATGAATCAAAGTATACAACTATTTTCTTTTTAATAGTAACGCAGTTACATCTTATATGAATAAATGTTTCATAATTCATGAAACACAATTTTGTAGCTCTACACAGTTTTGACCTCTAATCTTTAAGTTATCCAGATTAAAATAGTTTTGAATATTGAAAACCATATGTTCAGTTTTATTCAAATTCAACTATAAAAACTCGTAAAACTATGTAAATATGTTTTAATAACTAAATATTATATTACTTCATTATTTGGGATTTAATGATTTTTCAAATATTTTTGATAGAGACAGTGATAACGATATTGGTTTATAATGGCTACAGTCTAGTAATTATAACTAGAGCCCTAGTAATTATAATTACCGACTGAAATAATAGATAATAACTACTGAATTATTATTTATTTCCTGTTTTGTGTAAAGGAATGAAGACACATTTGTTAAAACTATTGGGGCACTTACCTGAAAATAATGATAAATTAAATACCTACAACTTTTATACTTTTCATTGTTAACTACAATTTAGTAAAGTACAACTGTTTAACAGTATAAAGTTAGAATTATCTTCTACTACTTTAATCTAGTATTTCTAACCAAAATTATGGGGGTATAAGATATTCCTAACACAATTATACCATTTTTAATTAATGTTAAATAAAAATGGGATTATCTAATCTGTTTTTAAATGTTCACTTAGTTAATATAGAGTTAACCTGACCGCATGATATTCAATCTTTTAATTTCTGATTTGACAATTTTATTATATACATATTAGTGGAATTGGAAATAGCCTCATTAATTTTCACATTAAATATGTCCATAGCTACGTTTATATCATTTAAATTTTCACAACTTCACCAATCTTAAGTAAATATTAACATACTTAAATCAGTCTTATTATAACTTATTAAACTTTTTGTGGGCAAAAAGAGCTTTAACAGCAGATCTCGATGAGAACGAGATAAGAGATAAATAAATATGATGAGATGCTGCAACTTGCAATTGTATCTATTTATTTTATAATATGTATTATTTCTATTTTTTTATAATATAAGTAAAGTATACATTTCTTAATAAATGGAATGTAGACAGAATTAATAACAGAAAAGTTATAATATCACTTCTATAAGAAACAAATCGAATTGATAATAATTGTATTGATTATCACTTAAATTGTATTTCTACAAAGGCAATCGAGGTAAAAGATAATTAGCCAAGTCTTTGCCAGGCTTGTACAAAAATATTTTATTACTTTACACTAGTATCTTACAGCATCACTTTAGACATTTAATTTTACTTATGTTTGGAAATGTGCAGTATCAAAAATTCTTATAAATCTATGGATCTATGAAAATATAATTTTAAAAGATCTAAATGAAATATGGATATACCTAAGTAGGTATTCTAATTTCTAATAGATTTTTATACTATCTGATTATCAGAGTATTAATTAAAATAATTAAAAAAAAGCTTTATGTCAATATTGTCCACCGTAAAACGGCAGGACTTAATCCAAAAATTATTTAACTACAACAGAAAGCAAGTTCCTAGAACAGAAAAATATATATTATACACTAGGGTACCATACCTAATTTATAAAGGATGGAACAGTACAATCGTTTGAAGAAGTTTTGCAGTTATTTAATTAAGATCTTTGTACCATACCAAGGGTAGATCAACATTTATGTGATGAGTATTTGATACGCTCGCATTAATGTGTATCAATTGTCATATTATGCGATTTCTGGTGTAATTATTCATAAATTACTAATTTAACTATTCACGGTTTGTTCACTTTGTTCGGTTTTCCGACCCTTATATTTAAAAAGTTGCAAACTAATTTTGTTTTTGAGTGTTTTAACTGCACTAATTGCAGTAAAATATTGTGCAACGATTGTTTGATTGGGGTTACTAGTCAACTTAAAAATCTAGTCAACAGTGATAATGTTAGCACATAGTTCCTAGACAAATTACCAGTATTGTACAAAAAGTTGTTAATTTTATAATATTATTGTTGTTTGTCTGTTTTTAGTTTTATTTAAGCTAGGGTAGCTGTGTTGGCCAGCAGCTCATTATTATTATTTATTACTATCTAGTTTGAGTTTTATTTATTTAGTTATTAATTATAGTTCACAAGACCTCTACACACTTCATATTACACAATAAACACATTTTTCACCTCATAGCCTCTGGTTTCTGCGCAGGTGAACCCTCCCAATTCCAGTTGAGCTATTTACTTCACTACACTATGCAGACTGATCGGTACGGTATAGCGCAAAGAAGTTGGTGGTCTGGTAAGCGACCTAATATTGAAAGCCCCTGGCCCGTACGTGGAATGAAAAATTATTTTACAGCAACAAACAAGGACAAGAGAAAATTATACAGCATACTTGCTTTATTTCTACTTTATATTTTACTTCCTTTATTTTATTGTATTTTAATGTAATTATAAAGTGTGATTAAAGGAAAGCATGTTTTTTTTTATTCTACTTAAGAAATTTAACTAAAATAATAGAATCATGAATAGACTTTAATACAAATTTTTAAAGATGTAGTAATTATAAGAAAAAAATGAAACAATAAATAACAACACAAATTTGTTTAGACGTGTCTTAAAGAGATAAATAAAATCCTCAAGCTGTTATACACTAAAATATTCAGAATACTTTTGTGTGGTATTAAAACTTTAAATTCACCGTAGAGACTTGGTTATCGCTAAGTAAATGGCCATATTAAATGAATAAGTACATAGATTAATAAAATATGGGCTATGCAATCTTCTAACAAACAAGGACATTTTCAAATCAAGAGATAATTGTAAATTTGCAAATTTATATTGACCAAAAATTGTATCATATTTTTAAATCATATGAATAACTATTTCAGAACAAATTCATATTGTTTAGTTTGGTTTATATAATAAAAATATATACCCAGAGTAGCTTAATATAATCTAATTTCTGTAAAATATTAAGTGATTAATAATAATTTTTTTAAAAACCTACTAATTGATTATAAATAACATTCAGTCTTGCAAGGTATTTTAATACCGATCAGTCTGATTTGATAATCTTACCAACATAAAAGCAAGTTTTTATTAAATTACATTATATATTTATTGAGTATGACGTTTATACGATTACGACCCTAGTTTGATCATTTTTATTAATACAACAGAATTGTTAAATCTAGTTTACAGTAATTTTATATTATGCCATATTCGTATTATCTACCTATTATCCCATGCAAAAGGGGCCGTACAACAATTTTTTTCTCTTCACGAGTCTTTATCTGGCAAAAGATTCACTTTGGACTATAACCTTATAATGTATATATTGATTTATGTGGAAACTTGAAAATTAAATATGTGTTTTGTTCTAGTTATTCATGTAAGGTATTTAAACTACAAGTGTCATATGTTTCGTTATCTTGCTCTAATATATCCTTTAGGTACCAAATTTTGTTAATAATATATCTTCTAAAAGACAAGATTGAAGACAAAGCTTATAAGCTCCTACCTGTATTCTTTAACTACAGAATACATATGTAAGATGTGGTAAAACTAATTTATACTTGACAGCCAAATTCTGTAATCGTCAACTAATTTAGGTAAAAAGTAAAAATAATGTTTTATTTAAATAGTAATATAAACAATTTGAGGGAAATTTTAATAAAATTATTATTATTTTATACCAAATAATATTAAATTATAACATGTACTTATATGATAGGTATATACTATAATATAATGTAATTTATTATGGATTTTACGTGTATAGTGTATACGATTTAAATTAGATAATTGATAAAGATCTAACTACAATTTGCAATAAAGATAAGAACCTAACTAAAGGCAATGTTTTTGATATTAAAATACGAAATTTCTCTTGGCGGGTTTTTGGTAAAATCGATGTTGGTACTATCTGTAGTATTACACATTTTATAGGTTATGTAACATTTTTTTCTTATCACGCGTTATCATTTTTTGGAAGAACTACCCCCAACTCGTCTCATAGGTCTCCTGTAGCTCCCTGTTGAATCCAGGGTTGCCAACTATCAAATTTAAAATAACCGGCTTTAAATAAATTTTATATGTTAAATATAAAATATTTTGAACTTACATTGGTTATAACATTTAGAAATAACAAAATTATTATCATACAGATAAAATGTATACCTAATCATTATTATTTTGTCATTATCAAATATTATTTATGAATAATGGACATGTACGTCTGGAATCAGCTGCTGTCAGTCGGCAGCTCGACACTGGGCAGTCGTGCAGTCCTACCATATGACAACAAAAAAGGTTATTGCATTAGCAACTTGGTAGAAAAGAATAATAAAGTATAGTGATAAATCATTGACAACATACATTTATTTATGATAAATAAAATAACCGGCCTTTTTATATGGCCGGTTTGATGCAAAACCGGCAGCCGACCTAGGTATTAAAAAACCGGTTAGGCCGGCCAAAAACCGGTCGGTTGGCAACCCTGGTTGAATCCACCAGGATTACCGTTTAGGCGCTTTCGCTTTTCTAACGCTTCTAACCGAACCTAACCGGGGGGATTGAACCCGAGTTTACCGCTTGCCGGGCGATTGCTCTAATGAGCTATCTGCCTCAGTAGTCTTATCACATTTTAACCGCGCCTCTTAACTGAAGTACACACTACTTAAGTAAACATATTCGACCATCTGACTTGATCGCTGGTCCGCAGTCTGTAAGCAATTCAAAATATACAATTTTCACGTTTCAACAAACTTGATTTTAAAATGAATTGTAAGTGGGACGGCATCGAGTAACTATTTTCCTATTCCTATTTAATATTTAACTTATAAATACGTTATGTTAAACATTTTTTTTTCTAGGTTATTTTGCGCTGTATGGTGTTGACAATTGGAAATTGCTCAACCTCCTGTAACGAACTTGGTAAACATTTGAACAAATGCCAGTCCCTGGCTGCTCTTGTTGTATTCTTAGAAAATACAACCGTTGGCAAAATCATTACATCCACATCATTTTCAAGTCTTCAGAACATTCAATATTGTGTTCAAGATCAAGTTAGTAAGATATACACGTCTTCTCAACAGACACTACCTACTTGTAAACATGTATTTGTATAAACAAGTCAGCATTCTTGAACAGTTTTTTTTTAACTGTGAAATAATTTTTGTAGCAAATGTAATGCACCACAAACATTATATTTTTAATTATTAACGGTTATAAAATTTTGAATTTCTATATTGACCATACTCCTATGTATTGTATATATTTTCTATTATAATTCTATTGAATTTAACGTCAAGTAATAAGTAGCCAAATCCTCATTCGATGTAACTAAAAATTACAGGATAAACTAACAATCTGCCTAGTATTAGAAAAAATGTATTTATAATTTATCATTTCTTATAATTGCATTAAAAAAAAAAAATTCAAATTTTATTAAAAATAGAGTTGCAACAAAAATGTTAACTTACATTCATTTATATTTTTGTTCTGTATGCAACAATAGGATATTATAGAACATGAATTTTTAAGAAACTATTGGTAGATACAAAAAGAAAAGTGCATTTATTACATTACTTATGGAAATTTCATTATTTAAATATTTAGTTAATTAATTTGTATGAGACATAGCAGCATATACTATATTTGTTTTTTTTCAACATTTTTACACGAGTAGGAAGCTATTACTAATTAACTTAACTCGGTTTATAAAGAACTTAAATAAATGACACCTATTCACCAAGTCGTCGAGATATTATAATTAATTTTTGAATTGTAAACAATTTTATTCATTAATTATTATTATTGTTATTATAATTATCCAACAATTACAATCTCCGGTATGTTTAATATGGTCAGACACATTGATTAAACATGGTACGATTAGAGTATCCACCTGCCACCACATATACCACATACATTGTAGCTATCAGTTTTTATAATTAATAGACCCTATGTACTATATCGATTGATCTCTTATAGTCAGTTTTAAGTAAAACTACAAAAAAGTTAAAATTTTATCATTATCTTATCGACTTAATGGTGTCTCCTAACAAGTACCAATTTTTGTTTTAACAGTGTAATACTCCAGTATATATACCTGATTTTAAGATACCTTGGATACTTCAAATGGTATTAATTCGAAATCAAAACGTGTACACTGTACAGGCTTATACATGATTTTGAGTATTTTTTTTTTTTTTTACAACATCATAACCTATCAGATTTAAAACGTTAATTGCTATATGAGAAGTTTAGACAGAGTACAAAATATACAAAATTAAGTAATGGTTTTTTTTTTTTTCATCATTAATCATTAATTAAAGATTTTCATCATCGTAGTACTGATCATCACCATCATCACCATCATCAACATCCATTTTATTCTGAAAATAAGAAATATATTGCAATATTTTAAAAAAGTATTAAAAAACATTAATAATTGTGTTATTTTGCTGAAATACTTAAAAAAAAAAAAACCGAATTTATACAAAAATATTGTCTTCTGTAATTGACTGTAATGGCAACAGTAAAACTCGAATGTAAACCCCATATATTATTTTTCAGTTTTCTCTCATTACTTAGCTATAAAATCAGGAAAATCCCAGATTTTGAAAAACAAATTTTATATTATTACAAGTTAAAACAGCTTCTAGCTTAACAATAAAATAATTGTTATTGTGATTCGAACATAATGAAATAAACCAGAAAAAAAATCATTATAAAATAAATATTGTATCCTAATGGCAGTATTTTATTAAGGTAACTAATACATTTTGATCATGTTATCTATTTAATTTCAGGTTTAAGTAACTTGGAGAAAAACAGGATGAATTTGACTTCAATTTTAAATTACATGTGTAAATTGTGTAAATTTACAATAAAATGTGTATGGTGGAAATTGGTCATAATTTAAATCACCTGTAGGAAGTACTCCTTTTTTTAAAAAACTAACTGTTTAACCCTTTAGAATACAATTGTTAAAACTGTATTTTTATGTTTAGCTTTAAACGGTTTAAACGTTATCTCTCAAATCTTCCCTATTCTCAAATGAGCAGTGCTTTTGCTTAAGCATGCTTATGTTATGACTGGCAACGCGTACAACACAAATATTGTAGCGTGCAATAAGGTCACTAGGAGTGTTGAATTGAAAAAGTATTGGAAACGTGTGATACAGTTAAAGACAGAATAAAATACATGAGATATACCGGCAGGCATATGTTTGAAATCTATTCAGTCTTATTGCCAGAAAAATTAACTAAAAAAAGGGATTCATGTCGTTTCATATGTGCCACTTATCAATACTATATTTAATCTATGCTTAATGGGAGCTGCTAGCAAGCTTTAATTTATGTGAATCTAACTTAAAAAAGATTAACTATAAAAAATCGATTTTTAAGTATTTCTAAATAAAATGAATTTTTAATTAGATTACTAAATCCCAAAATTCTTAACAATACAAATTCACTTATAGCTAAAATAAAAAAAAAAAAATTTTGAAAAGTATATTTACAGTAATATCATAAATTTGTTGAACTCTGATTGACGATTGTATTAAATATGAACTTACTAATTTGTTTGTTATTGCTGTTGTTGATGCTGCTGATGTTGTTTTTGGTGTAGTTGATGCTGCTGATGTTGTTTTTGGTGTAGTTGATGCTGCTGTTGTTGGTGTAGTTAATGCTGCTGTTGGTGTAGTTGATGCTGCTGTTGTTGGTGTAGTTAATGCTGCTATTGTTAGTGTAGTTAATGCTGATGTTGGTGTAGTTGATGCTGATATTGTTGTTGGTGGGGGGGGGGGGGTGCGGCCAGGAACCCTTGGATTCCGGCATTCCTGCCCTTTGTGGCCGTAGCGGCCACAATTATAACACTTCACTATAATATCAATTCAAATTAACGATTAAAAACAATTTAAAAATATTAAGACAGTCAAAATATAACACAGTTTTTGACACATAGTTAAAATCTTCCCAATGTTACAGATGATCATAGAAATAAAACAGTTTTTATGAAAATATTGAATAATTAAGCCAAAATTTGTTTACATTTAAGCATACATGGTTTTAAAATCATTAGCATTTCAAAACGGGGATCGTGGGTAAAGTAAGTTTGATTAGTGCGCAAAATCAATATTGACAACGCCAAACGTGCTCTTGATTTTTTTCCTACTCTGTATTAGTTTTAATTTCTAAAATATAATCAATTTAATCTCATTAAAAAAAAAAAAGTTATTTCTAGGACTTAATGCAATACTTAACTTAATGCTTTACTAAGCATACAGAAGTACAGTTGTCACGTAAAATACAATAATTTGGCTGAATTGCATATAAAATGTAGGTAGATAAGTTAATCTCTGCCAGATTATTGTGATATACTTTCAATCAATTATAAAATGTATTTGAAATTTAAAAAATTGATACTCACATGTTTTCATTTTTCCGCCACGACGACCACCGCCACCGCCACCATGGCCACCAACTACCACTGTTACCTTACTATTCTGTTAACAGTAAAATAAAATTACAATTATGTAATTATTGTATTTAGAGTCCTATTATAATATTATTTAATCATTGATTAAATTAATTTTTTTTTCAATCGGCCATAAGTACGTTATATTAGATTATAGATTTTTGTAAAATTTAACAAGAGAACACAAATTTACAATTATTTATTACTAGTTTTCTCAATGGTAATATTGACCGATACGTGATACCTACTGATTTTAAACCACCTCATTAAACGTTCGCCGATTTATAGACCAACCATTATAAAATTGTTAGTGATCCAATATATACTTAATTATTGTACAGAGAATAAATATCATAGAGTGATATCATAATTTTTAATTTACAGTAACTTTTATACAACGAAAAAGGCGAATAATGTAAAATTATATACGTTAATATTATTTGACAAATTAAAAAAAAATTAACATATTTTTAATTACAAAAACGCATAAATGATAGGCGAGGTAACACGTCGTTATCAGATTTCCTATCTTCGAGAAGTCGTCGTTGTTGCCAACGAACGCCCTGATCGTCTATTTCTGAGTGTCTGAATAATTAGAAGCAGGAGATAACTCATTTTCTTTTAGGCCGTGTGGCCATATCTGATCATTGTGCCTTATCCATTCAGAACCATCATTTAAAACTACTTTATGAGTATTATGACTAATATTATCAGTAATTGTAACCTTCTGCCAATTTGAAAGTATTTACTTACCTGTATTAATGAATACAGGTTGATGGAAAACACATACGAATAGAATGTCTCAGGAATAGTGGATCGCTGTACTACAACTACAAGAACTTTTTCTCACTGATACTTATGGCTATTTGCGACTCAAATTATTGCTTTCGTATCATTAATGTGGGATCGTACGGTAAAGAGAGTGACTGTAATGTTTTTAAAATGTCAGCGTTCGGTAAAAAGTTGTATGCAGACAAGGTAAATTTTCCTCCAGAACAATGTCTACCTGGGGATAATCAAGGCGTACCACAACCGTTTGTACTCGTGGCTGATGAGGCTTTTGCTCTTAATAAAAATTTATTGCGACCGTTTCCCGGCAGAACATTAAATGACGAACGACGCATTTTTAATTATCGATTGTCCAGGGCCCGTCAGTACATAGAGTGTTCATTTGGGATTCTGTCTAAGAAATGGAGAGTTTTTCAAACTAGCATGTTAGTGGAGCCAAATTTTGCGGTTATTATTACCAAAGCCTGCTGTGTTTTACACAATTTTGTGAGACGCCGTGATGGTTATAACTTTAAAGACAGCCTAGATTGTTCTATGGATAGCATAGCTGAAAAAAGAGGAGTTGGAAATTCACAAACAAATGCGAAGGACGTCAGGGAGTACTTGGTGAAATATGTCAACCACTCAAGTCACGCCCTTAGCTGGCAAAGTAAAATAATTGGCAAATAAATTATTGGGTGAGTATAATAATTGTTTATACTATTCTATCTAAAAGTGTAATTATATTATAAAAATATGAATAACGCTGCTTACTTTTTTAGTAAAATTCTTCTTCTTCTTCTTCCTCAGCTTATCGGCCCATTAAGTGCCATCGCTGCCATCACAAAACCTCTCCATTTCTCTCTATCGTATGCGTCGTCAAAAGATGACTCTTCTTCTATGTTTTTGATATCTTGAGCTATAACATCCACCCATCGGGTCCTTGGTCTTCCTAATGGACGTTTTTTATTTATTTTGTTAACTAAGACTTCTTTTATTACTTGTCCATCCGCTCTCTAAACATGGCCGAACCATTCTAGTCGTTTGCTTTTTATATATGAAATAATATTTGGCCTGTTATATAACTCCTGTAGTTCTTGATTTTTCCTTCTTTCGTAAGTTTGTGTTTCTGCATTGAATTTCGGGCCGTATAAATTTCTCAGTACTTTTCTTTCGAAGGTCATTAGTCGTCTGCTGTCTCCTTTGGTCAGTGACCATGTTTCACACGCGTATGTGATTATTGGTCGTAGATAGCTATGATACAGTAGTGTCTTTGAGTTATGTGACAGTAGTTTTGATTTAAGGAGTCTCCTTATGCTATAGTAGCATCGATTACCGCATGCTATTCGATCATTGATTTCTTCATGCATGTCGTTGTTGCTATTTATGTTAACACCTAGGTACTTAAATACCTCCACTTTCTTGAAACTATAGTCATCTACTGTTGTGTGGTCTATGTTTGGACTTCTTCTTGTTACCATTAAGTATTTCGTCTTTTCCTCATTTACACACAGCCCTATGGTTTTACTTGCTTTCAAGAGTTTGGACGCAGTATTTATGACTTCATCTCTAGTTTCTCCCATTACTACAATGTCATCTGCGTATGCCAATATTACTCGTTCCCCACATATTTCCATTTTTCGACCGTCCCATACTTCTCTAATTGCTTTTTCTAATGCTAGATTAAACAAGGTGGGTGATAGAGCATCACCTTGTCTGAGGCCTGATTTTACCTCAAAGGTTTTAGACATTTCTTGCAGGAAACGAACTCTGCACACAGTTCCATTGTTACATCCTTTTATAAGACTTACGTACTTTTTAGGAATGCCTAGTACTTTCAGTGCTTCCCATAGTTTGTCCCTATCAATGCTATCATAAGCTTGCTTATAGTCTATAAATATAAGGTGCAGTTCTTTATCAAATTCATAAAACTTAGCCATTATCTGTCTCAGTGTAAAAATATGGTCCAATGTCGATTTACCTTTTCTAAAGCCGCTTTGATATTCCCCGACTATTTCGTTTACATATGGGTTAATCCTTTCTAATATTAATGACGTATACACTTTGTAACACGTGTCTAAGAGAGATATACGTCTGTAGTTCTTTGTTTTGGTCGGATCCCCCTTTTTTAATATAGGACATATTACTGCAGTATTCCAGTCCTCTGGAAGGGTTTCTGTATCCCATATAATTGAAATCATCTCCATAATTTCTCTTCTTATTTTAGCACCCCCTTTTTTCAGTAACTCGGCCACTATATTGTTTTCTCCGGGTGCTTTATTGTTCTTAAGCTTATTGATTATATTGTCGATTTCTTCTTGTTTAGGTTTTTCTATCTTCGGTTCTGCTGTATAGTAATAGACAGTTTCGTTGTCTTCCTCTACTACTGGTTGATTTAAGAGCTGATTAAAGTATTCTTTGAAATGGCTCACTATATCCTTCTCTTCTGTGATTAGGTTTCCAAAATCATCTGAAAGTATTCTTGTCTGTGGTTTGAAACCAGCTTTGATACTTCCGCTTTCATTGAAAAACTTTCTAGCATTGAATCTACTCCTTTCAATCTCCTCTATCTTTTTATTTTCATGTAACCGTTTCTCTCTCCTCAAAATTCTGTTTGTCTGCCTACTTTGTTCTTTGAAAATATCAATATTTTCCTGTGAGGAATTTTGTAACATTCTTTTTCTCAGTTCATTTCTCTTGGTTACGGCATCACTACATAAATCATTGAACCAGTCTTTTTTTCGCTGCTTTTTCTCCATTCCTAAGACTTGATTTGCACTGTTCATGTCATTCGTCTTTTCTATGTGACTATTAGTCATTTCTAGGTTTTGTTGTAGATGTTCGGCGTACTTTCTACTTATTTCGATATTTTCTAACATTTGTACGTTGAATCTTTCTCTGGCATTTTTCGATGCCATTTTCCATTTCACTGATAGTCTTAGAATGAACTTTGCATACAGTAGGTAGTGGTCGGTATCTGCATCGGCTCCTCTATACGATCTCACCTTCTGAATGCAGCTACCGTGTCTTTTGTTTATTAGTATGTGGTCTATTTGATTTTGCGTCCTACCATCAGGTGACTTCCATGTATGCTTGTGTATGCCTTTTCGGGGAAAATATGTGCTACTAATTATAAGGTCTTTCGAAGAAGCAAAATTTACCAGTCTGGTTCCGTTGTTATTACTGATGTTATGTAAGCTGTCTGGTCCTATTGTTGGTCTAAACCTATTTTCTTTTCCAACTTTCGCATTGAAATCCCCTACTACCATCTTTACACAATGTAACGGTAAACTATCATATACTCCTTCCGGTCTTCATAGAAATTGTCTTTAATGTCTTCATTTTTATCTTCCGTTGGTGCGTAGCAGTTTATAATGACTAGGTCAAATAGCCTACCTGCTACTCGGATGTAGCAAATCCGATCTGAGACTGCTGAAAAATGTTTTATGCATAGTAGTACTTTGTCCTGTACCATAAAACCCACTCCATTTTCATGTTTTCCATTTTCAGATCCGCTATAGAAAAGAGTTATATTTTCTTTTTTGATATTCCCGTTACCAGTCCACCTGATCTCTTGTATAGCTAATACGTCCAGTTTATACTTGTTTTGCTCTTCGAGTACATATTTTAGAGCTCCAGGTTTATTTAAAGTTCTTATGTTCCAAGTTCCCAAATTTAGTCCATTTTCCGATTCCAGTTGTTTTCCATGATTGATCCAGTTCCGAGGCTTATTTGATGGTTTCTTAACGGTGAAAAATTTTTAAGAGGTCGAGTTGTTAGCCCGACGCTCAACCCCCAAACTGGAGGACCAGACTACCCCAACCAATTAAGGTAAGGGTAGGGCTACTGCAGTACACGTATTAAGGTGCACTGGGCGATGGGAGCGCCACTTTCCCTACGCCTCAGCTCGGGGCCCCGGGTTCGCTAAGCCCGTAACACTAGGTGTTTAGTAAAATTATTTTTAAAAATAATAAAAGGTAGTGAGTTAATATATTACAATTTACAAAGATATTAAATAAAGTTAAAAATTGAATGTTAATAAAATTACTTGGTATATATATATATACATATGTTATAATTATTAAAATAAGTTATAGACCTTTTACTATCTTATAAATAATAATATTATATGTAATAATATATTACAATTTACAAAGATATTAAATAAAGTTAAAAATTAAATGTTAATAAAATTACTTAGTATATATATACATATGTTATAATTATTAAAAAAACGTGAGATCGACATAAATAATAAATTTTAAAAAATTTTAAAAATTGAATACAATAAATCACAAAGGACGGTTTTGATACTGTGTATTGTTAGGAGAGTTGCTAGGGTATTCGGAGGCAGAAAGATGGGGAGGTAGCGGCGAAGAAGAAATTGTTGGAGAAAGGTGAGGATTTGGTATTAATGGAAGTCCAGAAGAAGAAGGAGGAGTCGATGAAAAATTATTGTAAGGATAAACAGGATAAGAATAATTGACGTTAGAATAATTTTGAGGTGGGAGACTAGAATTCGAAATATTGGTTTGGGATTGATGATATAAGTTTGGATTGTTTGACTGTTTAGGTAAATTAGAATATTTTATATTTTGTAGGACTGTTAAAAATTCTATAAATACTTGGTTCTGTTGAACTTGTTCAAGACCTCTTATCTGTGGAGCCAATGAAATAAAAAATGAGCTGACGGGATCTTCCCGGGCTTGTCGACTTCCCAAAGCGGCAATTAACGTTTCTTCAAAGTTTTGTGTCTTTTTTCTTTTTTTTTTTGGTTGTTGAGATGATGATGCCGTTACTTGGTCGATGTTTGATGTGTTTTGTACGTCGATGTCCTCGTCACTTCCGTTTTCTGTATCATCACTGCCAGCGACGTTACTATCGGTCCTACAAAAATTAGCATAAGATCATATTAAATAAGATTATATTAAATATTTCTACTGTATTTATATTAATATTTAATTACTTTCTATTTTCCATTGTCGGTCTTAAAAACTCCAAAATATCAGCGTATATATATTTTTTTCAGTCTTGGCAGCTTGGCCAGATTTCTTAATTGATTTTTTTCTGTAGGTATCCTTTACATTTTTCCACTTATTTTTAAGGTCTTTCACGAATTTAACCATAAAAAAATATAATTTTAAATGCTGTAGACAGTTTTATAATTTTCTAAATTTTTATTTGAATTTAAATTTAATTGTATCAGGTAAGCCAATTCATTTTTTAATATGAATAAGTATAATAATTAACGATTATTTAATTTTTTTTTATTTTAATAAAATATATTACATAATATCTTACCTTTTTCACGTTTTGTGTGTTCTTCTAAATTATCAAAGTTATCGATCATCGATTTAGCTACATTAGTCCATCCAACATGAATTTTTTGCGTGTCATGGTGACTTTTGTCTTCTAAACAAACATGTTTAATGGTATAGTATTCTATTTTTGAGTTCGAGAAAAACTGATTAAATACATTTTATTTATTTATTATAATTACTTAGGCCTGGGCATTATTTAAATAATTTTTGCCCAGGTTTACTTGGATAAAATAAATTACTTACGTTTATTCCAAATGCACTCATTTTGTTGAACACATATAACAAACTTTTCGGTGTCAAACGACATAATTAATTAAAGTAATATTTAAAGTAAATGAATATTAATATTATATTAAAATTTAGTTACATTGAAATTAAAATGTTTTCATCAAGTCAATATGACACCGTCGCACGACACCGTGGTATAACTTAAAAATAATCAGGCACGGGCCGCGGCCCACGGTCGACGCGGCGATTGCAAAGATTATATCGGGGAATTCACGTACATAAAAATAACTCGATGAACACTATAATAATATTATATATTACAAATATTATTGCTTAATATAATATAGCTAACTTGGCTAAGTTAACTATAATCCCGGTCAATAAGTCCACTCGAAATTATTATTATTATTATTATTATTAATATAATATTATATGTATTATATAATAGGATAACATTATAAAAATAAATGTATTCAATAATTTTAATACAATATTTATTTGATTTAAATGTGAGAATATAATGCAATGACCCAGATGGAGGCGGGGCCCCTATCCCAACTCCAAGAGGCCCCTTTACCGGGGCATTGCACCTACTGCCCCTGCGGTTTTTGAGGCATAGGCGTATAAATAATAAATATAATATCAACAATAATATGATAATCTAGGATCCGCTCACAAATCGCTGCGGTCAAACCGCTCTGTATGAATACGTCTATTGAAAATATGCAGTTTAATTATGATGAGCGGACGCGGTCGTCGAGCCGAAAATCGCGCAAGGAACAATTTTAGCGGTTGACCGCAGTAGTAGTAATAAGGGCATTCACAGCAATCTTTTAACCAATGGGCATTTACAGCAACCTTTTTACCAATGGGCATTCACAGCCCACTTATAACCGATGGGCATTCACAGCCCACTTATGACCAAAGAGACATTCACCTATATAGTCTAAAAAAAAAAGTTGATTTGTATCCACCTGATAGTTCTTAAATACTAGTATAATTACTAAAATATATCGTAAGCATAGTCATGCAGTTGGGTTAGGCGTAGGGTTTTTTAAAGCAGGTAAATCTTAACTAATCTTTAATTTCAGGTAGTGGTGGTAAGTTTTTTAACTAAACAACACCTCATCCAACCGCATGACTATGCTTACTTTTTACATTTTTTTTAAACACTTTTTTTTTTGTTTTTTAGTTTTAGTCATTATAATCTTTACGAAGAAGTAATACTAGAGGGAGGGGATAGGAGAGGATTATTTATAAATACCCCCACATTGTTTCAAAAGTTGTGAGTACTGTGCTTAAAGTGATATAGTGCAGACGTTTAAACTTGTGCTACTATTTTTTCTAATATTTAAAAAAATGAGTAATATCCTATCTAAGAATTCATTCTGTATCGACCCCAAACGTTCGATTACGATTGGATTCATTTTAGATAAAACATTATCAATTGTGATTTATTTAGACTATAAAAACTGTCGAGATAAATTAGTTTTTTCTGAACAAAATTGGCAAAGCCTTATGCAATTGCAGACTCTAAATAATATTTTAAACACTATACCAGTTAGCGCAAAACGTTTACATATAAATGAGAACTTTTATTGTACAACAAATCCGAAAACCGATTCAGTCATTTTACGTAATGGAGAGGATCAGCGATTGAAATTGACAAGAATTAACATTTTAACACTTCAAATGTTAAACCCATGTATTCAAGCTCACTTGAAAGAAAGGCTCAACAAGCTACCATTATATCAGAAGTGTTTCACCGATATATACACGTCTATATTAAATGATGTAAATAACTTCTCAAGCGAATGTCGTCGAATAGACTTTATCCAGGCTTACATAACAAATTTTAATTTCCAGTATTATACAACAGATGAGACGGCGCTTTTCGTCCATGAATTACAGATTAATTATGCACAGATAATAAATCTTATTATGCAGGAACTTTTAATAGCTGTATTTTAATTGAAGAGAAGGGCAATAACCTTCATACGAGTTTTATAACGTCAAAATTTCATGTCAGAACGTGTTTGCGAAAAAAAATCGAAAAGTATGTCAATAAATTAACATACGAGTTATACAACGTCAAAATTTCATGTCAGAACGTGTTTACGAAAAAAAAAAAAAAAAAAACCAGTAGAAATCATCGCTCATCGCCAATTGTTCATCGCGAAACAAAAATAAATTATGTAAAACCACCGCTGATGAAATATAGATTTTTGGTTATAAAAACCTTATTTATACCTCTTAACATTATTAACACGCTTATATAATTGAAAATACAAACATATATATCTATTTAAAAAACGTTTTTTTTATGAATATAATATTTTTTTTATTTTGAACCATTTATACTAGAGTGTATAATAAATAATACAACAATTACTATCACCACATTATATTTACCATAAAAATAACAAAATACATAAAATATCTATTTATCGGAATAAGTCTTAACAATTCTAGTCTCGTCGGACATAAATCGAGCTGCCACCTCATCAAAAAGCTGCTTGATGAGTTGTTGTATTTTTGCATCCTTTTTTAAAGTGTCCGTCAGACAAAGTTTAGCCGAATGTTGTACGTGTTTCCATCTAGAAAAAAAATGTATTAGAATAAAGGAAATGGAAATAACATAATAATATATAATAATTTACCTTAGTGATGGCGAAACTTTTGATATTTTATCGATATCAAACTGCTCAATAACAATATATTTTTTAGCGTTTGGCGTTTCGATAGAAATTTCGTATTTGGCTTGTTGTGATTCGCTATCGGCTTTTAAAATGGATCGATCGTAACAAAACTGACGGTTTGGGATTGCTTCTTTTTCAGCTTTCTCCAACAAGCTCGAAAACTAAAAAAAAAAACATGTCCTTAAAACGGAACAACCTTAAATAATTTACATAAATTGAAAACAAGTATATACTGTGGTTTTTTTTTGAGTTTTTTCTCTGTGAGCTTACAGCAGTATCCATCTTTTTTGATTTCTTCGGCGGCTGTTCCTAAAATATATTATAAAAATAGAATCTTAGAAATAAATTTGAAATAGACGTATAAAGACATTTTTTTACTCACAAATGTCGTATTAGATGAGTCATCTTCGCTACACTCTGTTTTTGTTTTCTTTGATTTTTTATTTTTCTTAATAGACTTTCCTAAAATTATTATTTTTTTTTAAATTGTTAGTAAATAAATAAAAATATTTAAAAAAAATTATTACTTACAGAAACAATTGATTCGTCATCACTAGAGATGTAAGTACTCATTTTGTTATGTTCTTCGTGTGGCTTGACTTCTGAAAGACTGGAGCTGAAGTGATTTTTTAATATCAGTTTCAGGTGTGTTTTATACCTAATAAGTAAAAAAAGTATCTCCCTTCTATATATATATATATTTATATATATATATGTACATATATATGATGTATATTAAACAAAGTATGACCCAGACACGATAATTACGATAATTACAATAATTACTCATGACAATCATGTGTTGACATAGGTGTTGAATGTGTTTAGTACACACATCTGTATAACCTATTTTCCAAACAATTAATCTTAACACACTTAATTCGGCTAGGAGGTAAATTGAGTGCGGGGTTAGTAGAGGTTAAAACTTGTGTATAAAACCCTAAGAAATCGTGCACATTATTATCAGTTTGTGTCCAAACGTTTCAATAGTAAAAACTTACTCAAACCCATTGATCGTCATCTAATCTTTTTTGGTAAGTACAATATTAGTAAACTAACTCATTCAAACTATACCTATATTTATTAGTAGATAAAATGATAGTTCTTTAGTTTAAATCACATGCATTTTGTTTTTTTACTTTGATCTTAATAAGTTTTTAATTTATACTTACGTAGAACTAGAAACATTAGTTTAATTTATTTAAGCTGAATACAGTGTAGTGTCTCAATTTATAAGTTAGTAGTTTAATTCACCTACAATATCTTAATTTATTTTAAGCTTACACAGCGCTGGAAATACGTTTTTACACCAAGTCATGTCTGTTTGATTTATTTAAACTTACACAGAACTGGAAATACATATTTATACCAAGCCATGTCTGCTTAATTTAATTAAGTTGAATACAGTATAGTGCCTCAATTTTAAAGTTGAATATTATTATAAGTTAGTAGTTTAATTCACCTAAATTCTTTTTTTACTTTGATCTTAGTAAGTTCAATATCTTAATTAAATTTAAAACTTACATAGTGCTGGAAATAGGTTTTTTTTTCACCGAGTCATGTCCGTTTAATTTATTTAAACTTACACAGAACTGGAAAAAAAAAAGAAAACATGTTTATACCAAGCCATGTCTGTTTAATTTAATTAGGCTGAATACAGTATAGTGTCCCCAATTTTAAAAGTTAAATATTATTATAAGTTAGTAGTTTACTTTGATCTTAGTAAGTTCAATTATCAAGTTTCAATATCTTAATTTAAACCTACACAGCATTGAAGACAGTAGTTTATACTAAGTTATGTCTGTTTAATTAATCTTAAGCCGAATTTTTTTTTTTTAAGTTAATTATTATTATATACTAGTATAATTTATAATTTATTTTTTTATAGTATCGCTGTACTACACTATCACTACCACTGTAAGTATTATATTGACCATAGTTTTTTTACTCACATGTTATGGCACAACCGAACGGTACATTTTGTTTAACAGACCACGAGAGAGCTCGCTTGTTTAAAAATTAAAAAAAAAAAAATATACCAATAGAATTAGACGAGCAAAAAAAATGGCAATTATAAAAAAAATATGGAGATATATAAAAAACATGAATTAGATAGTAAAATAAATAGAATGTTTAAAACTATTATTAAAACTATTGAAGAAAATATTAAAAAAAAATGATAAAAAAAAATACTAGTTTTTTTTAAATTTTAATGTATATTTAGAAGGTTTGAGATTTTTTATATAGTAATATTACAATAAAAAATTTAAGAGAAGTTATTATTAAGTACTTAAGTTTAAGTTGATTATTAAAACATACTTGTAAATATTTATATAAATTTGTAATTAATATTGTTTTTTTTTTGTGCTACCTATTTGTAATTTAGTTGTAAACTTTCATATAATCAAAAAAAATGTTCTTCATAGTTTTCAAAATGTCGCAATCTACAAAAAGCGAGGTATGTTTAAATTGCCCGTTAAACGTAGACCATCTTATTCCGGCAAAAAAAATACACCAGCACCTTAGGAGGAAGCATGGTGTGGAAAATGTCCACGCTGGGATATATGGAGGATGGTTTGACGAAAAGGTTTTTGGTGTAATAGAAGATTGGGATGACGAGGCGCAAATTCCAGCAGCAATTAATAAAAATGTCTACTTCCCATACTAATAAAATAAAATAAATGTTGATCACCCTACTTTATAATTATCCTTTATTCTCTTTTAACAGTCGGTTAATTGTATACTAGAATTAAACTATACAATATCATTCAAATACTCTATGTATGTAGGTACTTAATAAAGTATGATGTATCCCGCCAGTCAGCCTATAACTATTTAACGGTTTTTTGATACTATATCACATTTGTTTAATTTTGTTTCACAGTTGAAATGAGTAATATTACGAAGCAGATGCGTCTTAATATAGTTGGAGATGGTTTAGAGGAAATAGAATCATTTAGAAAGCGACGTTCAAAAACATATTTTTTAAAAAACTTGTTTAAGTTTTTAGACTTCACCACATTTTGTGAATATGCTACATCTTTTTTATTACCAAAAATCAAAGAAGAATGTCAAAACACATCAATTAAATTTAATTTATACCTGGATTGTGTATACGAAAATTTAATAAGCTTTGAAATTAGAGATATTGCCTTCAAAACTTCAAATGTTTTCACAACATCAGGTTCAGATGTATCCAAACTATTAAAAAATATGTATGACAAACTTTTAATTGAAGAGTCTGATTTTATTACTAAAGGGTCGGGATGGAGTCTTAAATGTATAGATGGATTACAACTAAGAATTAATTATGTAAATCCGCTACAAGGTTCAACGTATATACCACTACCAAAAAAACTCCAAAATAAGAAAGCTGTAATCAATGTACATAATAATGATGCAAAATGTTTTAAATATGCTATTTTGTCTAAATTTGATGTACGTAGTAACAAAAGTAGATTTATTAAAAAATATTTTAATTATTTGGAGAAAAGTAGTAAATTAGATTTTAGTTGTGTAAAATACCCAACTCCAATTAAAGAGGTTAAAAAATTTCCAAATATTAATAATCTATCAATCAATATTTATGGGCTTGACAACAAATCGCTAATTTATCCAATAATAGTTTGTGACGCTGAAAAAACAAAACATTTTGATTTACTTTTAATTAGTAATGATACCCGTCAGCATTATTGTTTTATATCCGATTTTTCGAGACTTATTAGATCTCAAAGAACACAGCATCATGAAAAAATAATTATTTGTAAACGATGCTTTACTACTTTTAATAAAAAACCTTGTGATAGCAAATTATGGGGCTTAAAAGGTTTAGCTGAACATAAATTACACGCTGTAATCAACATAAATTAAGTAGACCTGTCATGTTTGAAAATAATGATGATGAAGTTATTAAATTTAAGAACTATGCAGCTACTCAACGTGTACCAATAGTAATTTATGCTGATTTTGAATGTTTTTTAAAGATTGTAAAAGATCAGTCTAACAACACTAATGAAAACAAAACTAAAAAAAAATATATACATGAGCCAATGAGTTATGGATTTTATGTTAAGATCGACTTTGAAACAATACCACTCGAATTAATCCGCGAGTTTAAAATACCCACATATCCGATTATTCTTCGAGGTAAGAATGCAGCAAAGCATTTTATGAAATCTATTATAAAAGTTGGAGAAAAAATTGATGAATTGTATCAAACAAATATACCAATGCATCCATTATCAGATGAGGAAAATGAAAGATTTGCAATTACTACAAACTGTGAATTATGTAACCATCCTTTTACTGATACTATAAAGGTAAGAGATCATTCACATTTTACTGGACGTTTTAGAGGTGTATTATGTTTGGGATGTAATTTTAAATTAAAAAATGTCGCATTCACCCCAATTTATTTTCACAATTTAAGTTATGACTCACATTTCATTGTAAATGAGCTCGGTTATAATGATAAAAGAATTGATGTGATTCCAAACTCTACAGAAAAATATATCTCATTTAGTAAGGAAATTTCTAAAACAATGAAACTAAAGTTCATTGATACATTTCGTTTTATGAGTGAATCTCTAAGCTCACTCGCCAACAATTTAGCTGAAGACAAATCTAGGTTCAAAGAAACTTTAAAGTTTTTTCCAGCAGATAAAATAGATTTGGTATGTCGTAAAGGTGTTTTTTGTTACGAGTGTATAGATTCATGGGAAAAACTCGAAAAGACTAGCTTACCGACAAAAGAACACTTCTATAATTCACTAAATGAAGAAGAAATCAGCGAACTTGATTACAATCATGCAAAAACTGTTTGGAAAACTTTTAATATAACTAATTTAGGTGAATATTCTAACCTCTATCTATTGACTGATATTTTAATATTAACTGATGTTTTTGAATCCTTCCGAAACCTTTGTTTGGACACACTGCATCTAGATGCATCTCATTATTTAACAGCACCAGCTTTTGCATTTCAAGCAATGTTAAAATATACTAACGTACATCTTGAAAGGTTAAAAGATTACGATATGCAACTTTTTTTTGAGAGAGGAATTCGTGGAGGAATATGTCAAAGTGTTAAGCGACACGTGCATGCTAATATTCCAAATACTGAAGGTATTAACTATGATTCGAATAAACCAACTACTTGGCTAACATATTTTGACTGTGTTAACCTTTACGGGAAATCTATGTTATCAACACTTCCTTACAAAAACTTCGAATGGTTAGACGATTTGTCATTAGATGTTACAACAATACCAGATAATGCAAAATATGGCTATATTTTAGAAGTTGACGTTGATTATCCAGAAAATTTACACGAATTACACAATGACTTCCCGTTTTTACCTGAATTTACATATCCACCTAATTCAAAGGTAAAAAAACTGATGACCACATTTAACCCCAAGAAAAATTATATTGTGCATTACCGTAGTCTGAAACAAGCCTTGAAACATGGTTTAATAGTAACAAAAGTACATAGAATTGTCAAATTTCGACAAAAAAAATGGATGGTTTCATATGTAGAACTCTGTACTAAAATGAGAAAAAACGCGACTAACGAGTTTGAAAAATTTTTTTGGAAACTAGCTATTAATTCTGTTTTTGGGAAATGTATGGAAAATGTGAGAAAACGAATGAACATGAAATTAGTTACGAGTGATCGACAAGCACACCGCTTAATGATGAGGCCTAGTTTTAAGGATCGTACGATTTACTCTGATAGACTAATGGCTGTGCATTTATTCAAAGAAAAACTAAAATTTGACAAACCTATATATGTAGGACTATCTATTTTAGATATATCAAAAACTGTTATGTATCATTTCCATTATAATGTGATGAAACCTATGTATGGTATGAATATAAGTTTGTGTTATTCAGATACTGATTCCCTAATATATGAGATTATCACAGATAATTTTATGGATGATCTTAAAAATACTTTACTTCCATATTTCGACACATCAAATTACTCAAAAGATCACCCATGTTTTTCAGATAAAAGAAAGAATATTCCAGGATACTTTAAAGACGAGTTGAAAGGTTTAATTTTACTGGAGTTTGTATCTCTGCGTCCTAAATTATATGCTTTTAATGTTGGCGGAAAAGAAATAAAGAAGGCTAAAGGAGTGAAAAAATATGTAGTTGAAAAAAAAATGAAAATGCAGCATTATATTGATGTTTTAAATACACACACCAATCAAATGTCAGGAATTTTACCTTCAGATCAAGACAATTCAAAAGCATATCATTTTATGAATACGATTCAGTCAGAAAAGCATCGCGTATATTCAAAAACTGTTTATAAGCTTGCGCTCAGTGCTAGTGATGATAAGAGGATAATATTAGAGAATGGTATTTCTACTTTAGCTCATGGTCATTTTATAATAAACAATAAGAATAATTCGCTTAAATAGTTTTTTTAATTTTATATACTATTTTTTTTTTTAAATATTATTAGCTTTACAGTTGTAGTTAAGTTTTATTCATAAAGAGGGTTTTAAACAAATATTTCTATACATTTATAATACTTAAACATTAAATATTTGAGAAAATTGTAAATTCAATATAAAATCATTAATCAATTTATACTTATCTAAAATTGTAAACCAATTCTGTTTGTTCAGATGAGTTTATTTGACTGCTTACTGGATGTGTTGAGAACATTTCGATTACTTGGCGTGAACGCGGTAATAACTGGAACACTACCTAAATTATTTATCAATTATCCAACCGCTGAGATTAATCGGAAGTTAGACAGCGTCAGGATCTGTGATATCATGCTATTTTATCATACTGTGATAGTTGATGATGTGGAACTAAAAGCTATATTTCCATCGTTTGAGCCAGAGTTTAATATATATCGTCGTAAGTATATTGAATACGTTGGTTATATATGGGTTGGTAATATTAAAATTCAGTTGCGTAAGTGGAAAAACAAAGACACATGCAACACATTTTATATCAAGAGCGGACCGGATTGTTGGGTGATAAACGATATTTTAAAATTGTTTCTGACTCCATCTAACAAAGAAATGGAAACCGCAGTTGTACTAGCCATAGGTGAGAACAAAATCCTTTTACCCGTAATGGCTTCATACGGACCTACTAGATCAAGTAAAAAACATACAAGAAAAAGAGACGTATATCACTTTGAAAAGGGTTATTGCTCTCATATTGGTTATCCAAAAACATTGGGTATTATCGATTGCCGAAAACATTTTGCTACCAGAGGTGATAAATATGTAAGTGTTTGGGGAAACCTAGAGAAAATACACATCGCTGGATTGGAACGAGAAGCCTTTCAAGCTGGAAATTCACAGTGGCGTGACTATGTATATTAGCCTTTAAACTTAAATATATAAAAAAATGTTTAAAAATATATATATTTTTTAATTTTTTATTTAAATAATAATGTAAAATTATAAATGTTTAAATAAAAATTATTTTAAAATACTTTCTGTGCTCACCCATGAGTTATGTGTCGTATCTAGCCCCAAAAATTTTACTAACATTTTTCCTTTCTTTCTTTTTAGAATACGTTCTATAAGATATGTATCAGGATACTTAGTTTTTTGAATTTCTTGTTCATAAAAACATCCTAAAATTGTCTCACCTTTATCATCAGACAATTTATAAGTAATAGGATTAGTATCTAGAATTTTGGTAATAGTAAACAATTCCGTCGTCCAACTCGGTGTAAAACCCCGATGAAATAAATGTTTATACTTAGATATCCTAACCCTATCATTTAACTGAAATTTCGGTTTTCTTTTTTTACTGTCACCAAATAAATTATTACGTTTAATTAAAACTGGATTTATTCTAGCTTCATGCGGAGTACAATTAATTGTCCTATGCTTACTATTGTTATAATTATTAACTAAATTCGATAAGACTGCTACCCAGTTCCAACTCCCCTTAGCTGTGAAATGCTTATAAACCATATTTTTTAAAGTCCGTATTACGCGTTCAGCCTGTCCTGCCTTAATACTACTATATGTTGAATAATGTTTAATGCTATAATTCATCATTAATTTTTTAAATTCATTATTATAGTATTTACCACCAAAATCGGATTGTAATAACTTAGGCTGCTTGTTTTTCAATATTTTTGACATTGCATTCTTTACAGATATTGCTGTCTTATTTTTTAAACGTTCTGCCCACACGTATTTACTAAATGTGTCAATTACAACTAAAATATATTTAAAACCATTATTTTTTCTCGAATGTGGTTGCATATCAATCAAATCTGTTTGCCAATATTCATCCATAAATCTTGTAATAACTTTACGTCTTTGAAATATTTTTCTAGCTGGTCTATGTAATTCGTTGGCTATACCCTCCATTGCGGACATCATAGTTGATAATATGTAATCTGATAATATGAAATTATATATAAAAGTGGGTAAGAAAACTGATGTAGGTAGTGATGACTAATATAGAGACTAAGCTATACAATAATTTTTCTTTCTCTTAATTCTTCAACAATTGAAATAACTTCATTGTTAAGACCTGTGTTTCCAGCCTCTTGAGAAGACATTAGTAGAGCTAGTCTAGTAATTAACTCGTTCGGGTTATCGTAGTAAATTATTTGTGTATTGGGTAGTACGTTTTTATATAAACCCATACCTAATTTAGAATTCAAATTTTCAGCTTTTTTCCCCTTTTGAAAATCGAATGGGTTATTTAATAAAATAGCATCCGCCGACTTAGGAGTGATAATTAAATCTTCACCAATTTTTCGTTTTTTAGCTATTGGATCTGATTTAGACTTTACACCAGTATAACAAGGTTTTACGATTGAGTTCCATTTATAATATTTATTAGCTTTAGGGTTTCCTTTAGCATTTAGATACACTTTCGTAGTGTTTAATATTGCGTAGTAAGATTTTAAGTCTTCATTGTTTACTAATCTTGGTTCTTTTTCACATAGTAATGACCATAATCCAGGAGTCCAATCATAAACTTGGTCTACCACTCTTAATTTATCATTCTCAATTGATGTAGGATAAGACCCAATTTTCAGTTCTTTGTCGGCTTTATCATAATGCATACCATATGATTGATCATAAGTTCGTTTATTCGGGGAAATTGATACAAAGTTATTAAATTCCTCTAATTGACTGTTTGAAGTAGCTTCTACATCGTGTTGACTATTTTCTAAATTAGACATTTCATTATCTAACATACGACTGCCTTTATTAGCGTCACTATTATTAACTATTCTATTAAGTGGTTCTATTATTGGTTTAAATGTTTCATTAAATGTATGTTCAGAGTCTAAAACTACACGTTTTAACTCCATAATTTTAAGTTTGATGTTCTTTCTTGATTCTATTAAGTTCTTTAATAAGTTTTCTTCTCGCTCCATACTGCTAAACTGAGATTACTTGGCTATATCTAAGCTTATATAGACATCAAAACCTCGTCTATACCGTCCGTCATTCATATTTCTAGTTTTATCTATAACAATAAATCCATAATTATCATGATTCCAACACGAATAGCACAATTTCCGGAATTCTGAAAAAT
The DNA here is from genome assembly GCF_023614345.1 of Adelges cooleyi. Classification (NCBI taxonomy): domain Eukaryota; kingdom Metazoa; phylum Arthropoda; class Insecta; order Hemiptera; family Adelgidae; genus Adelges; species Adelges cooleyi. Next base: position 448,590 of record NW_026096368.1, read on the forward strand.
CCAAAAAATCTGTTGAACAGTGATCATGAAAAATGTGTCCTAAATTTCGATCGTCTTGTTTAAATATAATTAAGAAATTACAGTTATCACGCACCTGCTGCTTCAAAATTTTGGAGTATGATTGATTTCAAAAAAATATAGAGTTAGCTCCGAAATGTCTTCCCATACTGAAATATTCTCGAATAGGTGTTTGTATATCACATATAATATCGTCAAATATAAAAATAGAATTTGGCTTAGTTAATTGTGGTTTAATAACATCATTAGCAACAGTAAATGTATACAAATTAGCTTCTTTTATACCATCAAATATTTGTTTTAGTAAAACATATTTTTCTTGATTAAGAGTTTTTAAATATATGTAAACATTTTCAAATTTTAGACCGTTTATATGTGTAAGAAGATTAATCATAACATTAGTTTTTCCCGAAGAACTTGCCCCAACTAGGATCCCTCGAATACTATCGGGTAACAAAGGCCCATGTCGGGATGGTTTTTCCAAAATTTGTGTGTCAATATTCTTAATATCTAATTTGTTGTCTTGTTCAATAAAACGCATCTTTGTGTATAAATAGTAAGCACAATCTTAGACGCTCCTCAGTATGTATATGAAATGCAAAGAGTTCTATGAAAAAAAAAAAGTTGAGTGGTACAGGTTTCGTGAATACGCTAATAAATAAACTACCTTTCGAAGCGCATATTCCAACGTATAAATACTGTGGACCTGGTACAAAACTTGAGAAAAGACTTGTTAGAGGAGATGAGCCTAAAAACCTTCTTGGTGAAGCCTGTCGTAATCATGATATATCATATTTAAAAAATAAAGATTTAATAAATCGTCATAAGGCTGATAAAATATTAGAACAACAAGTCTGACAAAAGGTAAAAGCCAAAAACAGCTCATTTGGGGAGTGGGTTGCTGCATACGCTGTAACAAATCTTATGAAAGCTAAACGCAAAATTGGTATGGGTTGTTGTAATGCTAAAAAAGGTGGAAAACTAGTTGGAGTTGTAAGAAAGAAATTAACTCGAAAAAAAACTAAAAAAACTAGGAAAATGAAAGTACCAAATCAAAGGGGTTCTGCTATACCCCTAATTCCTATTTTTGCAGGCCTTTCGGCTCTCGGTAGTCTCGCATCTAGCGCTGCGAATATCTACAGTAAAATTAAAGATTCTAAAAGTGGTCAAACGAAAAAAATTGGAAGAAGTTTATATTTGAATGTTCGTAATGGTAAAGGTTTATACTTAGATAAATCAGGTTTAGGTGTAAAGAAAAAAAAGAAATATTAAGAAAAAAAACTAATTAGTATGCTACCTAACAGACCTCTTTCTTCACAAGGCATTATAAAACATGTTGCACAGTTAAAAATTCCACATTTCCGTGGTGTATTTTCACGCGACAGCTTACCGAAAAACATTTTTAAAAACGAGTGTGCGGCTGTTAACCTTTCCGAAGTAAGTCAAAAAGGGTCACATTGGGTAGCATTCATTAAAAAAGATAATAGCATTTGGTATTTTGACAGCTTTGGTGATCTACCACCACCAATAGAACTCCAAAATCATTTTAAAGGATATCGTTTTTTGTATAATTACTCAAACTATCAAAACTTTAATACATTTATTTGTGGTCATTTATGTATTGATTTTTTACAATGTATGAATCAACAACTATAAGTCTATCAGGTAACACGACAGAGTTATCAACAAATTTTTTCCCAACACTAATTGTAGCAGAGGATTCGGAAATAGCGTTATTGAATCTTCAGACCTATAATTCTTTTCCTAATATTAACGAAAGCAATAACAGATTAAGAATAATTATAAACAAAAACAAAATCAGTAAGCGAGATATTATCCCTAAAGATAATACCTCATTTGATCATGCAATTGATGATAATAAAAATAAAACTGATACATCTGAAAATAATAAAAAACATATAATCGATAATTCTTTAGCAACCGAAAATAGTAGTTCTCGTCATATCGATGGTGTAATATCTGAAGTAGCTAATATTGATAAATCGCCTGATATATTCCATAAGATTAAGGATTTGCATGAACCTAATAATCATGACCCGTTATTGTTAATAACACAAGGTCCAAATTCAGATGAAGAAATGTTAGATATTGAAATAGAATCGGGGTGTTATGAACTAAGTCAAATAAATGACTACATCAAAAACGAAATTAAAAAAACTAATCGTGATATTGTATTCAGCATACTACCAAATATTAATACTTTTAGGTCTTATGTCTACTGTTCTGAAGCAGTCGATTTTACTATTGATAATATTTTAAGACATGTTTTAGGATTTGATAAAGCAAAACTAGAACCACATATATTACATGAATCTCAAAGAACTGTTAATATTAATATTATTAATTCAATAAAAGTATTATGCAGTATTGCTCAAGGATCATTTAATGGTAACAAGCCTTCACACTCAGTCTATGAGTTCTACCCTACAGCGCTTCATGGCTCAAAACTTGTTGAAGCACCTAACAACTTAATTTATTATCCACTAATAACAAACGAGATCAATAATATAACTATAACTCTAGTTGATCAAGATCAAAGACCGCTAAAGCATTAAGGTGAAAAAATTACAGTAGTTTTACATATCAAACGGTACGGTTCATAAAATGGGGTTGAAGTTTAATACATCTCATTACAAAATTCCAGATATAAGGTTACCACTAGCTAACAAATCTATCACTCTTAAAAAGAAGTCCAAACAAGGAGCATCAGGAAACAAACTTATAAAATTAAACTCTAAAAGCCGAAATACTTTAAGACAATTAGGATTTGAATTGGTAAAAGATGCCTGAAAACAGTATTTTAGATGTTGATACAGGTTTTATAACCGATTCAAAAATAACTAATTTTGATTTTCATTCTTATATCCCCTTTACAAAAGCATTTAACAAAAATGATGAGATAAGAATATGTGTACAGCAGACTGATGTTTATCCGTATTTACATGAAAGTTTTTTATATATTGAAGGTAATATTACAGATGCTAGTAAAGTAAAACTAGGTAATAATGGATTATCATTTCTTTTTGAACAAGTTCGTTTAGAGCTAAATGGGATTGAAATCGATAGCTCACGTTTGATGGGTGTCACTAGTTCAATCAAAGGATATTTATCTAGTACCCCAGATAATTATTTTTGTTATGAAAATGCTGGATGGACTTATCGAAATAATACAACTATAACAAATACATCCGGTCATTTTACTGCTTGTATTCCTTTGAAATATTGGATGGGTTTCTTTGAAGATTTCAGAAAAATTATATTAAATTCTCGACTTGAACTAATATTAACAAGATCAAATAGTGATTTGAATGCTTTAATTAAAGCAGTTGATACAGATGATAAAACAACAACGGGAAGTGTAGAAATAAATAATATTGTTTGGAAAATTCCTCATGTTAGCGTAGACGATAGCCAACGATTAAAGTTAATGAAGGTTGTTGAAAAAGAAAAGAGTTTATTTTTACCATTCAGAACATGGGAAACGTATGGGAACTTATCCTGAACTCGGGAATTCAACAAATGTTACATGGAATTTAAAAACATCGTCGAAATTGGAAAAGCCTCGTTTTATTATTGTGGGCTTACAAAAAGATCGTATCAATACACTAAACAAGGATAGAAGTGAATTTGATCATTCTAAGTTAAAAAACATAAAAGTATTTCTAAACTCGAACGTTTACCCATACGATAATTTAAACTTAGATTTTACAAAAAATAATTTCACTTTGTTGTATAATATGTACACATCTTTTCAAGAATCATACTATGAAAATGGTCTTCGGAATCCGATTTTAAGCCCATCATCATTTTCAACTAAAGCTCCAATTGTTGTTTTAGATGTTAGCAAACAGAGTGACTCTGAGAACGTTTCTACAATTGACTTGAGATTAGAAATTGAGGGACGGGATAATTTATCAGGTGTTAGCGCATTTTGTGTATTAATACATGATCGTGTTGTAGAGTATGTACCATTTACAGAGAGTTCGTAAACTTGTATAGTTTTTACTATGTAGGGAGTGGGAGGACAAATTGTATTATATAAAGACATTTCTCCAGCAAATTTTACTCATTTTATAACAACACGCTAAACTGTATGTATTAAAGTTAAATTTATAATAACGCTATAGTTATGAACAATTGTGTTGATGAGTGTGGTGATTTTCATAAGACTTTAGACTATAAAAATTGTTTAAATCGTAACAAAACATTTGATATGTGTAATAATGAAATATGCCTTTCAAAACGGGGAATTTTGAGTGAAGCTGGATTTGTGTATATCGGTGATGGGATGAACGACGCTGTCGCTTGCTTTACATGTTGGCAGCGTCTCAGAACTTGGGAACTTGATGATGATCCGTGGGTTGAACATGCTTTGTGGTCACCAACTTGCGGCTATGTTCGATTGGTGAAGGGTTCTCTATGAATTGTTCTAACATATTTTAATTTAAAGAAATGTATTTGTTTTATAACTTTTAAAAAAAACAATAAAATAATAAATTTTTATTATATTTACGTTGCATATATATTTTTTTTATATCTATAAAACCCTTTACATTATATTAAGTTAGTCATTTTTGTTAAAACCTTTGTATGGTAGCTATCTATTAGTAAGATGGATTATTTTGGTCGTAACAGAAATCATTTAAATAATAATACAATTTTGGTAAATTTCCAAAGTGGTGTGAATGCATTAATGGGGTTAATAGAAAGTTTAAATAATTCACTTAATACCTATAACGATAATTTAGAAAAGAAACTAGTGGGGTTAATAGAAAGTTTAAATAATTCACTTAATACCTATAACGATAATTTAGAAAAGAAACTAGTGGGGTTAATAGAAAGTTTAAATAATTCACTTAATACCTATAACGATAATTTAGAAAAGAAACTAATGGGGTTAATAGAAACCTTAAATAATTCACTTAATACCTATAATGATAATTTAGAAAAGAAACTAAAAACACAAAGTGAAACATTTACTAATGTAACAAAAAATATGATAGATAAGTCTTACATTGATTTAAAAATTGAAATCAATAAATTAAGGAGAGAGGATTCAAGGTGGAATAGCAGGGCGTCCGATAATAGAAACCTATAATTTAGAAAAAAGAAACTAAAAACACAAAGTGAAACATTTACTAATGTAGCAAAAATATAATAGATAAGTCTTACATTGCTTTAAAAATTGAAAACCAATATGTATTTTGTTGTTTTTTTTTTTTTAAATTAATTACAAAGTTTGATCTTGTAAATTTGTTATTATTCTATATCTCTATACCATTATTCTAATTTCTCTATGGTTCTAAGTGGGTTGTGAATGCCCATTAGTTCTAAGTGGGCTGTGAATGCCCATCGGTTATAAGTGGGCTGTGAATGCCCATTGGTAAAAAGGTTGCTGTGAATGCCCATTGGTTAAAAGATTGCTGTGAATGCCCTTATTACTACTACTGACCGCTGCTATCAGCGGTGCGGGTTTAACTGTGTGAATAAACCCATTGAAACACGGCTGTTCAATTAACGGCGGCAAACCGCCGCGGTTTTTATCCGTGACCGCGCGCGGCTAAACCGCTCCGTGTGTGACCAGCTTTACACTACATATAATCAGCACTTAGCATGCTAAATACTTTTTTCGAACGATCTACATAAAGGTACCATGAATTATAACGGCATCACTTTAAAACGTGGAGCTCTGGCTCGACACCGTAGCCGGGCACCCCCCCCCCCCTCAAAACCGCTGTATACTGACATATAACATACTACGTTTGGGCAAATTTCGTTTCACAAAGGTAAATCATTTAGCTGATTGACCTCTAGATATTTAAGCGGCATGACACCTTTTACTAAAGACCATTTTCCAAAAGTGCCAAAACACTTGGAGACCTGCCGTCCTTATCAGTTATCAATACGAATTCCGTCCGCTGATAAGAAACTGGACATTGGTAGTTCATACAATGGAAAAAGTGGTAGGGTAGCAACCCTATAAGCAACACCGGGGACACTTCATATTTATTAACCGCCTAACTTCTAGACTATTCTTTTCAATTAAAAATTAAAAAAAATTACAGATACATAGCTAGATTACACTACAGTTAATCACTACTTAGCTTGTAAAATATTTGTCCAAAACTAGGTATGAATTCTGATCACTAAATACTATAGTATTTCACTGTAGGACATTAGACATATATGTAATTAAGAGTCAGAATTATAATAAAGGGCTAAAAACACAATCTATTACTTTCGATGAGGTCATAAAAATATCAAACAATTTTTTATTGTAGTTTGAAAATGCACTCGTAGTGGATTATATTGTAATGGATTACTAAATCCAGCCAAGTTTTCGACATGACCGATTTCTCCTTGAATATTAATAATGTGCACGAGTTAAACGAGTTATTCTATACTTTGTATGTAACCAAAAGGTAAACAACGTTATAAATTGTAAAATCCAATTATAAATTGTAAAAACCAATTTATTTATGCAACTATAAGAAAACATATACTTTGTACAACTAAAAGATTGTAAAAACGCACAAACAAACACATAAATATTGTATAAATTATCTATCCGACAATGTTCCGCAATTAACAGTAGACAGCTTGGCCATTCACCAACAACCCGGACTAACGATTGCACAAGTGGGAAAAGGTCACCAAGGCGGAGATTCGAAGGACTCCTTCCACTACAACCGGATGGGCATTTTGCGTAAATACCAGCCGTTTCACCAGAGCAAGTTAGAAGTGTTCTGGCTGCGTATTATCAGTGATATACCTGAAACAAAACACTCATTTTACTGTCTATGTATTAAATTAATGCTTGTTGTAATACATATCAAACCTTATTTTTGATTGAAAGTATTCATTTCATTTAAAAATCTTCCAACTTCCTACTTGAACTTTTGTGTACAAGTCCTCAAAGGCCACAGACTTGCGAGAACTTCACAATATTTTCGAAAACCGTAGTGCCACAATTTTTAATACTTTTGTATACGCGTCAAGAGTGCGCCTCAGGGCGCCATCAGTAGTGCGACCCGGCGGTAGTCTTTCGGCTGGATGACGACCAGTGCGCGGCCCGGGGCGTAACCGTACTGCGACCGGGCCGTAGTTTTTGGGCTCGGGTGTATTTTCCGGGCCGAGTCCGCTGATTAAACTTATATATTTAAAAAGCTAAGAAAATTTCCCATAGGACGGGCATAAGGAAAAAGGTCACCCGTCGGGGGTTATATTTTTAATTATTTTCTGAAGGCGACCAGTGCGCGGCCCGGGGCGTAACCGTACTGCGACCGGGCCGTAGTTTTTGGGCTCGGGTGTATTTTCCGGGCCGAGTCCGCTGATTAAACTTATATATTTAAAAAGCTAAGAACATTTCACATAAGAAGGGCAAAAGGAAAAAGGTCACCCGTCGGGGGTTATATTTTTAATTATTTTCTGAACGTGGCCCGGTGTGGAAATCGTAGTGCGGCCCGGGCGTAGGTCTATGGCTTGTTACCGGGCCTCGCGGTAGCGGTGTCGTGTTTGCCGGGCCGCGGTAGATGGTGCGGCGATGTGTCTGTCGCCACCGTAGTGCTCCTCAGCCGTAGTGGCTCGGTCCCGGGCGCGGCCATGTAGCCGGTCGCGCCGCGATAGTGGCGTGTTCGCTGGGCTGCGGTTTATGGGTCTTTGCCGTCGCATATACGGAATATGCGGCGGCCTCTAGCGGTAGATATCATGATATTTCATAGGTCACCAGTCGGTAACCACGGCGGTCCATACGTAAAATCGTTATCACGAATTGCTAGAATTGAATTGCTAGTTTCACACTCGTCGTTGGCGTAGGGATGTAATTTTTTTGTTGCTCAAAATATTACTGTTATTCTGCGTTGTCGTCTGTGTGTTAACGAAGAGGTTTTCGGTTTGACGATTTACCGTTTGTTCGATTAAATCGAAAACGTAGTGTAGATTATTATTGCTGATCGCAGTATTGTCGTTGTTGTAGGAGAAACATTGTATGTCGACGGCGAAAAAAAATGTGTTCGTTGGCTGCAGCGCATTTTGATATGTATTTAATTTACATACTTAAGCCTGGCCAAATCGTTAATGAGTAAACGCCATTATAAACAATTAGTTGTACCGCTAACGGTTTATTGTAAAGCTCCGATTAACCGACTGTCTTGATGTTCACTCTGCTTAATATACATAATTGTAAACGCGACTTGAGCAAAGTATTCCGATTTCTTTCAATTGGAGTTGTCGATATTTATGAATGCTATTGACTTGGTCTGTATTACAATAATACGAGTAATTATATAACGCGTTGTGTGTTACTTTGTCGGTCATAGTCGTATTTTTTTTTAACAAAAAACGGTTTAAAACTTGTTTAAACGATAAAAAAATATTGTTGACAAATGAATTATATTCGACCCTATTATGTATGTCGCCGTAATATAAAAAAGCGAATTTGTTCGATATGTATTAACCAAATAGTTACTGGTTAAGGTGGTGTAACGGAGATACGGTCGCTTGTTATTACAAAACAAAATATTTTTATATTAACTCACAGTTAAAGACTACTACAACGTAGATGAATGGTACTTAAGAAATAAAAGTATTTAACTTCTGCTCTTTGTATAAACAACATACATTATTTCAATGGGTAGCAGTAAACGTATGTGTATTTCCTGGCGATTGGCAAAACTCAAAATGTTGCCCAGTCTTACGATAATATTATTTACGGTGAAAGCTCTACATGAGTTACAAGTTTTTGTTGTTAAAAGTAACGGTGCTAAAACAATTAAGGTACCATTATACAAAATTTAAAGCAAAAAGAGTAACTATAAGAATATTTAAATAAAAATACACAAACTTTCATAAAAACCATACTGCCATTGATTTTCACTTACTGTATTAGTAACAACGCTTTAAATGCTATGGATGCTTTTAATATCGTTAAACTTAAAAAACAAATATGATCGAAAATACAATATTGTTAATGAAATGCATTAATTCTGTTTAATTTTTAAATATTTATTCAGTATTTAGAAGACACTCTTCTAAAAATTGGGCTCTATCGTTTTCAAACCGCATACCGACCGCAGGCCAACCAAACTGTAAGAACAAAAGCTGAACCACGCCATAATGAATTAACGTAATTACTCTATCGTTGACATCGGGTATTGCAAAGACCGGATATAAAACATTGTCTACTTCTGTGTACTTGGTAAATTGACAAATACTCTTTCAACTTTGACTGGTTATTTACAGATAATTAGAATCAAAATTATGTCTAAATATATATATATATATATATAATATAATAAAATAAAGACTTCTAGAATTAAAAATTTATAATATTGTTTCTACATAAAAATTTATATTTTATTCACAAATATTATTTTATAAGGGAACTAGGGATGGAACTTCACTCATTTTGTTCAATCAAATGTGTTGAATTTTGTACTTTATAATCTTGGGCTAGTGATGGTAATTCGCTATATATTTTAAACATATTTTCTGCTAAATGCAGCTATTTTTAGTTTAAAAAGCGGTGAAAAATAGCATCTTTCTTATTTTTGTAATAAAACTGATAATGTTTGCTGGAGCTATCATGAGTTTTTAATTTATTAAATGTTTTATATGCTACATGTGAAACGAATCCAAATCGCTTATGAATTTTATAGTGTAGTAAATTTCTTTTTTACTGAATCTAAAGCAGGAATCAATATCCATTATAAAAATTAAAAATAGTAATGGGGAGAGATGGCCTCCTTGAGGTACACCGGATGGAACATGGAAAAGTTATTTGATACATAACCATTAACTTTTACTACTTGTGATCTGTCAGCAGCCAAGTAAGACTTGAACCACGATAAAAGAGGGTTAGAAACACCATAATTGGAATGTTTATGAATAAGCAAGGAATGGTTTACCGTATAAAACGCCTTACTAAAGTCCGTGTAAATTGCATTAGTTTGGAACCCTAGTTCCACAGAACTCACTAACTCATTATAAATATAATAAGTTTGTTTAAAGATCGGAGACGAGTTATTTATTATAATCTGATTGATTTTTAGACAGTTTATATTGTTTGTGCAATCGTTTTTTTATCATATATAATAGATTTTAATTTATTATCATACTGTTGGAATAATAATTAATATTCTATATATCAAGAAGTATTTCACAATATATAAATATGTTGTTTATCTGTATAATAAAAATACGTAGTTGATAACCAGGAAATGTTATAGAAAAACAAAGTTGTTTTTGTAAGCACATGTGTATCTGTAGACGCGTGCAACCTTGTGGGTTAATATAAATAGCATTTGATCTAAGGGCTCGGGGCTCAGTATTTCTATTCAGTTTATACATATTACTAGTGTATTATTGTTTCACTGTGTTGTATATATTCTATGTATAATATATCTATTAGTGTAACAACTTTATTTGTGTTAATACTTGAGTATCATCTACTACTACTACTACTCGCACTCTGATACTATATTTATGTATAGTATTACAACAGGTTATGGGCCCAGACACTCAGACATACAGTCAAAGGCACACCGGACTTCGAGAGTCAAGTATTTGAAGAACACAATTTTTTTTGAAGATCACCAAGTAAGTGAATTATAGTAATTAAGCAGCACCTGACGAAGTGTATATTGGATATACATTTATCAAAGTCGTTCAAGGGTACTATACAAGTACGTGATCTATTGATATGGAAGAATCAATAAAGATTGCCAAGCTATGCAATATTGAAGGTTGGACACTTTGGAAATTTCAGATGAAGGTAATACTAACTTCATATGAGTGGGTAGTTTAACTACAGGAGAGTATACAAAACCAGTGCTAACAAGCAAAGAAGCTGACGCCCAGAAAAGATATAAAAAGGATCTATTATATTGGCAACGTGCTGACTCCAAATGCCAAAAACTGATAGTAACATCGGTTGACAACGGTCCAATGCAATACCTGATTAACTGTAAAACATCGTATGAAATGTGGACAAAATTACTTGCTGTCTATGAGCAGAAAAACGAGGCGAGTATACATTTAATACAACATAAATTTTTCAGTTACGTAAAGGACTCGGCTAATGATATGTCGACGCATATTACCAAATTGCAAAACCTACAGAATCAACTTAGTTTGATGGGACAACCAGTCACAGAATCTATGCTTATGACGAAAATTCTAATGACCTTGCCATCGGAGTATAAACATTTTTACAGTGCATGGGACTCAATGCAGCTAGAAAGTAAGAATTTAAATGAACTAACATCCCGGTTACTTATTTAGGAGTCGAGAATGAATCAAGGTAGTTCGGTAGTTGGATCTGTAGAAGAAAATAATGCTTTAATTGTTAGAAAGTTCCAGAAGAAATTTTCTAAAAAGACAGGCGGTGAAAAATTTGGTGAACGGAAAGTTGGGAATCCAAATGTGGGTACTAAAAAGATAGGACCCTGTTTTTATTGTAAAAAGGGCGGTCATTTCAAAAGGGACTGCAGGAAGTATAAAAAGGACCAAGACGATGCCAAGGGAAATTCGTCACAATTAAGTGAAATAGGACAAGCTTTTT